>NC_045771.1:33895713-34245713 GCF_008692025.1 Phocoena sinus | reverse complement strand
AAACCTCACACACTGCTCTATATTAAAATAAATGGTCCATCTGACTTAAAACTCATGCTTTTTCTATAAAAACTTATGGTAACCCCCAAATACAAAGCTAACATATGTGGCATTGTTGAGTTGTTCTAGTGGAAGCCAAAGTGGGCGCTGGAGTCCAACAACACCAGCTTAAGTCACTTGTCATATTCTCTACCCACTTACCCGTCCTGTCTCCTCATTCCCCACCCTATGCAGGCCAATGGCCAAAGAACTTGAAGAAGCATGTTTGAAAAACTCTGCATACTTTCATTAATTTATTCAACAAAAGTTGAGCATCTAGAATGTCCCAGGAAATGCGCTATGTGGTACTGATAGAATGCTGACTACAGGAGACACAGCTCCTGTCTCAAGGTGCTTACAGTCAAGCTACAAATAAAGATCATGTAAGTTCATGGTGAAGAAATGGAGCCAGAGAGGAATCCTACAGCCCCAGTAAGAGAAAATCTGAATACTAAGTTAGTGTGGTTTGTTTAATGTCACTGGATTTCTTTTTTTTTTTTCAAGTAAGGGAGTGACAGGCTCAAACTGCCACTTAGGTAGGAGTATAATCTAGCACAACCACTTAAAGTAGGAGTATATATATAGGATGGGTTACGGCAGAGGAGGTTGAAATTAATAACTTAAAATTAGGATTCTATCATAACAATCCAAGTGTGATATGTCTAAATTCAGGTAGTAATAACAAGGATGAATCTAAAGCATATTTGAGAAGGTGATTTTTTTAAATGACAGTCTAATTGGTAGTGACTGATTGAATGTTGAGTTCAAAGGAAGAAGTGGATCCTACATCAAAGACAGAATTGTAAAAACAGTAAAGTCAAAAGGATGAAAAGAGTTGGCTTTTAATTATATTTTGTTTTATATATAAGAAAGTCCTAAATATTTGCCCCCCCTTTTTTTTTTTACAGAGACAACTACTTCAGCTGATGTGAGATGTAAACTTCAATTCTGGAGACTCTCAGGCATTCATCAATGCCAGCAAGTCATCAGTTGTCAGAGCAGATAATTTATTCAGCCAATACCAAATTATCTAGTACTTACTATGTTCTAGGCACTTTGCTCTGCTTTGATTTTCTTGTCCTTGAGGAGCACACAGTCCACTGGGGAAGAGAAGCAGTTAGCAAAGCATTCTAATATAATGTGGAAAGGCTATAATAGAGAGAATAAAGTGTCATAGCTACATTAAGGAAGAGAATATTAACCCTGCCTGAGGGAGCCTAGAAGGACTTCAGTGAGGAAATAACATACACACTAGTCCTTGAAGGATGAACAGTAGTCTAGCAGGCAGAGAATTTCATAAAAACAAACAAAAAAGGCTTTCTATACATTGAGAGAGCAACAGCAAAATTATGGAAGCATGAAAGAAAATAGCATGTTTGGAGACTAATAAGGGGTTTTGTGCAGCTCCAAGTATAATACATATGGTATAGAATCTTAGAGAAAAGCTTAGAATGTTTAGTTGGGGCCAGATCATAGAGGGCTTTGCATGCTGTGCTAAGGAGGGAATTTTTAAAATTCCTTCAAGAAGTAGGGAGTTAAATAAAGATGTTAGGGGTAAGAGTGTGATGATTAGAGTTTATATTAAAAAGTATACCTGGCATATAATGGAGAAAGGATCAAATGTAAAAATAACTAGAAGTAGAGAGATGAATAAAGTGCTATTGTATAGCTAAATCAAGAGAGAATGAGATTACTACTAATT
Source organism: Phocoena sinus (assembly GCF_008692025.1). Classification (NCBI taxonomy): domain Eukaryota; kingdom Metazoa; phylum Chordata; class Mammalia; order Artiodactyla; family Phocoenidae; genus Phocoena; species Phocoena sinus. The sequence continues at coordinate 34,243,972 of NC_045771.1, read as the reverse complement.
CATCTGAATGAATGTCCAATCTCAATTCATGTGAGTCAGGAGTCATAGTAGGTTAACCTTTCAGAGGAAGAGCATATAGAGTAAGGAAAGAAGAAGTCTGAACATTAATTACTGGTAATTTCAACTGAGGGAGAAGAGGATTAAAGAAGCACTTGAAGGGGCTTTTGGGGGAAAAAAAGGAGAAAATAATGTCACAGTGACCAAGGGAAAAAATCATCTTTAAGAAGGAGAAAGCAGTAAATAACATTAAAGACCAAGGAAGATCAAGTCAAATGAAAACTAAAAATAGTCATTGGAGTTTGGGGGTTTTTTGTAATCATTTTCCAGAGTGATTTTTTGGGAAGAAGTCAAAAGGAAGCCAGATTTCAAAGGGTATAATAATCAATGGAGAGTAAAAAGTAGAAGCTTAAAGCAGAGACCATCCTTTTAAGATGTTTTGAAGGCCTGGGGAGCACAATGGCAGTGACTGACCAGGGGCATCTGGACCTAAGGAAAGTGAATGTTTAACATGGAAGGGACTTAGCAATGTGTGTAGGACAAAGTGAAAGTAAATGGAAGGGAGTGTTGAAAATACAAAACAAAACAATTTCTTTTTAAAACTTCTTGAGAAGAAAGATTCTTGGTGTGTGTAGGCACAGAACCAAAAGCTAAGGCAAAGAAAAAGGTTTATCTTGTATTAATATGAGCTAAAGGTTTATCTAAGACAGTAGAAAGGAGACAATGAAAGTGCCTGGCACATTGTAGGCATTCATAATTGGGACTTCAATGAATGTTAGCAAATCAGGGAGTAATGGTAAATTGAAGACTTGTTTTCTATTTTTCTCCTATGATGGTCATAGTTTCAAGATAATATGCTGAGAAAAGCAACAAAGGCATGGTAACAAATTTAAGGAAAGTGCTAAATGTTTGAGGTATTTGTTACAGAAAATGAGAAATCTAGATATCTTTAAAGATATGAAGAGTTTCCTGAAGATGCAGATGACGTTATCAGTTTTGTATTATATTGGGGCTTATCTATAGTGGCCCTGTGATTTTCTCTAATGTTAGCAGGAGCTCAGCTACATACTGCCATAGATAAGAGTACTTTTGGAAAATTAAGATGACAGTTAAAGTGATTGGCAATAGGGCAATGGAGAGAGAAGAAAATTAAATCAGAAGTATTTAACTCAAACTAGAAGCATAAAAGGAGTTGAGGCCTGGGCATCACAACAAGGATAAACAAAAGACATTGTTGGCATAATGCAATGAGTAGGGAGTAACATTATGATAAAAGTCTGTGAACAAAATAAGGTTGGGGTTTAAGAATTTTGTGATAGAAGAATTCTAGCAGAATAAAACTGCCCACAGACTTTTATTTGTTCATGTATGTGACGTTTGTTGGAACTCTACTTCTATTACTGTTAACATCTTTTTCCCCAGCAGTCCTATAAACTTCATCACATCATGTGAATGGCAAAGGAGAGTATGGGATTCTCCAGACTTTTGATATAGTCCAGATTCTTTCCAGGCAGACATGATTCCCAGAAGAATCCAGAGTATTTCTTTCCAGGACTGGAATGGGTGTTACCTATAACTTGTAAGGGAAAGGATTCTGTACCAGAATTGTAATTCTGTATGTTCTTCCGAATGAGTTTTGCTCTCACTTGTGTACTTCCATCTATTTTTCATCCTATCTGAAACTTCTTTTCATCCTATCTGAAATCCCACATGTCTACACCCATGCCTTTCCTTGCCTTCCACTTTTTATCTTAGGACAAATCTACTTCTCTACACCAAATAAGGTAAGAGGGAAAAAAGCACAGAAAACAAAAATAATAAACCCAAAACTTATGTTACAAGAGAAATGCAATTGAGAATAGGGCTGTATGCAAGTACTACTTAAAGGGTCTGGAAGTCAGTTAATTCACTTCTAGTGCTAGCTTCGCCAGTATATGTTGTCTGGCCTTTGATGGATTACCAAACCTGTTGGGACCTCAGTTTCTTTATTCTTAAAAACAGTGGTTTTGCTAGCTTATCTTTAAGCTGCCTCTCCATTCAGAAATTCTATAGTAGGTTATCCATTTGCTTTTAAAAAGTCAATCACAGTAGAATTTTTCATGAGTTTCTTAATGTTAGTGAAGACCTCATAAAACGTATCAGATTCCTTTTAACAAATATAATAGATGGCACTTAAAAGCTATGTTCCTTGAAGTATTTCAGTTTTTTTCATTTTATATTTTGAAGTCATATTATTAACAGTATAAAAATTTTGAATTGTTATATGTTCCTGTGAAATTGAATCTTTTATCGTTAATTATAGCTTCTCTTTATTGCTTGCAATGTCCTTTACCCTAAAGTCTACTTTGTGGGATAACAATATAGGACACCTTCTTTTGCTTAGTATTAGTTAGTATTAATAACTACTGGTTATTTATTCTTTTGGTTATTATTAATACAGTTGGTATTTTTTGATTTATTCTGACAGTTTTGTCTTTTAATTTCAGAATCTAGTCCATTTATATTTATTATAATAATATATATATAACATATAATATATAACATTATATATGTTATATAATAATATAATAAATATAATAATTAAGAAATTTGAAATTGTTTCCACCCTAATTATTTGGGGCTTTCTAATGCTCCCTTTTTCTACATCATTTTTCTCCTTTCCTGCTTTTTTTAAAATTTGACATAGAATATTTTTTATCATTATTTGCTTGCTTGTTTGTCCCCTCCCTAGTCCCCATATATTTCCATTCCATTAGTATGGAAACTACATACTTTACCTCTATTCTATTTGTGATTATCCCAAAAATGTTAGCATGTATATTTAGCTTTACATGTCCCAAGTTAAGGTATATCTGTTCCCTCTTTCTAAACATTATAGGCCCTTAGAGTGTTTTATCTCCAAACTTATATTTTTACCCAATATTTTAATTCTAACATTTAATTTTTACAAATTAGATATTGTTAGTATTGTTCTATACCATCGTTTTATTTAGCCTTATACTTGCTATTTTCTCTGATTACCATTCCTCTGTCACTCTGTCTTTCCTTCTTAATGATTTTTAACTTCATGAAGTTCATCCTCTAGTTCTTTAAGATCTGTTGATAGTAAGTTCTCTCAATTTTCCCTATCTAAAAGCAGTCTTTACTTAACGCTTTTTCTTGAAAAATAATTTTATAGGCTATACAAGTCTGTGTTCAAAATTAGATTTTCTCAGAATTTTAAAGATATTATTCCACAGCCTTCTGGCTTCCATTGAGCATCTACTTCAATGTCAGATATCAGTCTAATCGTTGCTCCTTTGTAATTTGACTTTGTTTTCCATCAATATTCATTTTAATTATAGTAAATCATGATTGGGATGGCTTTTGATTTATATTTCTTATGATTAGTTGGGTTTCAAATACTGTAATTTCATAGCCATTAATTACCTCATTCAATATGGCCTTTCTCCCATTCATTCTATTCTCTATGGAACTCAAATTACATACATCTTAGAACTTCTGTTTCTACAATTCATATCTTTTAGAATGTCTTTTTTATTTTCTATTTCATTGTTTCTTTGTGTTGATTTCTGGACAATTTCTCTAGCTCTATCTTCCAGTTTACTAATTCTCTCTTCACTTGTGACTAATCTGCTGTTTAGCTGTCCCAATCAGTTTCTAATTTCCGTTTTTATATTTGTATTTCTATGGCTTTCTTTTACAATACTACCTTGATAACTCTGATAATGGCCTGCTCTTTAGTCACACTTGTTATTCTCTCTTTTATTTATTTAAACATTTACTAATTTTATATTTATATATGATAATTCCAATATCTGTAGGTTTTGCTGGTCTGATATTACTACTACTGGTTCTACTAAATCTAACTCATGGTAGCTTGTTTCTGTATGTGCTTTATGATTTTTCCCCCTAGTCTTAGTTCATATTCCTTGCAATTTTATGTGTGAGAAAATTAGATGTGTCTGGGTTTTTTGCTCATTCTAGATGCCTAGGGGTACAATTAACATAAAACCACTTTTAATTAAATGTTGAGCTTATACTTTTTTTGATGATCCAAAGATAAATTAAAAATCCAAGCCCATCCAAGCCCATGTACCAATCAACTGATAGATATACAGAGTGTTATTTTAAATTTTAAGATCAACCACTGGTTCTCTCTCAGAGTTATAGACTTTCATAGAGATTTAAAGTCTGCCTTCCTATCTCACAGAGATTCTAGTCTTTGCTTTCAGTCCTCCTCACATGAGTCATTCAAATCAAAGCTGTAGGCTGCTGGAGATTGGGAAATATTCCACAGCAGTCACAGGCTTTAGTACTGGTTTACCTCCCTGGATTTGTCATTTCTCATTATCTTTAGCCTCTAAAAATTTTCTTTTCTCTCTTAAATGCCCAGCGATGGCTCTGATAATGATGGCTCATATCATTATCCTTTTACATGTAAAAATCTATTCTAGTTTTACTTTTTATAAAGAAATAAGACTTTACAGATATGACAGTTTCTTCCACCATTCAATGAGAGGTCAGCAAACTATGGTCTGTGGGTCAAATATAGCCTACTGCCTACTTTTGTAAATAAAATTTTATAGGAACACAGTCATGGTCATTCATTTATGAATTTCTATGGCTAATTTTGTGCTATAACATCAGAGTTGAGTAGTTGCCACAGAGCCAAAAACATTTACTGTCTAGCTTTACAGAGGTTTTCGGACCCCTGATCTAAATCATCAGCAACTTATTTATCTTACAACAAACATCTTGGACTTAATAAAACAGCAAAGTATTATTCAATCTGGGCATTCATTTACTTAATGTATGCATGTGTTCAATATAGGTTTATAATATCACTACAGCAGATTGGAACTTCTTTGATGGTATGAGTTATATATCTAAAAGGTTTCAGTAGCAGATCCATCATAGAAATACACTTAATAGATGCTTTTGATTACGATGATGATGATGGTGATGATGATGACATCTTGAATTCTCATAATTTTCTAAGCCATGACAGACATAGGAACAGATATCGTTTTGTAGAGTTAAATGTACTTGTTAAGTCATTTTGGAATGTGGTAAATCACCTTAATTGGGTACATTTTGCCTCCAGGAATCTTAACTGCTTATGTTCTCTGACACTCTTACTGATGAAACTCATTGCCATAGATTAAAGCTATGAATGTTACTCACTTTCTAACATTATAGCTTTTATTACAGGGGATTATCTTTACTATGTGTATAATATCCCATGTTCTTCCACAAAAGAAGAAATACACATTTACATAGAAAAAAATTACAATATTCCAGTGATAGCTCTTCACTACCTATTTTTAGAGTATACATAGCCTCAGTTGTTCTGGTCCACAGAGAAAAAACAGATAATGAGATACACTTTAAAATATATATACATGTTGTTTTTGAAAAGGCTCCTGACAAAAGACAGAGATGCAGCCTGCAAAAGTAAAAGAAATGGCTGAATAAAAATATTGTCACAAGGGAAAAAGAGAAATACGTTACAAAATTTTATTCCTGGGTTAGGGAATACTGTACTTGGTGAGAGAAGCCAGAAGGAGTGAATGAATTAATGGTACTTGCTAGATAGAAGAAAGCGCCAAGTAAAATGAATATAGAATACTTGTAAAGTGTCCCCAATGGAGAGATAGAGTACTAGATATAAGGGACAGTTGGCATTGCTAAAACACATGAGTGGCATGTCCCAGAGTAAGAAAGGCATAATGGCATCTAGTGTAGAGAGCACGGACAGCAGCTTTTCTGCAGAGCAATGTTGTTCGTGGCTAGTAGTGATCTGCGGAAAATGTAAGTGAACAGTTTTGACAGAGCAGCATGTGAAAGGGAATAAACTAACCAGGATATCTGGCTGCAGTGCAACTGACTAAGGGAAAATTCTATGGGTACAAAATCAAGCTGTAATCTCTTTGGAAACCAGGCAGTAAGTCTGAGAAAAAAATTCTGAGATTGAAGTGAGTAGTACAGCATTTCAATTCAATAGATTTGTATGGCAATCTTCCATTTGTGTTAGGGAAAAAAAGTGTTGTAGAATGCTAATGAATTAGTTACAAAAACTTACAGTGTGCAAAACTTTGTCAATTGTTCATTTCATTTGTTCAAACTATTTTTCTCCAATTGATATGGCTGTAAATGTAAAGAGCATTTACTGAATGGGTTCCATGCACAGAGCACGTGTGAAGGACTTAGTGGACTTAGTGGGGAGAGAGAGGTGCAGTGGAGGTGATTCTGATTGTGGGGAACAAGGTTCTAGTTTAAATAGAGCTTATAAACTCAAAGCACAGACCACTGAAAATGCACCACATTGAATATATGTGTAGTGGTCCAACATAAATAGATTTCTCAATGTTAACAGAAACATGTCAGAGGATTGCTTTGCAAATGTTAAATGCCACATCAAGGTCAATATTGCCAAGAAAATCCATGAATGCTGTTTTAAAGTGTCATTATAAAGCAAAGAAAGTAAAGTAGCTCTGGGTGTTATTAATAATAGCCCTAGGATTTGGATTCCATGGACAAGAAACATGAGATTTTTCCCAAAGGATAATTATTTTAGGAATCTCATTTTTGTCTGAAATTCACCTGTGTTTATTGACCATCAAACCTTGATACAAGGCTTATCTTTTAAAATGGCTGTTCCTAGGCGGTACTGAATGTTTGAAATACAATATCTTTGCTGGATCTGTTTGTGATTTAACATTCTTACAATATATCTTATTACAGAGGCTATTATTTTCATAAATCCTGTAAAACAATGAATAAATATTTGCAAGGAGGGTTTAATAGATGACATCAAAATGACTCAACACAGAGTATTTATAAAAAGTATGGCAAGATGCATATGGAAGAGGCTCTCAGAAGTGCTGACAATACTACTGAAGCAGATTACCTTAAAAGAAAACACATATGGTTCCATTTTGTGCCTTCTTGCTCAACTAAATGTTTAGAGGCACAAGCTTGCAACCTGCTGAGTGAATCCTATTTTATCCATATGTGGATTATAGAACTAAAGAGGAGACAGTTAAGATTATTATTCAGTTACTTTTTCACATTTCAAGATGAAAAAGATGAGCAAATGTATGGGGTTTCTCCTTTCCTTTTACAGGTTCAGACCCCAGAATTAATTTCTTTTCCTACAATGAACTACCTACTGATACTCCTGCTTCCCAAACTTGGTGACTTTCAGGCCTCTAAAATTCAACATCATTTTGTTTTACTATAGGACATCTCTAAATTGGGAAGAATATTTTGTGTAAAGACAAAAGCAAGGATAGCCAATTATCACTTCACTCTCCATCCACAATTTCCCCCATCAGTATACCCTAATTTTGTCCATTCTAAAACAAATAACTCAACCCCACTCCTCACCCCAGTTACTGTCCTTTCTTCTCTCCTTCACAGTCAAAAATTTTGAGTGTATTATCTACCCTCACTCTATTGACTTCCCTACCCAAACTTTCCTTAAAACACTCCAATCTGACTTCCCTCCAAAACTGTTTTGAAAACTAACTTTGGCTTAGTCATCAATGACTTTTATGTTAAGTTTCTGTCCTCTCAATTTCTTGATCTCTCAATTTGACTCAATACTATTGATTATTCCCTTCTTCTTGATAGCTTCCATGACGTCATAATTTCTCTCTGTTTTACTTAAAACAAAGTAAGGCGTCTCCTTTGGCTCACCATTCAGAATTTAAACGTTCAGATTTCTCAGAGATCTGTCCTAGACTCTGTTATCTGCTCACCCATGCTTTTCAAAGGTAAACTGATACACTACTCTGGCTGCAGTTTTCATCTGTAGTGACACATCTCTAGCCTAGGCTTCTTCCCTGAGCTACAGGTCAGTATAGCCTCTACCTACTGGCATCTCTACCTCCATGTCTCAAAAGAAACTCTAGGTGGAACAGGTCTAAAGTTACCCACACATCATGGCCCACCTCCTCCATCCCAGTGTATGGCATCTTCCTCCTTCCTCCTTGTGCAAACCAGAAACATGGAAGTAAGCCTTGACTCCTCCTGTCTCCACATCCATAACCGAAAAATCTTCAAGATTTGTCAACTTCATCTTCTGTATCTCTAGAATCCGACCATTTCTCTCCAGGTTCACTACTGCTGCTCAATCCAGGTGTTTCACCCATTATAGCTCAAAAACATCTCTTGAATTCCACCTTCCCTTCTCAACACTCATCTTTTGTCATTAACTTGAACTTCTGGGATAACAAGATTCATTGCCACCAATTTTTCTCCAGGTCAGACAACCTTCTACAATGCTGTCAGAGTTATTTTCTTCAATTAAAAGATAAGAAAACTATTGCCCAGTTAAGATATTTGTTTGATCCCTGTTACCAAGAGGAAAAATTCAAATTCTATAACTTAGCTGTGACTTGCATAATTTATTCCCAACCTCTGTCCAGTCTCATTTCAGAATATTACCCAACTTCATCAACTCTAATTGCAGGCCAGAGTGAAGTTCTCTGTCACTTTTCTTGGGGCCTGCCTACTCCTTGTATGATTCTTCTGGCTTTTATACTTGATGATTTCTCAGTCTTGTACGCTCACTTTTTATTCTTCCAGATACAAGTCGAATATTACCTGAAGCTGCCTTTGCCTCCGGTAGAGTTCTTTGTTCGCCTTTTGTGCCTCTCTATCTTTTGATCCATCTATCTGCTTTAGGATGAACTGAACTATATTTTCAATTCTCTATTTACATGTATATCCTCCCAAAAGACTATGAGCTTCATGATGGCAAGGATTGTCTCAGTCACCTTTAGGTGCTTATCACCCATAATAGGTACTCAACAAAGTTTTAAACTGAAGTATTACAATATTTATAAAATCATGACATAAATAAAAGTATAAGAGCACAAATTTAAATAGGAATATTGTGATACATATATTTGAGGCCTCACTAAATTAAAAGCAAGGCCACAAGGTAGGAAATTATAAATAAATTTGATGTCAAAACCAACACCACGGAGGAAAAACAGGTTTTGGGAGGCTGACCAGCTTTAGACACTGAGTTAGCACAAAGAATGACTTAAGCCTAGCATATTACAAGTTACTCAGAGGTTTTTTTTTAAAAAAAAGACATAAAGAGGAAAGCTAGTATATGTACATATTTGTTAAGGCATATTCTAGTGGGAAATTTTGAGGGGTGGCCACTTTTGGAAGTTCAGAACTGTACCCTTCTAAGCCCTTACCCCTTTACCTGGTTTCAAGTGTCTAGTCAGGTGCTTCAACTGCTTCACATCTCTAAGGTCCAGATCACAGAATCTGTAGTGTCCTTTCATTTTTTTAATACCCTATGGGTCTCCAATACTTCCTCCAGAGCTCCAGTGCTTCCTTCAGGCATATTACTGCTTGTATATCTATTAATGCTCTATGTTTTTTCTCATTTCTTAACATTTTTGCACACGCTTTTCCTCTGCCTAAAACTCTTCCTCTCTCTTATGTCTGAAGTGTCAATTTAGCTTCCTAGAAACTTTCCATGATTTTAAAAATTGATGCCCCTTTATGTATGACCAGAGCCCTGATATGTCTTCACATCATAGTATGTATTACATTACTGGGTAATTACCTTACCTATCATTTCCTAGACTACAAGTGGAAGGATAAGTACTATATATCTTAATTGTAGTTGTCTGCCCAATGCCCAGAACTGTCCCTGGCACCTAGGAGCTCAATAAATGTGTGTTGAATGATTACTTAGGGTCCCTCAGAGAACATTTCTGTCCATAACACCATGTTATATTAGGGACCTGTCACTTCCTGCTTCTTGTGCTAAGCAGAAAGAGGCCAGACACAATCTCGTTTGTTCACTCCGTTTGATTATTAGGGCTGTTCTCTTGCAAAATCAGACATCTCAGTCATGGCATGTTACATACTTGGATCATGCTGAAGTTACTGATCCTGCACTTGCCTTTGACATCACAATTCCCAGATTTTTGACCTGTCAAAATCATAGATATCACAGGTTTCCTGGCCTCTGCTTTGATTTTATGGTTGCTGGCTTGTCAGCTTGCTGCCAAGAACTGAGAGTCCACATTGTTTAGTTGCCTCTTTGACCTGGGGTCATCTGGACCCTTGCCTAATCCCTCATTTACAGCAATCTCAGAAACTTGTATTCCCAGTTTCATGATCTCAGACTCAAGCCGCAGTCCCTTGCCTGACTAAACCCCGCCTAAGTCCTCTTGCAAAAATGACTCGAAAAACTGGTACCTATATATAATTATGAAAATCTGAAGAATATTGAGAGCTGAAGAATGGCTTAAAATAAACATCTAATGTAAAAAAGTGTTAGTAAGATGTTTACCAGTCCTTCATTAACATGCAAAATGGAACTAGAGCAAATTAATATTTTGTTTCTATACATATGAACTTATGAGAGATAAAAATAACATTTATGTCAGAATTATGTGGGTGTTACAAAGGAAAATGTTACTATTTTAACAATGAATGTTTTATTATTGTTATTAGTAGTAGATTATATTGTTTTATTTGGTTTGTTATGAGGCTGTGGCTGGGATATGTGATGCACAAATGAAAGTGTATGTCCAGTGCAAAGGATGGTAGGTATTTTGCCCTGAGATTATGCACCCAAGTTTGTGAACCCAAGCTGAACTTGCTAAAAGACCTGCAAGCTGGCAAAGCAATGGCAAAATGTATCTGAATCCAAGCATAATCATGGTGAATAAAACGGTATCATTCAGGTTCAGAACAGAAACTGAGGGAAAGGCCCCACAACCAACAACAGAGAAAATTTCTCAGGTGATGCCCACTGAGGGAATTTCTAATCCCATAGGGAAAGGAATGGGAGTTTGTGCATTGGTCTTGTGAGGAGAGCTCTAAGAGGATAAAACAGCCAATATGTATAAGACTGGAGGGGAGTGCACACATTTGGTATTTCACGATAGGGGCAGTGAGAGAAAATGAATTGTTTGCGTAGATCCTTTTGCCTTAGGATTGCAATTGCCTGTAACAATATTACAAAGGCTGGCTCCTTTGGTTCAAGAAAAACAAATATGGAAAAAAAAAAAAAAAAAGCTTTTTTGCATGTCTATTTTCCTGAGGAAGCATTTCTAGCATTATTTTTTTCTTTATATTCTCTAACCTTAGGTGACACTGACTTCTGGGGGACTGATCTGGTCTGTCTTCCACTTACGTTTAGTTTATATATTTATTTTTGCCATGGAGAACTTTAGGGCCGTGTCAAAAAAATGCTTGCTCCTACCCCCAGAGTCAGCAAGAAAATGAATCAGGTTTTTAAAGAAATTTCCAGTTAAATATCACCTCTTTATATTCTATCCCTCCATTTATTTCCCAAACTTCGATAGAAAATAAATGAATGAATGAATATATCATTCATACATACATACATACGTACATACAATTAGGTTCCCTTAAGTGAATCACCTCTTTGTGGTAAACTCCTTCCGGAAATACTCTATGGACTTCTGAGGACTAATCATCCCCCAGATTACAAACACGTACAATCTCCCCACCCTGCTTCCCTAATTATTATTTTTTTCACAATTCTTTAGTCAGGGGTCTTTATGTATTTTTAATCATTGTATTTGGGTTCACTTTTATCAGTGAGCCAAATAAATATTCCTATTAAATTCTTCAAGATCTCTACTATCAAATACATTTTAAAATTCAGTAGAACACTACAGCATCTTTTTATGAATATGCATGTATAATAGAACACCTATAGCTACTTTTGTAAAACACATATCTAAGCATATAGACACCCACACCAACATAGAGAAAGCAGAGATAATTAGCATTGTTATTTATTTAGAAAAACTCCTACAAAATGCACAAAGTTATTAGAGACTTCAGAAGTAATAATCACATTTGAAATTACTTAAGTTTATGATGAATTAATACAAGCTCAAGACCAAGTTTCTGCAGCTGTAATTAACAAACTATTGAGAATATAACACTCTTTCCAGAGTCAACATAGGTATTCCTAGTGAATCAGAGAATTGAGGCTCTTTCAGGGAAGTAATATGTAGAAGTCGAAGGAGGAGCCATAAACACTATAATCCAGAAAAAATTGAATATATAATAATTGAAGAGTAACTACAGTCTATATAATGAGTATATAACTTGACACATTGACAATACCTTCCTTTCAAGTATTAAATCTACTTAATCTATGATAAAAATAAATGAGTTATTGTACGTCTATTTATCCTGCCAATGGAAAAGTTGTACAAGAATTGAGAGGGTTAATGAAAAATTAATAATAAAAAAAAGAAGGGCAAAAGATGATACAAGTAGTGTGTTGGATGAGATATAGGGTCACAGACATTTATAGAGTCAAGAGAGGAGAAGATTGAAGGGGATTTGATCACAGTCTATAAATACCTTACAAGTACTATCTGTATAAATGAAAGAATGTGATAATTCAAAGCATCAGAAGACGGAAGGACAAGGAGCACTGATCTGGAACTAAAGAAAAAATGTCTCAGCCTTATATTAAGAAATACTTTGCAACAGTAGGAGGACTTTGCATTAGAAATAAAAATCAAGGACAATACATAAAGTTTAGAAAAGGCCTGAAAATGATGTACCTATAAGTACAGAGAATAAATCAGAAATGACAAAGGGAAGAATGGAAAACAGTGACACTCACAGGATCAGAAGATGCACTTGTTCAGGATGTGTGAAATGTTAGCTGCCAATCTTTCTGTTAAATAAGATTCTCTAAGTCTCATCCTAAGAAACTATACCAAAACTTGAAAACAGTTTAAATAAATGAAAAATTTTAGCCTATATTATAACCAACTATTCTACTATACTCTGACACCCAGTAATTTCCAGCTGTTGGCTATGTTCTTGCATTTGATAAAGAGCAATGCAGTTAAGTGATGATAGCTGGAGTTTATGATTGTAGATTTACCTAGATTTTTTGACCCACACAGAGAGATCTATACATAGCATACTCTTTATAATTGCTTTAATTATACAGGTTCAGACCCTCTCCTAAAGAAAATGTTAAATAATAACAGTAATTAAATAATAAAGAGATCACTGAAAACAAACATATTTCTTTCTATACATAATACTTTGCCACCTGAGAAAAAGGAAAACCCAATAAAAATTACATATTTCCTTTTCTTAAAAAGGACTAAACATTAATTCTCTGATTAAATAATGAAAAATTCATTGTTTGTTGATTTCAGACTGCTTTCAATCATTTGGGTTTTTTCATTGCTCAAACTTCAGATTTTACCTGCTTCCTCTATCCTTTCCTCTTACGAGTGAACCTCCTACTGCCTTATCTAAAGCTCCAAAGTTTTTCAGTTTTAAGAGAGATGCTTCCAAGAGTAACAAGAGGTTTGCTGCTCCCTTGGCAAAGGGTGTAGTCAAAGATGAATAAAGGGATTATTGAGAATAAAGAAGTGCTTAGCTGGCATTAAATGAAAGGAATTTGCTGTGGACCAAATTCATTAATTCACCCACTTTAAAACAAACAGACAAAAAAGAAAATTAAAGATTTTCTAATCATCTTCTATGTATCAAGAGCTGAACTAAGTAGATTTAATAGTATGAGAAATTTCTAGCTAAAGATGATTTTGATCCAATCCAGCTATTTGGCCTGGTTCGTTTTCACTTCCCTAGTTTCCTATACGTATAACTTTGCAATGCTCAATGCTTTGCAGGTGGAGAAAGCGGAGACTGGTTATCTAGGAGGTTTTGATAGGGCAATCTCTAGGATGCTAGTGTTTATACTGTTGATAAGGTTGACTACGTTTAAAGGCTGGGTAGAAAAGTAATGCAACCAGAAAGAGATGATGTCCTTAGAGAACACAATACTTAATAAGAGCACATGATAAGGAAAAAGTAGATTCAGAAGAAATTAAAAATTAGAGAAGGTGGAAATCAGAGCTGATAGTCAGAAAGAAGATTTCAGAAATTCCAAATTATAGAATTTAGAATCTGAAATCAGAATTGAGTGGTCATTGGGTTACTATTATGGAATGGAGATGCAGGTGACTGTCAGCAAGGAACCCAGAAGTTCTTAATTGGTGAAATAAAGGATTTCAGTAAATGATACATTAGAGTTATGTAGACGTTTTTATGTACATTAGGAGTTATAAACAAAACAGAAAATATCTTCATAATTTAGGTGTTCAAGTAAACTCATTTGACTTTTATGTTAAGAACATTAAAGGTCAAGTTCGCCAAATTAAATGTAATTTATTCTTCTATCAAATATTCTTTTGTAGCACATGATTAGAACTATTAGAACATCACTTGATTATTGAATTTCACTGTCTTAGGCTTAACATCAAAACATGTAGCAAATGTTTAAAAATGAGTAAAACAGCTAGACTCTAAAAAACAGATGCAAAACATGTAATATTACTATATTAACTCTATAACTTCTCCTTTTGGCTCCTAGGCTCCTACTTATATATGAATGCTACACATATACATATATACAGCTTTGATGACTGATGAAATAGCATAATTTCAAATTATTTCCCTCTCCCTCCCTTCTTCCTTCTTCTCTCCTCTCTCTCTCTCTCTCTCTCAATCATCAAATTCGAAATGTTACTTAACAAGTTTAAATTAATTATGTGTCCCATACTGAAGACTGGCCTATAATATTATATCTTAAATCACATATTTTTATAAGACTTGAGTGCCTAACTAATAGAATTCTTGCAAAACCTATCAAAGTGTTTCAGAACATATGAAATATATCAATTGGACAGAAACAGTTCTTCATTATGCTTTACACACAATTTTGCTCAATTGCTTATTTTAATTAGAGCAGAACTCTAGCTTCTGCTCATTGGTTTAGCATGAGCAATAAAATGAAGTTTATTTCATTTTCTAAAATAAGTAAAGCAGAGTAAAGTTAATTAAAAGTTAATTACAGAATAATGAATCATCTACCCTTGCTGTGCTAGTGTTGCCCAGATGATTAGATGCTGTCCTTCCTGAATACACTTCCATTCCCATAAGCTGGGTATTCCCTTCATTCCATGGAAGGGTTTTCATTTGTGTCCTTTAAAAGTTTATGCTGCCTTTTTCTGAAGGTGTCTTTTTCAGGAAATACACACGTACATAGATGTACCTACACACACCTTCCTAGTTTCTCTCCTTTTATATGCTTTCCTCAGGCATAATTTTCATTTAGACTTCTGATTGCCTTTTAAATTTGACAGAATATACCTATAAAATTCGTTAGTAATTGTTTCATTTCCCAGCATGGCATGTGTAGTTAACCTTGAAAGACAGATTGGACGTTAACTGTAGTGAACCCAACCTTTGCCAGTATCACAAAGGTCATGGATCTGTTCTCCCTGGTCCTGTGTCTTCAAGTAGAAGGTTTTGTACATATTGGAATTAGAATGCTTTTATTGCTCATTAATTCATCATTAAAATGATGTTAACTAATCATTCTCTATAAGGCTCTGGCGCACAGATTTTCTGGCATGAACTGCTACAGCTGGATCCCAGCCACTTACACCTTCCTGAAAACAACAGCATTCATGTTTGTGGTAGACTTAAATCTTTTTGTCAAATTTTATTGTAAGTAGTATGTCTTATAAACTTTCACTGGGAATATAATGTGGCTTATACTGAGAGTATCTTAATTTTTATGAAGGGATATATATATGGAAACACTTGAATTTCAATTTTGTAGCAGGCTTCTCATAGTATAAGAAATAATGTGCAATGAATATTATGTATACACCTCAATCATGTGTCTTGCATCTTGACATAAATACGAAGGCATTGTAACAAATACTGTTACTTAAAATAGGGAAAGAAGTGAATCAGTGTAACTTGGGATATTTACATTGATTCAATACATTCACTTTAGATATTTTTACTCCTTGACTATGTGTCCAGTCTATGTAAGCAGCTATTAGTTTTGCAAAATCATATGAGATTCAAAGGTACAAATGTGATATGAACTAACTACAAACAACTGAATTCCTGAATCCTTCTTTAAAGGTATACGGATCTTCCTTGACTTACAATGAAGTTACATCCCAATAAACCCATCCTAATTCGAAAATACTGTGAAGTCCCAAATGCATTTAATACACCCAACCTACCAAACAACATAGCTTAGCTTAGCCTACCTTTAACATGCTCAGAACAAGTAAGTTAGCCTACGGTTGGGCAAAATCACCTAACAATGCCTATTTTATAATAAAGTTTGAATATCTTGTATCATACCACATTCCACTAGCCCGAGAAAAGATTCAAATTCAAAATCTGAAAAACTGTTTCTACTGATTTTGTATTGCTTTCACACCATCATCAAGTCAAAAAATCATAAGTCGAACCATGGTTAACTCGGGGACCATCTGTATTCTATATTCTACATCCATAATTTTTCAACCTTCTGCTAAAGGATACATGTAGAGGCATTTATGTTCCCACATGTTGTTAATCAGATGTTAAATAAGAAGGAAATAGATGGAAAAGACCTGAAAATAAAATTTTGAAAGGATCTTTTACACAGGGACTATGAGGAGTTGGAAGAGAGGGTGCAATCATGTTTTCACAACTTCTTACTTGCTGCCGTGCATTTATCTTCACTATTCTAACACTTTCCCTCATTCTTCTTTTCAGATTTTTTTCCTGCCTTTTTATGTTATTTATGTGTGCAACTTCTTCACTATTATATTCTAATTTTCTGGTTCTCAATTTTCCAAACTTTAATATGATGAGAATAATGGTTCAAAAAAAGAAAACCTTTCAGTTCAGAAATGCTGACTTCTATTTCAACTATCATTTTTAAATGTTGATTCAAAACTTCATATTCAACTCCATCTTGCAAACATGGATCTTGGCTGTTCTTTCCATTTGCTTATGAAAAATATGTCGTATTAGGAAAGTGCCATTTTGTGAGGGGGGTTGTTCACTATTTTTTTCTTGGCATTACAATTTTTATGGTAATGTTATTTTGATCCATTTGATTCAGATACTTCTCTTTAATAATGTCTGAAGTTCTTGGTAGAGAAAAAATAAAAGAATTCAACCCATACCATAAAGTGAATTATGGGTAGTTTACTATAATTGTGCAGAAATAAATTATACGTAATGATGGAAATTCCCTCTTCTAGCTTTTTGGTTACAAAGAGAGATGGTCAAACGGATGCCAAAATGTGCCAAGTTTTTATAAACGGCTTCATATTATCTTCATTCCTGGGGAGAGTTAGGTCTCAAAATGTTCCACTCTCCACAGAGACAAGTTTGTGATTAAAGACTCCAATCTTAACAATCAGAAAGCATTTCTATAAGAACACGACAGAAAAAAACTGTATGGATTTCAAAGCATTCTACATATATAAGGATCTATTGTTTTTGTATTATTTTTACCTCCTACCATTACTACCAATTTATACATATATTTAGAGTTCAACTTTTATTGTTATGTAATTGCTCCAGTTAATACATAAACAAACACCCAGTTGTTATGTCAAGAAAATCCAATTAATTTATAAATTTTATACAAAATATGACTGGCAGGTAGTGACATCATAAAACGTTTAACTTCTCTGCATTGAACCATATGAGTCATCTATTTGGACCATAATAGAGTATATATGTATGTTTGAAAGAATTTTTTATATGCTTAACCAGTTACTTTTAATGTTTTTGAATTATTTATTGAATCAAAAGTTTAAACATTATAAGAAGTGTAAAATTGGCAGCACCATGTGTGGAAACTATGAGAAACCATAGATGAAATAATAATGCAACACGGGCTTATATAAATAATGGGACAGAGTGTGTTTCAAAAATACACGTGTTAAATAAAATGTGTTATTATATTAATAATAATTAAGATGTCCTAAAACAGCTAGTTTATACAAATTATTAATCATATAAAGTGAGAAAAACCAGTAAATAAGTAACTAAACTCTAAGCCAGCTAGTACAGTAGGGCAGAATGTGCTTCTTTCATGTATATGTAATATAAATGAATAACAGGAAAGCAACGGACATAATATATTTGTTAACATTTTTACTCTGCTTCACTGAAACTTTCTGCTCAATATGTTATAAGAAAACAAAAATTATGCAAAATTAGTCTCAAATGTCTTTAACTCTGCCAACTAAATTAACCTCTGAAGGAAAATATAAATTCATAAACCATTGCCAATCTGTGAATGTTGTTTAGGGACTTGTGCAACACAGTAACACACTGAACAGATTGACAATGCAGTCCTTCTCCAACAGTATTGGGTTGGACAAAAAGTTCGTTCGGGTTTTTCCATGTCTTACGGAAAACCCCGAACGAACTTTTCGGCCAACCCAATACTTGCAGAAAGAAAAAACTTGCTGGATTCGTTACCTAGTATTGACATTATGGCTTCTAGAACCCAAATAAGAATCTGTGCTGCCTGTTTCAGGCGTGATGATCTCCAGTTCTGTTTGAGATAAGAGGGGTATGGCATTAGCACTTCTAAAAGAGAGATGGAAAACCAACGACTCAATTTTAAGAACAGCACGTTGCTACACGTTGGTATATCTTCTGATGGGAAAGGAAAATCAAAAGGAGTCAGTATTGCTAAGAGAGCTCTCTAAAATGGAGCTGGGAGGCCAATGATGAAGTGTAACTTATGCATGTCTCAGCCTGGATGGGATCTGACCTTTTCACTACTTATTGCACTTAAAGAGAGTATCCAGAACATCTGCCAGAAACTCAAGATACTTATGGAACACTTAATCTAAAATAACTCACGATAACCATCCCTTAAGACAAATATTTCTTTTCTTGTGTCAGAGCACAACTTCATGGCTTTTGCCTTTTTAAGCCCCTGACTCCTTCTCCCCAGAACACTCTTTCTGGGGAAGAACAAACCTGTCTTCCAGATTCTAATTCTTAAGACTCCAAATAAACAATTTTATTACTTGAAGACTTCTGAATTAGTTTTTGGTTAACATTGCAGACAGGAGGTTTTTTTTTTTACCTCTTTTATTGATGAGAATAATAAACGTCCTAGAACATTGCCTCATACTTACAGGCATTCAGTAAAACATTTCTGAATGAATGAATGTGAATCATTAAGATATCTCACTCAAGGAGAGAGGAGAAATACTTTCTCCTAAAAGAATAAGCATGAATGTAAAATGTACCTCTTTCTAACTATTTTGGTCTGAGTACTGCAGCTTGCAGCCAGCTAAGCCAAACTCCTAGGTCATTTCTTTTTATTTCTCTGTATACTTTTTAAAACTTTAAGTATAATTGATTTACAATATTGTGTTAGTTTTAGGTATACAGCACAGTGATTCAGTTTTTTGCAGACTGTATTCCATTATAAATTATTATAAGATATTGGGTATAATTTCCTGTGCTATACAGTAAATCCTTGTTGCTTATCTATTTTATGTACAGTCGTCTGTATCTGTTAATTCCATACCCCTAATTTTTCCCTCCCCTCTCTCTCTCCCCTTTGGTAACCATATGTTGGTTTTCTATGTCTGAGTCTGATTCTGTTTTGTATATAGATTCATTTGTATTATTTTTCAGAGTCCACATATAAGTGATATCATATAGTATTTGTCTTTTTCTGCCTGACTTATCTCACTAAGCATAATATTCTCTAGATTCATCCACGTTGATGCAAATGGAAATATTTCATTCTTTTTGTGGCTGAGTAATATTCCAGTCATAAAATCGTCTGTTGCTGGGCACTTAGGTTGCCCCCATGTCTTGGCTATTGTAAACAGTGCTGCTATGAACACTGGGGTGCATGTATATTTTTGAGTTAGTGTCTTCGTTTTTTCCAGATATATACCCAGGAGTAGAACTGCAGTATCATATGGTAGTTCTATTTTCAGTTTTCTAAGGAACCTCCAAACTGTTTTTCATAGTGGCTGCACCAATTTTACACTCCCACCAACAGTGTAGGAGGGTTCCCTTTTCTCCACACCGCCTCTAGCATTTATTATTTGTAGACATTTTGATAATAGCCATTCTGACCAGTGAGAGGTGATATCTCATTGTGGATCTTATTTGCATTTCTCTAATAATCAGTTGATGTTGAGCATCTTTTCATGTGCCTGTTAGCCATCTGTATGTCTCCTTTAGAAAAATGTCTATTCAAGTCTTCTGCCCATTTTTTGATTGGATTACTTGCTTTTTTGATATTGAGCTGTACGAGCTTTTTCTATAGTCTCGATATTAATCCCTCATCAGTTGCATCATTTGCAAAAAGCTTCTCCCATTCTATAGGTTGTCTTTTCATTTTGCTGATGGTTTTCATTTGCTGTGCAAAAGCTTTAAAATTTAAATAGGTCCCATTTGTTTATTTTTGCTTTTATTAATTTTTCCTTGGGAGACTGATCTAAGAAAATATTGCTATGATTTACGTCAAAGAGTGTTTCACCTATGTTCTCTTCTAGGAGATTTATGGTTATATGGAACTACAAAAGACTGCAAATTGCCAAGGCAATCCTGAAAAAGAAGAACAAAGCTGGAGGTATAACCCACCCAGACTTCACTACAGTAATCAAAACATCATGGTATTGGTCCAAAAAACAGACACATTGCTCAATGGAACAGAATAGAGAGCCTGGGAAGAAACCCATTCACCTATGGTCAATTAATCTATGACAAAGGAGACATAGTACATGACAAAAAATATACTATGGAGAACAGACAGTCTCTTCAACAAGTGGTGCTGAGAAATCTGGACAGCTACATGTAAAACAATGAAATTAGAACATTCCCTCACACCATATACAAAAATAAACTCAAAATAGTTTAAAGATCTAATTGTAAGACATGACACCATAAAACTCCTAGGCCATTGGTGAGTATATCATTAACTCAGCCAGTTATGTTTTTCTCTATTTGCAGACCTGATCATCGCTTCTGCTACAGTTCCACCTATCCTCACATCAAAGACTACTCTGGTTGCCAACCAGAGTTTATCTCTCACTTTCGTAACATATAGACAAGGGAAAAGAACACCAGCAGGGAATATAATCCTTCCCCTTTATAAAATTTAACACTAGCTTGTGTTTACCTGGCTAGCCACATCTCACACCTCTCTTTCTATTCCCACACTGCTGGAACACTGGGGGGAAGAGAAGAAGCAGACAATTTTAAGCTTAATTTTAATTAAAATGATTAACAAGCCCAAGAATTTCCAAAATAATACTTCAAGGTTTATGCTGACAGATCCATACTGAGGGCAATTAAAGTCGCATAGCCTTCCCTTGCCAAAAAACAAAATCTAGCCAAAGAAATTCTTAAACATTTCTTTTTTCATTCAACTATAAAATTATTTATTGGCTTTAGTTGACCCACAAAGAATATGATCAAATGTGGAAAAGACAGAGTTTACTAGTTTCACAAGCAACTATTCCAACCATCAAACTAGCAGGTTACATGAGTTGGAGATCTTAGCCCTGTTCCACGTAACAGATAGATGTCCACATCAAAGATAAAGTCACTGCTCTTGAAACCTTTGGAAAAACTCAGCAGAAACCAAAAGGCAGAATGGCTTTGAGGTTAAATTAGACATCAGACTAAAAAAAAGTGAACCATATCATATGAAAATATATCACCTTCTTTTTGCAAATAACAGATCAAAAATTACTAGATCAAAGAAATTAGACCTATATTTTTAAAAGAGAGACAAAGGACATATATTTCTATTTCTAAAACAGAATACATTCAAATAAAAAATAAATTTAATCTTTTTACCTTGCATTTTTATGTACCAAAATGCAGAATAACCCCCAATATTGAAAGTTACAGAATATAATCTAATTAAGTCTACACTTTCCATAATTCTTTCACTATGTCAAAACAGTTTTTCTTTATTTGCGAGCCTTATGCAAAACAGTGAACTTCATATGTATACATAGAGCTGATTCACTTCGTTGTACAGCAGAAACACAACGTTGTAAAGCAACTATACTCCAATAAAAAAATTAATCCTGTGGAAATAAATGAATCAAACTGGCTTGCCATTTTAAAGACAGAAATGTCAGTCGTTTGAGAGGCCGTGTCAAATATTGGTTAAGAATATGGTCATTGGAGACATCTTCCCTGGGTATAAATCCTGCCTCTGCTGAGAGCTCTGTTGACCTTGGGAGAGTTACTTAACTTCTCTGTTCCTCAGTATACTCTCTCAAGTGAGGATAACAATAGTACCTAATTCATAGATTTGATTGAAAATTAAGCGAAATAACGCAAAGAAGGCTTGTTATGATATTTAGGAAATAATAACTGTTCAATAAATAAATTTCTGTTTTAGTCAGACTAGGGGAGAAAGGGACAGGGCTCAGCGAATCCTGGAAGTTGCTACAGATTACATTTCCTAACTAAAAGGAGAGGAGGGAGACCCTTGTTTCTATTAAAAGGACCCACAAGACATAAATACAGAGGTAATCTTAGGCCAACTATTAAATGTTAAGGACCCTAAATTGCCCAAGATCCTGGATGCTCTATGCCACGTACTCCTCCAAACTCTACAGATCTGTAAGGGTAATGGATTATGGAGTTGAAAGAACAGCATTTTAAAAATTATCCCTTAACCATTCCTTTATAGGTTTGTAATGTAACGAATCACCTTATCCAAAATTTAGCTCAGGTCAATTTCATATCATCTTTCTAAAACATATACTTTAATTCTATAGTTATGAACAAGGTTTGCAACTAAAACTTTAAAATTGCCTTTGTTTTCTATATGTCTCAGTGTCATATGGATGTCAACTCAGTTATTACAATGACTTAATAGGAAATTTTTATTTAAATCTTATATGCATAAAGGTTTAGAAGTCAACATCGTCTACATGAAGATTTTCTCTTTAGTTTTATCATGTAAATTTAATTATAGAATATACATGATAACTTGACACTAGTTAATCCAGTAAAGTCCATTTTGGTAGCACTCATATAACAGTTCAACAAATACCTCCAAATGTATAAATATTTATGTTCTTATAATTGTGGAAAAGTTAAAAATGCCAAAGTGGCTAAATTATTTTTCATTTAAGACACTTTTAGTTTTTAATTCAAATCGCATTCAAGACATTTTTAGTTTCCAATTTGATACCTCATACTTGGTTACAGATACAAACTTATTTATAGAGACTCAAAGCACACTGTATATTTATAGGTGTTTCTACATATTTAGAATGTATTTAATGAAGGTCAAGAATAAAACTGCAAATGAGGTTTATGGGATTGTTCTAAAGGTTCATTATTATCATTGTGTGGGAAAGTATAATTTTCTTAAGAGAAATGATGACATATACATAATAAAGTCCCTGTCCGTGTCATGACAGCTCAAGAGCATGCCATCGTTACCACCTATGTCACACTGCAGGTATGCCTGCTATATGGGTGACAGCTACTGACTTCTCTGATCAACACATAATTATCTCTGAATAAAAATGCACGTTGAAGTTAGCTGGACATAATGGATTGAAGACCCAGGGCAAAATTATCTTTGTCACGGCACATAGCACCACCTGGGGGTAGGAGAGGGCTAGAGAGAAGTGTTGGCAATGATGCAACCTTGAGAAGCCTGCTGTGGTGTGGGTACTTCTGGGGTGTTCATGTTTATCCTGCTTGTCTTCTTTTGGACAGAAGAGGTCACTCAGTTAATGGTTAGGATGCTCCTGACAGAGAAAGTTTCCCGCTGATCAGCGATATTCTCCACTGATCTAACTGTATATCTCTCCCTCCACAACTAGTTTCCATTTGCAGAGTCCCCTTCCCCCATAAGATAATAAATATCATATCACAAGGATGGCAGTGCTCCTTCATGGAACACTGACTGTTTATTAGAGGCAAAAAAGTTTAAGGGAAATGCTAACAATGTTCATTAATGGCCCGCATCCAGGTTTAATGAGGCATGTCAATATGCGGACTGGGCAACATCAGTGGCATAATAGTGGTGGTAAATGGGAGTAATTGTATCCAATTGTACGGCACAGCTTCCAGGAATGAGCCCGAACTGCCAACTGACAATGACAGAGCAATTATGGGAAGGCAAGCGAGCTGTGTCAAATTAGCACTTGGTGAGAACTCATTTTTCAGAGATGTGCTTGCTCTACACCACCACAAGTGATAGCTACTTTATTGTGAGTGATAGGAAGACCAGCACTTAGACTGATGTTCTGATTTGTCAATAGCTGTATTTGAAAGCTTAGTGTCACAAATATATAGAGATATTCAGGGAGAGAGGCACACTGCTCATGATCCGAAGGATAAGAACATTGCCGAGAAGGTCATCTGTCAGTGTGAGCTGTCAGAAAGAGATCACACTCTATGAAAAGGGAACATTCAGCCGACTTAAGTAATTATCTTTGACTGAGATTTGAAGATGTCTTCTTTTGTTGGCCTACATTGACTGCATAATTTATAATTTACTGCAATCAGCAAAGGGCCAGGAATTGTAACTAAGAAAATTCTTATTTTATTTCCCATAATTACTTTTTTCTCTCTCTCTTTTTTTAACTCCTTTAGCACTTCAGAAGTGTAAAGTGGGAAACTGATGAAATTCATTTTTTCTATCTTTCTTAAATGACTCAGCCTCAAGTACATCAGAAACAATATATTTACTTTTGACTGCTATTTCACAGAGCCATAGCTCCCTACCATCACACTATAAAAGGTATAAAACACCCCCTTTATCCTTGATGTATTTTTTTCTTGCTTTGTGGGATTACCAGTTAAAGAGGATAAAGTAGTAATTCAATTTTGTCTCTCTAGTGCAGAAAAGTAAGAAAGAAAAAACAGATTTGGAGTACTGAGCACTGAAATTGTAATTCACATCCTCAGATTCTCATCAGTTTGACTGAGTTGTCAAAACCATAAAGAGATAACTGTTATGGCAAATATTTCAGAACAACTATATGGATTAACAGAATTTTCAATTCTTCTTGTCTTTCCCCCCACCCTGCCCTAGGACATATCACAGGATCAATGTCTGTAAAATAATTCCTTTGCCTTTAATAACCTTATGAAAAAAATATTTGGAGACCCATTATATCCTGGAGTGCAATAAGCCCCAAAATTTTATTTTTAATATATTTCTAGAAAAAGTAATTACTTAATTTTGTTAGCTAAAATAGGGATATGTAACAGTGTAGCTTTTGATTTATTTTATTCCCTGAATCCCTGAATTAAAAGAAGAACCTGTGAAGAAATATTAAACTTCTATTATTTGGCATCTTTATCAAATTCTTGCTGCTCTGTTTTTATTTTTTTCCTTATTGTGACCAATTGATTAATGAATTGTAACTAAAAATTACCAAGATTAGCCTGCCTTCTGGCAAAAACTGCTGTTTAATTCTAGGTGTATTGATTTACTGTAGAGATATTGACAAAAGAATTAATTTAAGTACTTTAAGTCAATATTACTTGAGTGGACACTTTACCTTTTAGGTATAAAGAAATACTCTTAGAATATTCTTCTATTAATATGGTGTAAAATTACTGTCACATAATAAACATTCATTTCTTCCCCTCTTAAAGTCTGCATAGGTTCATGCTGCTCTTTAGTTTTCCTCAAGACCCATCATGCACTCATATTTGAAATGAGTAATTGTGGGGTTTAGGATGTTTGCTAATGTATTTAATGTTTCCTCTAAACTTTAACTATTCTGCTAAAAAATATTTTGTTTTCCATAGTTTACCATTTACTACTTGAGATTATTTTAAATTATATACTTTGATGTTTCCGAAAGACTTTTTAATTATTTTTTTTAATATTTCAGAATTCTTTGGACCACTCAGTTTCCCATCATACAAAGCTGTTTAATTCACAATGCCTTTAGTAGAGGCCCATCATCTAGTCTATAGTGACTGTGCCACTTAATAATGGAATAGTGCATCAAAGCGGCACTTAGGTCTCAAATTGTTATGTATGACTGTCAAAGCGGTAAGAAAAAAAGAATTAAAAAAGGAGTTGGGAGGGGTGGAAGAAAAACCCTTGATTTGTCTTTATACTGAAACGTGAATTTGTCAGCCAGGTTCTGAAATCACAACAGCATTGCATCCCCAGCGAGATGTTGAAATCTTGACAGGTACATATTTTTTTCAACTACAAACACTTCTATAATGAAAACTAAATATACAAATCTTATTTTTTTTGAATTTTTTTTCTTTTTTTGCTCTTGACACATAGTTGTTGCCAATGGGATTTAATGTTCAGGTTCAAGTTGTCAAGAGAAATAACCAATAAGCAATCCAAAGAGCCACAATACAGATATGCAAAGGCAAAAAGCCTGGCTTCTGTGATATACTGAAAGGATTTGAGTGTATAATTAACCAAGTCCAAACCACTGGCACTTAATCTTCCTCCTAATGACAAGTAAAGCCCATTATGGCTCTCTGGGGGACAAACTGTAACTTGTTTAGTAGTCACCAAGGCTTTTGATCATCATTGTTCTTTTCACTTCATCATTTAAAGATGAGTTTGCTTTGGTCTGGCATTTTTCCATTTATCATTGCTTATTCTCAGAAAGAATAAAAGGGTAATCCCCAATCCAGTAATGAAATTCTGTCATCCTAAGTATTTTTTTTAAATCTCCCTAAATATTCTTATAACCAGAACTATCTACTTTTGAGTCTGATTCAGAGTATGGCCTGTGTATATAATTTCTTTGGGTCTGTTTTGTGCACACTTTAAATGCCCTGACAACCACTATTAATACCTACAATGATGCTCAGTGTGTGGTAATTATTTACCTGCTGGTAGCTTCACTATATTGCCAAAAACCTTATGGGTATGCCTGGATGTTTTCTGTAGGAAGAAGGAAGGAGACCTGTAGTTGTAGCGCTATTTCCAAGAAATTATAAATTGCAACTGGTTGTCACCCACTGCTCTATATAAATCAGTCTTGCAGAATTGCATTCAACCATTTGCCTGGGGCAAGTGATATTTTTGACAGGTGAGTGGAATTTTGCAAGGCTAGATAATGCTCCACAAACCACATATGAATAACTGAAAACTACAACTCCCATCATGCCCTGCAACTGAACATTAAATAATCATGACCTCTTCAGAAGTTTGTCTGTTGTTAATTTTATTTTATTGTGGTAAGAATACTTAACATAGGAACTACTCTCTTAACAGATTTTTTTAAGTGTACAATATAGCATTCTTATCTATAACACAATGTTGTACAGCAGAGCTCTAGAATCCTGGTAAACACCAAATTTTTTTTTTTTTTTTTTGCTTCTTTGAGTTTGACTATTTTAAATACCTCATATAAGTGGAATCATGTAATATCTGTCCTTCTGTGACTGGCTTGTTTCACTTAGCATAATGTCCTTAGTTTCACCCTTGAGGTGGCATATTGCAGGATTTCTCTCTTTTTAAATGATGAATAATATTCGATTGCATGTATATACCACATTTTTTTATCCATTGAACCATGGATGGGCATTTAGGTTGATTCCATATCTTGGCTATTGTGAATAGCGCTGCAACAAACATGGGAGTGCTACTATCACTCTGAGATCAGGATTTCAATTCTTTTGTATAAATACCCAAAAGTGGGATTGCAGGATCATATGGTAGCTCTATTTTTAATTTTTTTGAGAAATCTCTGTACTGTTTTCCATAGTGTTGAACCATTTTGAAACCCTACCAATACTGTACAAGGTTCCAATTTTTCCACAGCCTTGCAAACACTCATCTTTTGTAGGTGTTTTTGTTTTGTTTTGTTTTTATAATAGCCATTCTAACAGGTGTAAGATGGTATCTCATTGGAGTCTCATTTGTATTTCTCTGATGATTAATGATGTTGAGCATCTTTTCTAACTCTCGGCCATTTGTATATCTTCTTTGAAGAAACATATATGGATCTCCTTTGTCCATTTTTAATCAGTTTTTCTTTTTTGCTCTTGGGTTGTATGAGTACTTTATATTACTAAACCCTTATCATATACAAGACTTGGAAATATTTTCTCCCATTCTGTAGGTTGCTTTTTCATTTTGTTTCTTTTGCTATACAGAAGCTTTTAAGTTTGATGTAGTCCCACATAATATTCAATCAATAGAAGCTATTATTGTATATTGCTTGACTATTTCATTTCTGCATGTGTTTCCTTCTGTCCCTAACCAGGTCCAAGGCTGCTATGAGAAAAGGACAGTGATGGTCATATGACTTCACCTAAGTGTACATGGAGTTCCGTTACCTATGAACTGATTTGGAACCTTGCTTTGTTAATCAGAAGAGACAAAAACAAACTATAAACTGATCAATTGAATGACTGATTGATAACTTGCCTGATGTAGTTGCACTTATTTTTACTTTTATTGCCTGTGCTTTTGGTGTTATATCCAAGAAATAATTTCCAAGACCAATGTCAAGAAGCTCTTTCTTCCCCTGTGTCTTCCTCCAAAAGTTTTACAGTTTCAGATCTTACATTTAAATCTTTAATTAATTTTGAGTTGATTTTTATATATGGGGTAAGATAAGGGTCCAATTTCATTCTTTTCCAAGCAGATATCCACTTTTCCCAGCACCATTTGTTGAAGAGACCGTCTGTTCCTCATGTGTTGTCATGTGATTAATACACGCCTTTTGAATCAGATCTCAAAATCCACAGAAAACAAATCGACATGACAGCCTTAGAAATGAGTCTTAGTATAATTCAGCTCTACAAATTGTTACCACAAAAGTTTCTACATTCTCTTACTCTTTCAGGAAGTAAAAGTTAGGATACTCCTGAAAACTCTATTTTCAAAAGACTATTGCAACTTAAAGAGTCATTTTAGTGTTTAAGCTTCCAAACATTAATTGATACACTGATCTTTGATTTTCTTTTTCCCTTTCCCTTATTGTCCACAAGTAATTTATCAGCAACTCCTTCTATGCCACTTCAAAAATCTATCCTGGAGTCCTTCTTCTTCTGTCACCTAAATAACTGTAGTAGCTCTCTGGTCTCCCTGCATTCACTATCGCCTCTTCTGCTCTACATGCAGCGGGAGGAATCTTTTGGAAATAAAAATCAACCATGATCATTTCCGTTCCACTGATTACACTTGTGTTAAAATACAGCCAAAGGTCTCAACTTATTTGATGCCCACAACAGAAAGATCAAATCTCACTAAAATTCTTAATAGTCCCTGCTCTTTTTGACTCCTTATTATTACGTGGCTCCTTTTCTGTCTGACCCACAGCTCCACTAAACTAACTTCTCATAGGGCTCAATGCCAGTACTCCTTCTTCTGAGAAAGATTTTACTTGCTTCTCCAACAAAGAACATAACTTCCCCCGCCCCCAATATATTGGTAGCACAGTGCCGAATGTGTTCCTCTATCATAACATTTGTTATACTAAATTGAACTTTTCTATTTGGGTGCCTCTCTCCCACATAGAATATGCTAATTTTGAGGACTGGCACTGAGTTGTATTCACAGGCTTGTATTCTGAGACTGACAGAGTATTTGGCATTCTAGACCCTTAATAAAATTAGTTGAATGAATGAATGAAACATTCCCTGAGGCAGGAGCCATTGTGTTACATTTAATTCAGTAGAATTATAACATCTAAACTGAAGACCTAGTTATATTACCTTGAGAAAGAAACTTTGGTTCTCAGTTTAATCACTTAAAAAAAAAATGGGAAACACCATTTCCATCACATCCCTCATAAAGTTAAGTGGTTAAATAAGATATTTATAGAAAATTAAGTGCCTACTGCTTAGCAAACCTTCAATAAATGTTTGCTTCACATTGTTTCCTTCTCCATTTCTAACTGAACTCCCCTATTTAAAACTACACTTTCAATTAACTTATTAAAGAAGAATGGAACCTCTCATGGGATGATCTTTAAGAAGACAACAGAGGAACTGAGAAAAATATATTTAGTATTTAGTCTAAACTATGTTTAGACTATGACATGTTTGTGACTTTTTTCTTCCCATACATTTTACATCAAATAAGTCTCATTTGTCCACATGTTCACAATGATTGTGGCACTCAAACAATTCTGTTTTCTTAAAATGCCTTAGTATTTACTAAAAAATGCAAGGTAGGGACATTTCACTTGGCCATTTGAAATCTGAATAGCTCAAGGTTATAGGAATCTGTGAGTTAACAGGATGAGATTTGTGGTTTAGCAGGCAGCTTTCTAACATACTGTCATAAATGAACTGAATGAAATACTACTGGCTGTCTTCTAAGGAAAAATAATCTTTCAGCTTGTAGTTATAATTTCCAAAAAGTTACAGACTTCTAAATATCCTATACATTAATGTGTAAAGGTTATATGGGAAACCATGTGAAGTAATCATTCCCATGAAGAAAATCCATGTATATTTATGTGATAGTTTAAAGAAAATGACCCTACATTTTATTTGGGCAAGTGAAGACGATAAGGGAATTATTTTCATAAATAAGTGAAATGTATAGCATCTAGAGAAACAGGATAATATCAAAACTATACTCTCAGAATCAGTCACTATAAAAAGTTATAAAAAAAAAGTTATAATATATTTGATTAACCAATGCCCGATCTGGAAGTCTACTTTTCTAAATCTGTATACAATTTGCAAGATGTTTCACGATTTGCAGTGCTATAAATCTTAATGTATATGCATTTAACAAAAAAATGGCCCAAAATACACACCAGGTCTATGAAAGAGTATTTAATGGCATTGCTTTTCTTGGTTTTCCATGCAGGCTTTACAATCACATATTAATCCAGATTCCTTAAGCACTGTTTCTTAAAATTGGAATGGACGTACAGAATATGGAAAACAGATTAGCTTATTCAGTAATAAGGAGGTTATTTGATCCTGGCAGATTAGTATGATCCTACCGCAAAGTTTTCCCCCCACCTTTCCAACCGTCACCATTTCCATTTAGAAGGAATGTAGAATTAGGCAAAGCCACAAGTGAAGCACTCCCTGTAGATTCTTACTCTTCCTAAGCCTTCAGCAAAATCTTCTCTGGAATCAGAAGGTAAATGAAATTAAGAAGCAATAATATATGGCTTGACTTGGGTTTTTTTTTTTCTTTGATCTGGAAGACACAACTACTCTGTCGGATAACTGTGTGATACAAATCAAACCTAGTGTGTTCCCCATTTGAAGCCTAAAACCAGTGCTTTAGAACAAACATCAACAATGTTTTCCTTTTAATTCTGATACCAGTTTATTCACGACACTTTGAGATTCAATTCTGAAGTGATAAAGTCTGATATGCCAATTTGACATCAGAAGATAACATCTATTATTTTTTAAATGTTGTAATTTTGACTCAGGTAAGTTTTCCAATGTATTTAAGAGTTGACCTTTATCATGATTTTTTTTTTCAAAAGCAAAAAAAGAAAATATCACAAAAATAGAAAATAAAGCTAGCCTTCATAAAGCAGAGCATGGACTTTTCAAACAGCAATTCTCTCTCTTTCCTATGAACATCAATGACATTGCAAACCAGACATGTAACAAAAAAGAGAAATACAATATACCCTGAAAGTGGAAAACAAGGTCAGGGGTGAGGCTTTAGCTAAAAGACTTTCTTTAGGCAACAGAGACAGCAAATCAAGCTTATTCTTTTTTCTGTTCGAATCCTCATAAAAAAAGCCATAATACTTCAGGTTTTTATTTTTCCTTCCATGAAGTGCTATGTTAACACTTTCCTGCATTGTTATTTCCAAACATATTATGCATAAACCAGCACTGAAAAAGACTTAATTTTTTAAAAAGGAAGGAAAGAAAGAAGAAGAGAGGGCAAGACAGCTAACAGGCAGGAGATGGGACAGAAGAGGGAAAGGGAGGGAGACAGAGGGAAAAAGATAAGGAAAGGAGAGTGAGGGAGGCAGGTAGAGAGATACAGAGAGGAAGAAGAAAAGAAAACGGAAGGGAAGAGAAATTGGAGGGATGGAGAGACATGTTTTATTCAATCTGGCGTATCTGATTTGGGTAAGCAAATTAATAAAGAAATCTAACACTATTAACAGAGAAATCTAAAAGTGTTCCATGGCATGAGGATACATTAAATAAGTCTACCAGGTATGAGACCAGATTTCTGTATTTCTTATACTTTATCTACTTTATGATTTCCAAATTTATTTATTTTTGTCCCTTTTATTAGATAACTCTTATAAACGGACATCTACCAGATTCCTCACTATGATTTTTATTTGTTTATCCTTCTGAAGTATTCAACTCCTGGTGACTTCTACTTCCCTTAATGTATTTGTTATTTGTTCCTCTTTGCCTTATCGCTTTCTCTTCCTAAGTTTAAAACATCATCTTATCATAGGGACACATGTAGCATTATTGTTTTTTTTTTTAAGTCTGTTCCTAAAGAATGGACCAAAAGCAAAGTGGAGCCATTAGAATAATCATCTATTTCAATGCCCTAAACTGGCTTATTCAAAGCTCACGGGCAGAGGATAGACTGTTGTTTTACAAAAATAAATGTACTTATTTATAATCAATAACTGTTTAAACACTTGACAATTTATCAAAACTAATACAGAGAGAATATAAAGAATTTTGTATCAAAACTAATACAGAGAGAACATAAAGAATTTTGTCTTTGATCTGGTAGTCTATTAAATGATGAATTATTTCAACCATTCGTTATTATTCATTTATGCAATTGCATCTGAATTTCACTTATTTTATCCTATCCTAAAACATCCTTAGCCAATAACAAAGGTGTCTATTGTGTAGTATAAATCTTTGTGGTGAGATTATATTTATAAGTGTATCTAAGAAATAGAGTGAAGGGATTGTGACTAAATTCATAGTGGGGGAGGGGAATAAATGGTTCTATTTGTAAAGAAGAGGGGCACAGAACACTGTACAACAATTCTCCCTGAAACATTTGAAAATTGATCTCAGTTTGAGCTGAAGTCCTTACCAGCGTCACCTCAACAAAGTGCCCAAATGACTTTTTAAAAGGGTACAGCACAAACCAGGGGAGAATGAGGGAAAGGGCAGGTTTGAAACTTACAGTGTTTCTATAATCAATACTCTGCTCCTGAACAAAAGTGTAAAGAGGTGCACAAATGTGCTAAACTGCATTTCAAAAATGACATCGTAATTGCTGGCACTGCCCAGCCTACCCTGGCCTCAGCATTGCCAGGTTTTAAATTTATTTCAAACTGTTCTTCCAAAGCCTGCCTAATTTTTTTTTGTCCAAATAGCAGCAACTCGCAGTTAGTGAACAAAGCTTCAGGATTTTTTTTACTTACAGCTAAATTTAACTTTACCCATCCAATAAAAAAGAAATAAGGGAGACTTTATTATCTCCCTGGATTTCTGAGTATGATACCACATCATAGAGAAGTGGTTATTAGAGACAATGGCCTACCAAGGTGAAGTTTGTAATAAAGCCTATTATGTGGTTTCACCATTGACACTAATGGAATGTAACAGTGATTTAGAATGATTTAATGGTTCCCAGGTTGTGCTCTAATAGTGCTCTTTATATTATGATGTATATCACAAAACCTAATGTGGCTGTTGTGATATATTGATAGTATTCATGCTGTTTCATTTTTTTAGAGGAATTTAAAAAACTGTCAAAGAGGAAAATTAATAGCTGCAACTGCTTTATTTTCAAGGGTTCCGTTTTTTAAATGTATGTGCATAAATTTCCATTCGGTGCCACTCTTAGGCTAATAAATTCATTTGCATTTTCATTCTGAGGTAATAAAGAAGGGTGCATGTGTATACGTTTGTGTGTGTATTTATGCATGTGTGTATATACATATATATTTGTGCTTGAAATCCGACTTGGAGAAGACTGCACTGTCATTTCATATGTTTACAAAATGGTTCTATTAGATTAAAATGTACCTGAAGGAATAGTACAGGAGAAATCATAGTTTTATGGTGTAAGATAAAATTATTTACTTTCAACTGTGAAGCAGAAGGCTAGGATTTTAGTACTAGTTCACTAAAAAACAAAAACAAAATCCCTTGGGTAGCTGGCATGTGAGCTCTTAGATTTCTGAGTAAAAGGAGAATAGAATTAGTCTAAAAGGAGAACTGACGCAGCAACGATGCTCCTTAGAGCTTGTAAGCATCACAACAATGCCTGATCTTTTATGGAGGCATATTTTGAACTCAAATAGAAGGTGAACAGCACTGCAAAATTTAAGCCTCTTATTGTCGAAAGTTGTCAAACTGGAGAGTTGTAGATAAAACCTAAAAAGAGGGAGGGTTTTCAAGAGCTTCCATGTTCCATCTCTCAAACATTTTGATCACTACTTCTTATCTGCTCAGTTTGTTCTTTCTTTGGAATGTCCTACTTTCCCCATTTCCACGTAGCATTCTTTTCTTAAGAAATCTAAAAGACTTTCTATAAATCCTACTTAATTTATGAAATCGTCTTCCTCCTTTCCAGCCCACAGCAATTTTCATGGCTCTGACCTCCCTTTATAGTCAGTTAATATGCAGTTCATCTGCTGTTATATTTCAAGTAAACACATGATAAGCATTCAGCACATACCTCCTAGTTATTTGATAGATTGATGTGATTGCATTACAACTTCACCCAACTCTACTGCTATCCAACCAGACCATGCCTTCTTGTGGAAAAGAAGGCTACCATATTGGTTGGATATGCGGCCTTCAGATATTGGATTACTTCAATAAAAAATAACAACTTGATCATGATAAGAGCTTTTTTATTTGAGGAAAAATACTCCTAAATTCTATAGTTAATTTATTACAAACTTGTACCACATAGAAAAATATTACTTTTAATATTTACTTGAGGTACATAATTTTCTTTATGTTACTGTTGGTATTGCATCTTAAATGTAATCAGAGATATATCTGAATAAATATATATAACTTTTACCTTGAATCCCTCTCTCCACCTGTATAAAGATCACTAGCATACATCATATGCACATGGGTATACGTATGCCAATACATGTAAGTTGACTTCTGGTGGGTCCAGAGAATTAATTATAAGAGAAACAGTGCATTTTCATTTAATACATACAGAGCAACATATTTATACAAATGTACGTATTAACTTCAGGGCATTTTTAAACTATAACATTTGTAAAGTATATGACATTTAGTAACGAGCTAGTTATTAAATTAGCTTATTTAAATCTTTTCATTTGAAACCTAGTGGCTTATGTATCCAATTGGCCATCTTAAGCTCTCTTTGCCGAAGCTGGCAAATTAGAAAAAGTAAATAGAAGAGGAATGAGAAGAAAATTTGAGTAAATGAAAATACATCTTATTCTTGGCTTGGGGACACTCAATACTGCAAAGAGGCCAATTTTCCCAACAATTAATGTATAATGTAAATTTAATATTACACAAATTTTGGTGAGAAGTCAACAAATGATATTAAAGTTCATCCAGAAAGCAGCCGCATAGCACAGGGAGATCAGCTCGGTGCTTTGTGACCACCTAGAGGGGTGGGATAGGGAGGGTGGGAGGAGGGAGACGCAAGAGGGAAGAGATATGGGAACATATGTATATGTATAACTGATTCACTTTGTTAAAAAGCAGAAACTAGCACACCATTGTAAAGCAATTATACTCCAATAAAGGTATAAAAAATAAATAAATTATTTAATAAAGTTCATCCAAAATGTTAAGGTAAAAAATCTAAAACATTTTGAAAGGAAAAAGAAACTATTATTAAAACACATTTAAAAAAACAAATTTAATTATAACAGCTCATAATTAAGTTCTGGAATAGACAGAAAGTTTTAACCAAGTGGGAAGTCCAGAAATAAATTCAAGTGTATATTGGAATTTAGTGAATGACAAAGTTGACAATTTAAATCAGTAGAGAATAGTGTATTAATTGAGAAATAGTATTTGGACAACTAGCTAGCCATTTAGGGATAAAAAAGGAACAATAAATGCTTCTGGGTTTATTTTACTCCAAAATAACCCCCCTAGATCAAAGATTTAACTGTAAAATTTGAAACCATAAGAGATCTAGAAGAGATCATTAGTTACTTAAAAAAATAATAATTTGTGGTGCTTTGAGTAGAGAAGGCCATCCTAAATATAGACAAAACCCTAAAACCATGAAGAAAGAAGATTGATAAATTTGGCCACATAAAAACAAAAACCTTTGTGTGGCTAAAGACAGGATAAGCCAAATCAAAGGGCAAACTAAAGGAAATATTTGCCATAGACAAAAATCTTAGTAAATTTGTAAGAATCCTTAAGAAATCAATAAAATAATCAATCCAATTAAAAAAAAGATCAAAGACAGCAGTAAATATCACACAAAAAAATGGCAAAAATGGTTAAAAGAAAAAAAACAACAAGCAGAGAACTATGCTCAAAGTCAGCCATAACGAAAGAAATGCATCACGGTAATAATGTGATTTTTTTGTTTGTTTGCACTTAAAGTTTGATAGTTCCCAGTGCTGTTAAGGGTGAAGGGAATATGCATTCTATACTGTTGATGATATAAGTGCAATTTTTTAAGGCAACTTGCAAAATCTACTGATATTACCCAATAAACATTAAAATGTGCTTATATTCATTGGTAACCATGGAAATACAAATTAAAACAACAATGTGATACTGTTACATGCACCAAAGAATGACTAAAATTAATAAGACTTTAACAACACAAATCTCTACTAAGATATAAAACAGCAGGAACTCTCCTATACTGTTGGTGAAGAAATACATTGGTACAACTTGTTTGAAAAACTGGCATCATTTTGTCATTTTGAAGATATGCCTGATTTATGACCCTAATTCAACTCCTAATTATACACACAACCAAAAAACCTGCACACACTGTGTTTAAAACAGCATGATTTGTAATATTCCCAAACTAGAAACCCAAATGTTCATCTGCTGTAGAACGGATAAATTAGTCAAGTGGTATTCATAAAATAGATAACAACAATGACAATGACTCAATTACTGAAGTATACAACTACAATGAAGAATCTATCCAATATAATGTTAAGTGAAAGAAGCCAGATACAAAAGTGATTCCATGTATATAAAGACCAAACAAAATTTAACTTTAAAGTTAGAAGTCAGAAAAGTGGTTAACTTTGGAAAAGAGGAAGGAAAAAAGATGGAAGTAGCAATTGTCAAAGGTCCAAAGGATGTTGTTGGTTTGCTGCCAATTTTGTATTTGTTGACCTGCCTGGTGACTACTCAGATGCTCACTTGTGATCACTCTTTGAGCTACACATTTATGTTTTGTGCAAATGATCTGAATGGGTGTTACACTTTACAGTAAAAGGTTTAAAAAACAAGAAAGGGCAGGTTAAAGGGAAAGAATAAAGAGATATTCATAATTTTTAAGGCTCAAAAAAACCTCTGTAGGTTGCTATAATGGCCCTTAATAATAATAGTAGCTTCTAAGCCAGCAGCTTTAGAAATGTAAATATAGATATAATTGGTTAGTAGACTAATCATCCATTGATTTTAACCTGTTGGTACAATTCTGCCATTAAATATGGAATTATGAAAGTCAGAGAAAATGATACTTTTTTTACACACAAGTATTCTGCCTTCTTATCCTCATGCTTTAATTAAAAGTATGGGGAAAAACCTGATAAATATAAATAGGCTAAACATTTTGATGGCTAACAAGTTTATGGCTTTTTACAACTTTGTAAATTGGTGGGATTATCTTCATTCTCTGGGAGTTGTTCTAGATCTGAAGAAAATTCCAGGCCTGAGAAGAATAAAGACATTCTGTGCACCCATTTAACCAATTCAATGTTTATTAAACTCCCAGTATATTCTGATTACCATAAGAAATAAGACATTGTTTTTGACCTCATGGACTCAGAGATCAATTTACTAAGAGATGAGCCCACATAAAGATCACTTTGCATACACTGCATGGCATGGTTACCTTCAGAGTCTTACCTTTCCTTAAAATGAAAAACAGAATTTCAATTTGGAGAAGAATAAGGTGGCTTTCCTCAAATGTGGGTAATTAGGCCATCATGGCTCCTGTTATGGAAAAGATGCAGTCTTGCTGGGAGAGAGTGGCCCCTGAGCCAGAAAGAACTTGTTTCAAATATAAGTCACTGAGTTTGCAACACGGTGACTTTCCCGAGCCTCAGTAGGACAGCTTAACGAATGAAAGTATCTCACAATCCTGTGTCCATTCATTGGAGTTATATAGACTGACTGGCCACCTATAGGTGCTTAATAATTTTAGTTACCTTCTCCTGTTTCAACTGTTTGCTATAGTCACTTGACTAGTGTCTTACTTCCCATATTGGTCTGTAAGCTTTTTGAAATTAGGGATCATATCTTATTCTTCTTTATACCCCTTATAGAGCTTGGCATAATGCCATGTGCAGAGCTGAAATTTCACATTTGCTGAAGGAATGAAATTATTTCAACCACATACTGACTATGAGAAATGAAGATATGTGCCCTTAATTCTGCTGAAGCTAAAGGAGAACCTACTCAATGAACCCAAACCGAATGATGCTTTACTCACATTCACTCTAGAGAAAACTAAATGTGTATTTAACAACTGTCATTGGGAACATGAGGTTGTTATACAAAAAATAAATAAAAAGGGACTATTGCTTTGTGTAAGGAGATGGTAGGAAGAAATAAGTTTCAACTCATTGAAGAAGCTTGTAATACAATGGTTAGCTATAAAGACTGACTTTTTGTTGTCCTTGTAGAATCAAGTTATTACTTGAGAGTCATATTGCTTTTTGCAGATACACGTGATGCTGAATTTTAGAATTTTATATAAAATATAGCCTCTGGGGCTTCCCTGGTGGCGCAGTGGTTGAGAGTCCAATGCAGGGGACACGGGTTTGTGCCCCGGTCCGGGAGGGTCCCACATGCCGCGGGGCGGCTGGGCCCGTGGGCCATGGCCGCTGAGCCTGCGCGTCCGGAGCAACGGGAGAGGCCACAACAGTGAGAGGCCCGCGTACCGAAAAAAAAAAAAAAAAAAAAAGCCTCCCCTGAAATAGCTTAGCTACTTGATGCCAGGATGTAGAAGGAGTAGATAAATTAATGCCAAGGTCCTTTAAAGCCCTACGATTCTTTGACCTATTTGGTTTTCCCTTCTACCTCTCCTCTTAGGAAAGCTCTGAAAACTTTAAACATAAAATTAGACAACTAGCAAAAGAACTCTAAAGCTGTCCAACTATTCCTCTTATACTAGAATGGTACATCATAATGAAGAGTATCAATGTTCTAGGTGACAAAGGTCATATATATATATGATAGGTAATAATCACACCATTGTGTGTTAATAGCACACCTATCCCATCCTACTGTATTTGAACTTTCCATGAAAACAATAGCCTGTGGTGAAACAGCTTGTCGTGGATACTAATGAAAAATTACCCGATGGGATTCCTCCTGCATTCATTCTGCCCCTGAGGTCTGGAAAGTCACTGAACACAAAAGTGAGATTTTCCTCTATCTCTTATATTCTGCCAAAAATTGTACACAAATTCAGAATATCTCAAGTGGCAAAAGTGGGTAATGTGCAGAATGGTTTTTAGAATACAACCACACATTGATTAATTACAGTGCTGAATGGAAAGAGGACAGGTTGACGGAGGGGGAAAATCAGTTGTTTTTGACACCAAAGTTATTTCAAGCCTACAAGCAAATAGATGTTCACTTTTGTTTCTAATTTTGTATATCACCTTGCCAGTGGTGAACTGGGCAGATTCCTACAGAATAAAAACAGGCAAAATGCCTCCCCTATGTAACCTTAATGTTCTCTAAAAATAATAGTGTATTCTCATCACTGGAGCTTTCTGTTTCCAAAGATTCTATACAGTAGGTTTGGAAAAGTAAATGAGGGAATGACTAAGAAATACAAAGACTTTTTGTTAGATAATAAAATAGGATCTGAATATTATCCCATTTTGATTTTTCAACTTTAGAGTCTCTCTCTATATGGGTCAATTTCTAGTGCCTTAA
This sequence comes from Phocoena sinus, assembly GCF_008692025.1. Lineage (NCBI taxonomy): Eukaryota > Metazoa > Chordata > Mammalia > Artiodactyla > Phocoenidae > Phocoena > Phocoena sinus. The sequence continues at coordinate 34,204,096 of NC_045771.1, read as the reverse complement.
TTAGCAAAATAAAAATAACAAAAAATGGCAATTTCCTACACTTTCTCTTAGGCTCTTTTTTTTTTTTTTTTTCGATTGCAGCCTGTAGCAATAATTATATTTTACAAATGCAAAATACCTCATTTAAAATGCAAGCTTCCCAGAAGTTGGCCAACTCTTACGTGCTCAAAGTGGCAGAAACAAGTAAATCATTTTCTCTGACATCTTCCCCTGTTAAAACTCCTTTTGGCACGTGCACTGAATATGAATCAGCCACCATGTAAATACATTTCTGTGTCAATATTTTTTATTGTAAAATATTTTGCCCATTGGAGTAAAAGAAGAACAAGGGTTCACAAATCAGATTACTAGCTGACTAGCACATTTCTAATTTATACCTTGCACAGATAGCCTTTAAGCCACAGTTCACCTCTTATATTGGGCGTGTGTGTATACATATATATATAATATGTATATATTAGCTGGAAACAATTCATCAAGTAAGTTACCCCCTTTCCTTTCAAATCCACTTGTATTACTAAAAGATTGAGTAAAGACCTCTAGGGACCACGGGCAATTTTTGACATGGGTCTCAACAGATTAAACTATGCGGGGACAATATAGAATACACTGGAGCAATAACATTATCACATCACAGGCTGATTGAGAGGCATTTCCTTGCATTTCTGTCCTTTTACCATAAGCCAATAGTAGCCACAGGCACTTGACTGGAGAGCCTGGAGGATTGACAGGCCTGGCAGTCATTACACGCTGGATTGAATACTAGATTACTCCAAAGTGGCTGAGGGTCAGGGATCAGTGTGTTCCCTTTTGGCACTAAATGACTTTAACATCCTTACTGTATTAGTCAATTACTTTAAAGCTGCTGCTCTCTGAGCTCTCTCTGCCCCCCTGCAGTTTACTGTGGACATCTGAATTGCTCCCATACTTAACCCGCACATCTGCTTTTAGCTGTCAAAAGAACAGTGCTATCAGTGGAGCTATTGACAATATGAAAAGAACTGAGATACTTGCTGGAGGTGTCAAGTGCCTCTTTCTTTTGGCTGCTTAGTTTAAAAAAATAAAAAAAACTTAATAACTCAGTTACAAAGGTGGTCTTCAAAGAAAAGGAACTCAGAGTCTTTTAATCTATTGGCATGTAAAGTGACCAATAGGAAAGAAAATGGTGGAGTTGATTTTTTTTACTACTCACTTCCATAAATTATGCATCTTCTATGTAGGTTTTTATGAAGTTTTGTGAACAAACACTTTGAATGTAACTGTGAGAGTGTGCACCTGAGTGAGGACCTGTATCAAAGTCTTTATTTCATTTCACGATGGTTCCAGTGATAGTGGAGAATTATACTGCACTTCTCAATTTATTGGTGCAACACAGTGAAGAATTTTATATCATGGCCACTGAATTTTTAAAAGGTCTGGTGTGGCTTGGTGTTAAACCAACATGTCGAAATTAAATATGCGCTAACCTGATTTGAAATTTAAAACTACTTGAAAGTCGTGCCTTCAGTGTTTCAGAAAAAAGTGATATGATTCCCACACAAGAGTACATCTGTTGAGCGGGCCCTGACTTTCATGTGTTTGCATGTGGGTATAGAGTCTGTTTGCTTCTGAGTGTCAGTGAGAGCATGTGTAAGTCACAGCACTACAATGATAGTAAGGACATCACAAATTTCTAAAAGATTCTTAAGAGCTATTTCACATAGAAGATTTTTTAAATGGACAGATACTTAAAGAAGGGTTAACACATTGCCATTAGCTTACTTATACCATAACCTGGGAAAACCACTGATTTCCTACTTTAAGGCCTCCTTTCAATGAGACTATCTGATTATTTGAATGAAAAGTACTCAGCTGTTTTGCTAAGTTTCCATTACTGATTTTGAGTTTTGTGTATACTAAAATATATATAGATATAAGCAATTCTTCACAGCATAAAATTTAAGTAAAAGCCTAATTTTTCTAAAATAATGACTAAATAAACAAACACAACAGAAAATTTTTCACTTGTTTCTAAAAATTTGAACCCATAAGCTGTGATTTCAGGAACCATCCATCTCTCCTGCTTAGAAAAGATTCTTCTGTTATGAAAACATACCACAAAACACAATGTCAGCAGAAACATAATATAACCAACCCAAGTCAAAAATAGTAAAGAAATCACAAGTTTAGATTGTTATCAAGTCAGCAGAGAAGACAGCTTTTGTCATCAGAGTGGCACTTTTAAGGTGATTTAAAGGGGAAATGGCATGAAATTATAAGATTTGAGAACCATTCTGTATTATTTGCTAAATATAAAGATTTTGACTCAATTGTTGAAAATGACATCAGCCTGATCCTAAAGATTTAAAATATACCTTTAATACAGGACAGTTTCCAAATCTTATCCTTTCAAGCCATTTTCCTTTAATTAAAATGTTGGGTTTTTTTCATTAGTCTAGTTTTTGAGTGTAGGTCATATAATTAAACATGGAATAAACTACATATACTTGGGACTTTAAAAGCTGATATGATTCCTACCACAGGAAAGACAGACATACCAGAAGTCAATATTATATATTTCCTTTCAGTGGACATCTATTAAAAATACAAATATTATTGCCTTGGGAAATTAATTTCAGGATTTTGCTCATTTAAAATTTAGTCAGCAAAGTACCTTTAAAAACTTAATACCTCTTGGCAATCATGCATCATTAGCACTTTCCATTCATTTATATTTTGTTGTGTTTTGGGAATTGAGTATTCTAGGGAAGAAAGGTAGCCTGACAAGAAAGTGATTGAGTCAGCCCCCTTGATAGCTGGGATGACAGAAGGTGAAGAACTGTAGCTGCAGCTGACAACTTCTTTAAAATGAGTCACTTATAAATATTTACAATTCATAATTTAACAATAAGTCTATTGGTAGCACATAAACAGAAGTATCTGATGGTTTGTTTGGAATCCTGATCATTACTATTTTGATAGGAGTGTGTTTCTATTAGGAAGTGGTTTTTTTTTTTTTACCAGTTCATATGGAAAAGTCTAGTCTTTCCTCTATGTCTCATTAATAGATAACTTCCCCTTGCAGTTTACTTACCACATTTTATTTCTGTAAGAAACATACTTTGCATTTAAAAAAGGTTAAGTTCCTCTTCCATTCTGTCATGATGTTTAGGTGGATACATTTAAATTATATTTCCTCTAGAATATATATTATGAAGTAAATGGAGTAATTTTTTACAACACCATACACTAGTTATCTTTGAAACACAAGAATGACTATCATTGCAAAGTCTGCAAAGTAAAATACTGAGTTATCTTATGAAATACAAAAATCTACAACAATCTGTTAGTATAGCATCTAATTTTCATTTTCACAGATTTCATTAATGTTTCCCTAATGTAACAAGGAGGATTTAAGTGACCAATAGGGTTGTCGGGTGTATACTTCTTTCTTTCTGACCTAGTGAGTAATGAGGCAGACAATCCCCCGATCCATTATGCCTTCAAGTGTAGAGTGGGAGTGCAGTTAACTTTCAAAAGATAGAAAAAGGTACATATTGTTTATGACAGTGAAAAAGAAAAGATGCAGAATTATAATCTATGTGTTTTAACATCTTTCTCAGTAATTACATAGGAAATTAACGGCCACGGTCTTTGAGTTTCCCCTCAGTTGCAGTACAAAATGTGAATATTTCATATTCACATGTGCAGTAAATCATTCAATATTTTCTGATTTTAGAAAGAACGTTAACAATTTCTGAAACAGAATAGTCACTAGAGAGTAACTGGTTTTAAGCAGTGACAAGTTTACTTTATAAGTAGCATAAATAAGGGTGAGAGAGGTTTTTGATAATGTGATCTCTTCTTTAACCATGTCTGAATGCTTCCTGATTTTCTTATGAAAGTGTGCACACGTGTGTATATGTGTACATGTTTAGTAATTCTGGTATAAAGAACTGACAGTTGTTTAGGGAAGTATCATTAGAATCATTTAAAATGTCTATTTCCCTTTGAATTGCTTCATACATCAACAATTAAAAGAAAACTACAGAATCTGCTTGTCATGGTTCATACTTCAATATGTAAACAACTCAGTGACTGTCTTTGCATGAGAGTAGGGATCATAATTTTCAGTCTGAAAATGACATATACAAATAAAGGAACTAAAGCATGGAAAGTAACATGTTTTGGTCTTGTGACTAATGGTAACCTCGCGCTATTGAATTACTGAACTGTGTCTGAGAACTAATGAGAAAATTTTCCCAGGGGAATCTTTATCCAGTGCACTTGGAGAGCACCTCAGGGACCTATTCTGAGTCTGTCACCTTCCCCGTCTCATTGACACTCCACTTCTTTACCACCATTACACTGTGCAACCATTTCACTTCACACCTCACGATTAGAATATTAAAAGGAGAGAATACTACACGACTTGTTCCAGATAGCAGAGTTGTTTTTGACACTTAGAATAGAAATTGTCACAAGAATATCAGAAAGACATGAGAGTCTCCAACTGAGTAGAACATTCTAAAGCTTAAAGCTATTTTATTTCGTAGCTAATGAAAACTTTCAAGAAACCTCTTAATGGCACATAATCCATTTACTCAGAGTTATTTAAGGGCTGCATAATTTTAACCAAAAAGGATAACTGAACTTTCAAAGTTACAAAAAATGATTCTGCCATAGAAATATAGCTTGGGTTGTTATTACACTGATCTTTTGCTGGTTATTGCTGTTTGATCATATATATACTTGGATAGAAGGTATGGCCCTAGATAGAGGGTGGCATTCTTATACTGGTCAGTGGTTAAGATTAGCACTGTTACCACAGAGGTCTTACTGTAGTGAATAAGGACAACGTTATTACTTCTAGAACTAATAGTGACATACCTAACAGGATACTCCTAGTTCCTGACACAAAGGAACAATAAGATGGAAAGATAAGACTGTTTAAGAAGGTATTCCACTATTACAATGCTTTATATATGTATATATATTTTTTACATATATAATATAAACATTTATAAGTATCTGTTTTAGCAAGAAATTATTAATTAAGGAATTCTCTTATGAAAACTGGGAACTATTTTTTATCAGAAGCAAAATCCCTGCCACTAAAAAGACAAAACTGGTGTTGATCTCTTATTTTATCCTTTCTAAAACTGTGAATACTGCTTCTGTGGTTAGGCTTTACTACATGCCTATAGCAGAATAAACACTGTTATTTCCATTGCTGACGTCAGGCTATTAAATTAAGAGCATTACACATTCATGTAAAAGACCGTCCCATGCACATTTAGGGTTGGAATTTATTAATTCTCCAATGACCTTAGCAGTTATCTGTATATTTTGCAAAATATACTTTGCACAATAAACTCCCCTTACTAATAATATTATTGCTACGTTTGCATTTGCCTCAAATTAGACAACCTCCACTCTTCTTAACAAATGGTTAAATTCATATGCTCCATGGCCAAATGTAGACAAATATTACTGAAGATAAAATTCTACAGAATAATAAATTTCCACAGCCATTCTCCTTCCATAACAAAGTATCATTTTTATTATAAAGCTTTAGATGTTTCATTACTGGAGCTTGTTTGAGCTAGAAAAAAAACATAGTCCTGGTTTGGTCATTTAGGTTTTCACTATGAACATGCATGCTGGGATTTGGTACTTTAAAAATTTTCATTCCTGTATTGACCTGGTATATTGGTATTTCCCTTTCAGAACCTTATTGCAGACCACAGGAGATTAAAGCAAATTTTAAAGCAAATTCCCTTCCAGATACATCCAGAAAGATTTATCACTCTGACAAAAGTAGGATTGAAAACTTTCAAGTTCAGGGGACAGTGGAAAGTTTAAAGGCTTGAAATCCATTTGTAATGGTGGGATTTGGGATGAAATTATCTATGAACTATCCATCTTGAGGTAAGTTTATCAGTCCAATATACTAAGTCCAGGGAAAAGAAAGAGATAAATTAGACGTGAGTCCTGGTATCACTCATGCTTTCAGTGTTCATTAAGCATCTATGTTTTTACTTCTTCAGATCCATTTTATATCATATGCTAGGATGAGAGCTCATCTTATCCTTCTGTCTCACGGACCTTTCTACCCATTGTAAAAAGACATAAAAACTAAATTTTGTCTCTTTCCCTCGGATATGAATTCTAAAAAGTTATTCTTTTGATATGTAATGTAGGTCTGTTACTGTGTCTGTTAATTTAATGTGATACAAGTCAAGAAAACCAGAAAGCTCAAATTTCTGTTATAATATTTGTATTTAAGTACTCAAGTATTAAAGTGGTATTTTCCCAGCGAGTTGAGTTTAGAATGCTTTTCCACACAGGTATCTTGAGCTTAAGTAGATGAAACCTTGTGCCTCTTGAGTGGTAATGATTCAAAATATAATTCACATGAGGGAGTTAAACACACACTCATAATAAGCCTACATGAGCCATCCCGTTACAAGGGTTTTCTTCATTTTCTAGGCCAGAGTCACAGAATAACTTCAAACTTTGTCCCAGAGATAAAACCAAAAGTCCACCTCACATACATGAAAAGAGCATCTCTATGGATTTAAACCAAGACCCGATTATTCGGGAGCAGTTTATTTGGCTTGTGGCTAAGCCAAAGTTTGCTACTTCTGGGCATGTTTGACTATAGGGAACTCACCCTCATCCCTTAGCCTGTTCTGAAGGATGTGAAAAACACACAACTTCATTTTTACTCATGTGGTTTTGAATGGGCACTTTAGAAGTGTGTAAAAAAAAAAATAAGAAAGCTTTGCATGTGCAGGGATTTGGGGATTTATTCTCTTTCTTCTCTTTTCCATTTCTTTTTCCCCTTGATAGGATTTCTGGTCTTTAAGCATCTGTAAGGTCTCTGTTTCATTCTTTCAAACCAATCCCTGATATATGGGTGGGGAGACGAGGGATATGGGAAACAGGAAATGTATTTCTATCCATAGGACAGCTTAGAACCTAGGGGACCACAGGTCACCACCCTGGGCAGAACACTTCAGCAGAAAGTGTTTCAACACAGCTTGGGCCGACATACAATGGCAGCATTCAATGGATGCGTGCTTTTTGATGGCAGTCATCCATCGAGGTACACAACTCCATCCTGGCACATTGCTCTTTCATGCATACGCTCTTAAAGCCTACTGTTTTTCTTTTTAACTTGTTGTACCTGAATCTCCCCCAGTCCATTTACTACTTAAGTTTTTAATTTTGGTATTAAACTAGTCACACAAATGAGACTTTCTGACAACCAACAAAAGAAGAGATGCGCTCATCTCACCCAAGACCCAGATCATGTCAGAAAAACTGCTCTCTTCAAAGGCAACAGAGTGATAGAAAGCCATTGCTATGGAGCTCAGTAGAATCAATTCAGCATAACTGCAAAATGGTTTCTACAAAGAATAAAAATATGGGCCAGTAGAAAAGGTGTGAGAAAACTTTAAAAACTCTTTTGACCCAGGACTGAATTCATGCAAAATGAGCCAAATTGAACTTAATTTATCAATCAGTTCAATTCACAGTAAGATAATATCATAAAAAGGGAGGGTCAGGCTTTTCATTGCTAAGTTTCTACTTTAGTATGTTTGGTATTTTATTTTCAGTGTCAAAGAACCTAGCTGACAGTTTGAATCAATTTATTTCAGCAAATATTATAAATTGATACCTGTTTTATATTTCTGTTGTTTTGATAATCCATGGCTGAACTGATTTCCCCACATTATACTCATAACTTTAAAGTGTCATTTGAGAACAGAGGGATTTTATTTTCTCATGATCTTATGCAGTTGAAGAAAAAATTCTTTGAGGTATTTTGGGAGAGATTTCCTTTGGGCTATGTCTATACAGTGTCTAAATAAATAGTGAAAAGTTGAAAAGTTCAGTCAATTCCCTTTGTTATTGGCTCTCTAGACACCAAATAAGAGTGTAGCTCAAAATGATATCTAACTTGTTCAATTAAAGTAACCTGTCATTTCAGTCCAATTAGTCAAAACCTTTGTGCACATTGTGGAAGTCTTTGCTACTCAGAGACTGTAGCAAATTTCCACATAGTTAGAGCCTACGTATGAAAGTTAAGCACCATGGCATAGGCCTCAGTGTAGTGTTTTTCCCTGTCTGATTTTTCTAGGAGTTTTCTCCATAAACTCCTAATACAAAATACAAAAAATGCAGAGTAACTGGATATTTTTCTCCACTAGTTTTCCATGGAAGTCTGAATTTTGGGCTCCTTTTTCTATTCAGATCACCAAATATTTCAAAGCTAGTTGCAGAGAAAAGTAGATAAATGAGAGCGAATCTGCTTACAAGGAGCTTTGCATCTGCCTCCAACAGACAACAAATACCTTGCTGAAGGAAATTAAGCCAAACAGAGGTGCAAGCAATATTCTGAGAAAAGTACAAGGAGAATGAGGAAAAGAGTGTATGGAAGAATGAGCAGTAGAGCCCAGATTTAAGGGATGAGACTTGAAATTTAGGGGAAGGGCATTTAGACTAAAGAAACAAGAGTAAAATATTAACTTAGATGAGCAAGTGAGTGAGTGTGCTTGTGTCCTAGTGTAGACTGTGTGGAGAGATACTGCGAATATTTCAGAGCCTCAAGGGGGACAATGCATAAAATGATTATATCTGAAATTATTTACCATAGGCTCTGAAGCAAGATATTTTGTAATCTTTTATTGTCAACAAGAATTCCAAGTTTAGAGCTAGCAGTGTGTGGCTAGTCGATTTAATTTCACTCTCAGGTATAGTGAAGTATTTGTCTGCTGTACATCACTCACTGGGAAGTCAAACTGATTCAAATGATGGTGAAAAAATTGTAAGTGCCATAGCTACAAAAAAATACCTGTGCTAAAACTTGGTTGTTTTATACCTAAATAAAAGGGAGAATAATTTATATTCCACCAAATATAGGTATAGATGCATTACCCATTATTCTTCTTGACAGTAAGGATCAGAAAATGGATTTTCTACAGCTAAGGACTTTAGAGAGGAATCATTAAAGGTTCTCATTACTAGTCCCAAAGTGTTTTCCAGCTCTCTGTGGCTCTGCTGGTGTTCTGGGACCATTTTGCTGGACACATTGAAAGCACGCTTCAGCAGTGCAAAGGCACAGTGCTTCCTGAATTCAGCCCATCTTCTGGGATTCAACAAGGAGAACCAAGGCAACTAATTTCAATCTTGGAACATCAGCTAAATTGTGAAGTCTTTGTTTATATGATTCTGGGCATGTAGTCATAGATGGAGATGAAATTGAATCCTTCTCAAAAAGTCCATCAAAGCATTGCTTTCATCTATGTGTGTTGCTTTGTTGAGAAGTTTCCAACCACAAGGATAATACTATAAGCATTCTTTGCCAAAATTTTTGGCGAAGTAGCATCCAGGTCATGGGATTCAATGCTAAATTAATACTGAAGTTCCTCAAATTTATCGTAATTGTTTTTAGGTTTCAAGTTGGCATTCTCTGGAATCCTCAATGAATCAGAGGTCTCTACTGATGGGGTTCCAAAATACACTGTAGAAACATCTTGTCCTCCCGAGAGAGTATACAAAACTGTCCATGTGATCTGGTGATCCAGTTTTATGATAAGACTGGAAGACAGTGCTACAGCAGGACAGAGAGTTGAATACGCCCTCCAGAGAATACCAGAAGTTTATATGTGCTCTCTCATCTTGCAAACCAGGATTTGGAGTGGATCAATTACAAGATGACAATCTAGAAACTTACTGGCAGTCAGATGGCTCCCAGCCTCATTTAGTGAACATCCAATTCAGAAGAAAAACAACAGTGAAGACATTATGTATTTATGCGGACTACAAATCTGATGAAAGCTATACTCCAAGCAAGATCTCAGTCAGAGTAGGAAATAATTTTCACAATCTTCAAGAAATTCGGCAACTTGAATTGGTGCAACCAAGTGGCTGGATTCACGTTCCCTTAACTGATAATCATAAGAAGCCAACTCGTACATTCATGATACAGACTGCTGTTCTAGCCAATCATCAGAATGGAAGAGATACCCACATGAGACAAATTAAAATATACACACCCGTGGAAGAGAGCTCCATTGGTAAATTTCCTACATGTACAACTATTGATTTCATGATGTATCGCTCAATAAGGTGACCTTGAAATAGAACAAGTCATTAAACATATCTTTATCTTGTCAGTAAATATTAAATCTGGTATCTTTATTGAAAAATGCATCAATTATTTTGCAATTTTTTAATGCATTGAAAAGTATTTTATTGTAACTTTAATAAATGACTTTTGGGTCAAAAAAAAGTTTATACGTGCTGGCTCTCACTTTTCCTTTTTTGTTTTTTTTTAATTTTATGTTTTGTATATGTAATTTTTTTGGTAATGACTTAATTGAGAGCTTGGGTATGCACATATAACAAACTTAAATTTGATTTTTAGAAATCCCTTTTCTTAAAAGATATTTAACCATCTGCCCTAAGGAATTTCCCACTTGCCTCTTTCCACAGGCTCCAATCTCCAACCATGGCACTTCCCTCCTCATTTTCTTCTTTGTTTTCTTCACAATTTTTCCTATCTTCTCTCGTATCATATATATTCCCTTCAACACTGTCATATTCTTAAATAGAGAAGTCAAAAGAACTTTGTGTTTTGCTGTCCCAATCTAAATAATACTTAAGGTCTTCTTATTCCTTTTTTTTTTCCTTTTTTCAGCTTTACTGAGGTGCAACTGACAAAAAATTATATATATTTAAGGTGTACAATGTGACGTACACACACACACATTATTTCACATAGTTACCTTTTCTTTCCTTTCATTCCCCCACTCTCCTCCCCTCTGACAACCACTTATTTGTTCTCTGTATCTATGGGTCTGTTTCTGTATTGTTATGCTTGTTCATTCGTTTTTTTTTGTTTGTTTTTTTTTTTTAGATTCCACATACAAGTGATATCATACAGTATTTGCCTTTCTCTCTCTGACTTATTTCACTGAGCATAATGCCCTTTAGGTCCCTCTGTGTTGTCACAAATTCTCATTCTCTTCAAACAGGTCCTTCAAACTCCTTTCCTATTAAGACAGACGTCAAATGTTTTGGTGATTTAGCTCAAAAAGAACTCTAAAAGTAGGTACCATTTTGGAAATTTTTAAGTTTTCATTTGAAGCTTCTCATAATTTTAATAAGCTTAAGTAGTTGTAAATTATGCAATTTCCAGCATGTTCTAAACATCACACTGTAAATAAAGCTTAAAACAATTTAAACTTAGAATAGAATAATTTATATTAAAAGTAAATTAAGAGAAGCATGTTGGGAATGGTGGCAAAGGACTTCTGAAAAATCTGCTCTGCCACAGAAGAAATGAGACCACTGGCAAAAATTATCAAAATCAACTTTTTCAGAATCTTGGAAATTTAACCAAAGACTTGCAATAATCCAAGGAGAACTTATCAAGAAAAATGACTGAATCTCAGTATGAACAGTAAGCTTTGTGTCATTTAAATTTCCTCTATTCCTATCCCTCTCTTCCCTGGTCCACAGCATGCTTGAAAACCAATAGCCTCACAACTATGATGGCTATAAAAATTAGCAACCTAGTAGCCATTGGAAGAGACAGATGGGTTTGGAGATCCCCAAAAGCCCCATTCCCAGAGAAATATTGCCATTTGGAAGCTCCCTGAAAAACTCCATTCTTAGGGTTTGCCTTTATTTGATCAAACTCAAAGCTTGCCCTGTGTGAACAGCCATATTCCTAGAGCATTTGTTGAAAATAATCAGTGGCAATTATTCAACATCAAAGCAGCCTGAGGTGGAGTACTAGTCAGTGCTAAGTAAGAGGCTGACTAAAAATCTTAAAAGGAATATCTGGGGAATGATATTTCCATAAGTAGTGCTGTAAAGCTCTGATATATTCTTGAGAATCTAGAATGCCAAGCACACATGCAGAACTGTGCACATTTCAAGGAAAAGCTGAAAACACCCTAATCGCCCACCTCTACCAGAACTTGAGGCTCTCCCCAGGCAGGAATAGAAGGCTAAGGCAGGGTTACAGACTGCCTGTTGGAGCAGTGATGTATGCCTTCCAATACACAGAGAACCACTTGGCAAAGGTTGGGAGATTTATTAATTCAAGATACGTAAGGTAATCTCTGTTCCATCATTAATTGACCACTAAGCTTAATGAGCTTCCAATGCTTCCACATAACTAAAAATAGACTTTATAAACTTAGTGCAGTTAAGTCACTAAACAACAACAACAAACAAGGATATCAAGCAAATTCAATGAGGAAAGAACAGTCTTTTTAACAACTGGTGCTGAACAACAGGAAATCTACACACAAAAGGATGAAAATGTACCCCTAATTCACACAATATATAAAAGTTAACTCAAGATATATCATAGATATAAATATAAGCACTAAAACTCTAAAATACTTAGAAGAAAACTTAAGAGTAAATCTTTATGACCTTGAGTTTGACAATGCTTTCTTAGATATGACACCAAAAGCACAGGTGACCAAAAAAAAATTGATTCGATTTCACCAAAATTAAAACCTTTGTGCTTCATAAGATACCATCAAGAAAATATATATACAGCCCACAGAATGGGAGAACATTTTTTGCAGACTTGTACCTAATAAGGGACCTGTATCCAAGGCAAATGCTTACAGGTCAACAATAAAAAGACAAATAGCCAATTTAAAAAGTGGCACAGGATTTAAATAGACATTTCTCTAAAGAAGATACACAAATGGTCAATAAGTATATGAAAATATGCTCAGTATCATTAGTCATTAGGAAAATAAAAATCAAAACCATAATGAAAGATCACTTTATACCCCCTGGGGTAACTAAAATTAAGAACACAGACATTAACAAATTTTGGCAAGGATGTGAAGAAATTGGCACTCTCCTACATTGCTGCCGAGATTGTTAAAGGTGTAAACTCTTTGATAAACATTTCAGCAGCTCCTCAAAATATTAAACATACAACTACTACATAACTCAGGAGTTCCACTCCTGGATATATAGCAAAGAGAACTGAAAGCAAATGTCCACACACAAGTTTGTACATGAATGTGCAAAGCAGCATTATTAATAATAGTCCAAAAAGTGGAAACAACAAATGTCCATCAACTGATGAACAGATAAAGAAAACATGGAAATCCATAAAATGGAACATTTGGCCATAAATATGAAGCTCTGATTCATGATGCAACATGGATGAACCTTGAAAACATGCCAGTTGAAAGAAGCCAATATCAAAGACCAAAATGGATAATTCCATTTATAGGAAATGTCCAGAATAGGCAAACCTGATGAGACAGAAAGTAAATTAGTGGTTCCAAGGGGGAGAAGGAAATGGAGAATGATGATAATAGGCATAATTTTTTTCTTTGGGGTAATGAAAATGTTCTAAAATTAGATAGTGGTTATGGTTGTATAACTCTGTGAACATACTAAAAAGTGGATTGTATACCATGAAAGGAGGAATTTTATGACGTGAATCATGTCTCAATAAAGCCATTACTTAAAAAAGTAAACTAACAGACTTCTTCATTAACAGTCAGAAATCAGCCATTCAATCAGCCTTTTTTGAGGGGGGGAGAGAATGCTGTATGATCAGTTTAGTGTTCACTGATTAAAAGTGAGGCTGAATAATTTTATAAGTGTTTATTAGACATTTGCATTTATTTTAATCATCTGTCTAGTGATTTGATTTCTTTTAATATTGCTTACTTTATTATAATTAATATATAAGAATTGTCCACATAATAACATCAGTCATTGATCAAATACATTGAAAATTCTTTCCCCATTTGTGGCTTACCTTGTTTCTAGTACTGATCTATATACAAAACTTCAAATGTCTATTTATTGAAATCCATTCACTTTTCTTTTATGATTTTTTATTTCATTTTTATAAAGACCTTCTTGTTGTGGAATCACATTAATATTTGCTTAATTTTTTTTGCTTTTTTGTAGATTCATATGCTGTATTTAATTCTTTAACCAATCCGGATTATATTTTGAAGTTCTGAAGTATGGCATGTTATTGCGAATGTAATTATGGTTAAAAACAATTGTCCTAGCACTACTTAGAAAATATTTCATCAATTTGCACTGACTTAAAATACCATTTTTATCACATACTAGTGTTTTCACTGATACTTAGGTTTGATGGTTAAGTTTTCTCTTCTGTTCCTTGTACTGATATCTCCCTATTAATTACTATAATTTTACAATGTACTTTAACATTTAAAAGCCAAGTACAACATTAAATAAGCTATATTTTTTATAGAATTATCCTGGTTATTCTCATAGATTTAATCTTACACATGAAATTTAGAATCATCTGATAAAGTTTCCCAACATTTTTAATAGGGATTTTGAGTCATGTTACAAAGTATTAAAGTGGGAGAATCTCAAATTGTACAGGCTGAGACAATGTTTAATCCTGTGTCATAAACACTTCACTTCTCAAAACCTGTTTCTTCATCTACAAATAATAATAATCCTAACCAGTAAACTATGTAAGTCTTAAAAAAGCATGCATACTTATACATCTATTACTTGACATAATATCTACCCCAGAGTAAAACATTTAAGAAAAGTTACACAATACTACTTTAAAATTTTAATTGGATTTATCATTTATTTAGGGGGATAATTGGTACTTAGATTTAGTATGTTTCTAATTCAGGAAAACAATTATTGAAGTGTTCTTTCTCTTTTCCTTTCCTAATCTTTATAGAGGTTCTTCAACAAGTCTAGAACATATTTTAACCTTAAAATCATTTGTATTACTTATTTTCATTGCTTTGTGAATGAGAATATTTGTCATTATACTGACTAAACTTTCATAGTGATATATTATAAACAAATTGATTTTGTAACTGATTACATTACTAATCTTGCTTGTTAGGGCTAAAATTTTTAATCAATTATTCTGAGTTTTCTAAACAAGTATGTTTTGTAGCAATGATAATTTTATCTTTTTCCTTCCAATATTAACATCTAAAATTTTTCTTCCTTTATTATATTCTCTAGAACTTTCAGAATCATCTTGAATTAACAGCGATAATAGACATCCTTATGTTGTTCTGGTTCCTAATTTTAATTAAAATGTATTCAATGTTTCAAAATCAAGTAAAATGCTGATTATTGTTAAAATAAACTTTATCACAGCATTGTTTTATTTTTAGTTTGTGCCAATTTTTTTTAGAAAGGGATATCGCATTTCATCAAGATATTCTTTGAAATATGACAAAATATTTCTTTTTCTGAATTATTGATTGATTCAATGACTTACTGAAATTGATCTATTTTGATCCATCCTTGTATTTTGAAGTAAAAATGTTACAACATAAGCACTGAAACCAGATGCCCTGTGTTTCAAAACTGGCTCTGATACTTATTAACTATATAATTTAGGGCCTATTAACCTCAGTTTATTCATCTACAAAATGGGGATAATAAGGTTGCTTTCCTCATGGGATTATCTTTAAGCTTAAAGTGTTAATACATATAATGATGGCTTATTTTTAATATGCTTTTGGGTTTTCTCTGAATTTATTTTGTAATGTTTGTATCTAGCTTTGGAAGTACATTGTACCACTTATTTTTGTATACTTCACTGGCCAGACTCTGGAACCATTTCAGGAGATTCTTGCATTCTTTCAGATTTTGAAATTATTAGCATTAAATTGTATTTAGTGATCCAACATATTTAATCTCAGCCATACATATTATTTTATAGTTAGCCTTACTTTTAATTCTCCTTATGAGCTTTTCCCTTTCATTTGTTAGCTATATTAGTTTCCTATTGTCACTGTTACAAATTATCACAAGCTTAGAGTCTTAAAGCAACACAATTATGTAACAACTGTATTGTACATATAAAAACATGATACAGTTTTTATAGTTTATTCTATATATTATATGCATATATATGACATATAATTATTTCAGAAGTCTAAAACATGTGCACAGGCTGTGCCCTTTTGGCAAGCTCTTGGGGAGATCCATTTCCCTGCCTTTCCCACTTCAAAAGGATGCTCCTATTCCTTGGCTCATGGCCCCCCTTCCTCCATTTTCGAAACCAGCAATGTAACATATTTTCTCCTTCTAACCTCTGTTCAGTCCTTGCAGCTCTCTGACTCTACCTCTACTACCTCCCCCAGACTAGGAATCTTATGGTTACCTTGGGCACACTGGGATAATTCCGGATTATCTCCCCTTTTCAAGATCCTTAACTTAATCATATATCTGAAGTCATTTTCACCATTTATGATAACCCACTCACAATTTTCTGGTTAGGATGTGACATCTCTGGGAGGCCTACCAGATTATTACCAGATTAGCTATATTACAGATTTCATATTTTAGTTTTCTTCAAAGAACATTATCTTGGAGCGATTTGTTTATTTGGGGTTTTTTAGTTATTTATTTTATAAGTTTCCGTTTTCTTCAACTCTGGTTATATTCATTTGTCCAACTGTTTAATACCTATTTACTTTATTTTTTCTTATTTTTAAATTTAAGCATTTATATCTCTGAATTCTTGTCAGATTACAGCTTTGGATGCACACCATACGCTTTGTTTGGTGATGTTCCCATTGTCATTTTACAATTGGTAATCGCAGGCTTGACATTCTCCTTGATCTTAGCTTTATTCAAGAAAGCATTTTTTTTTATTGCAAGTGACATTTTAAACTTGTACTTTGTTATTAATTTCTGGTTATGCATTGTATTAAGATAATATCCTAAATACTTTATGCCTTTTGAGATTTTTTTAGGTTGTATTTGTGGCCTAATAAGTAACCAGTTTATATAAATTCAAGTTACTTTTTGATAGGATATAGAATGTGATATTAATTAGCATTATTAACTATATTAACTTTATTTTATATCCACTATAGGGTTATTTATCTTTGCCTAATTTGTAGGCTATTACAGTCCATTATACTGCCATGGATTAGGATATATGGTCATACTACAAGAACACTGAGATGTTGTTCTCAGAGAAATTTTTAAATTTTTAGATAAAAATCGTAACAAATAGATAAGTAGAAAAAAATTTAGTATACATTTGTGGACAATAAAAACTAACTGCTTGCCTGCATACTTCATTCATATCTTTGCACAAGTGCCTACCGAAGTACATTTAGGGAAAAGCAAAGCTAAATTTAAAACAGTAAACAGATATTCTTTTTTTTTTTTTTTTTTTTTTTTTTTTTTGTGGTACGTGGGCCTCTCACTGTTGTGGCCTCTCCCGCTGCGGAGCACAGGCTCCGGACGCGCAGGCTCAGCGGCCCAGCCGCTCCGCGGCATGTGGGATCTTCCCGGACCGGGGCACGAACCCCTGTCCACTGCATTGGCAGGCGGACTCCCAACCACCGCGCCACCAGGGAAGCCCCAGATATTCTTTTTTTAAAAATGTCAATTTAATGTCTCACTTTCTATCTTCTGATCTTTTGAAAAAGCTTTTGACTTTGCCCATCCATAGTGGAATTAGAAACAGCAAACACTGACATGGCATTATTGTAAAAAAGTATGAGGAACTTACTTTACAATAGGTAACTGCTGTCCCAGCAAAAGCCCAATGTTGGTTTTAGCTAGTTTTTCTTTAACCTTCTGGATTGCAGCAGAGAACTGATACTGAAACCATGTCTCCAAGTTCTAAACTAAATGAGTTTGATGGTGTCAGCTTAACTGGAGCCAAAATAAGCCTACAGTATATGTTTATAGTCTCTGTTTTATACATGTCTGGCGCACAGGAACAATTGAAGTTGAATTACTTCTCACCCCTGGAGAGTGTAGTCCTTCAGTGTCACGACAAAGGTCACTGACAGGTCATCATGGATAAGACAGCTTCTGGATATCAAAGTACAGTTTCTAAAACTTGTCTATTTTCTTCACTTTTACAAAAACAAATTGTAAAAATGTTTTCATAAGAAATATATCTGTGCACATTTCCATGTCCAAATTTAAAATACTTATTTTCAATGTGGGTACAGAAAATTGTAAACTGTACCTGAGAACTATGGCTATATTTGGAAGCATTTTTTACTTTGAATTATACAGAATATGACTAGAAATAAGAAAACTTCACTGATGTATCAATGTCAAAAAAAAAAATCATAGCTTTGCCCAGGTTAACAGTGAGCTTCACTGACAGGTGCCAGAAGCTGGTGAACCAAGTATGAAGAATATATTCCCCAGTTCAAAGGAACAGAACATTTTTCAAATCCTTCAGTACACATAAAGAACATTTATTTTTATATAAAGTGGTCACTACGGTAATTTCAAATTTCATTTCTTATTCTGCCCGCCACCCTTTTTGAGCAGAATGATTTTCCAAATGTTGATTTTCTTTAAATGTAAATGTTATAAAGACCAATTACTCAAAGGATATTCTATCCTAATTATGACAAACTTCATTTTAATATTCAAGATGGTGGTATGTATAAATAATAAGTTTGTGATCTAATGGTCCACTTTCAGCATTGATCAACTGATCCATGTGATGTCTTGTTGCTGTCGCTATACTGACCTCTGCAGGCTTCTGAAGTTGGGAACAACTGTTTACTCTGTGTAGCACTGCTGGCTATTGTATAAGAGTAAAATGACGGAGTTTATAGTCATAAAGGACTTGCACATTTTAAGAGTTACTGATGAGCTAAAATCCCTTTTTATTCTATCTTTCATAAAGAACTTTGTATAGATACGTTTTGAAGAACGATTTCAAAAGCAGTATTGGTCATTTTTTATTACTAAATAACTTTCTTGCCCAACAAACCTGTTTAAGATGAAAAATCTCCCTTTAAAATGAACACTTTAAAAGTCATTTTTAATGATTAATACAGGAAAACACTCTTGGTCAGTTAGTGGGTGCAACGATTTTAGTTGAAAAGATATTCCTTTGCAAATAAACTACATGTTGACTCTGATTTTATCCCATGTGCAGTTTGGTTCTATTTTTCCATCTGTTACTATGTAATAAGCACTTTCACTTGCAAGTTAGGGAGCCACTTGCAGACTTACTGAAGCTCAAATGAGGCAGACTATGAATTCTAATATAAATATTACAACTAGAAAATAAGTTTTCTGAAATATCTATGTTGAATTCAATTTTATCAGTTAGAATTATGCATTACCTGTAAAGAACTAGTCAGTTCTTCTCAGCTTAAGTCTTCTTACCCCTCTAATAATTTGTCTCTAACATTTGTTCATGTCCAACTATAACTTCCCAATTAGTCTCTTACACTTCATATATGTATACTATATATATTATATATATATATAATATACATATATATTATATGTATATATAAAATTTGTAACTCATGGTCCAGTCTGGTTGATTTGCAGAGCAGTGCTCCAAACTTTAAGTTAGCAACAAAAGCATGTTGAACTACAGCTCTGTGTATGCCTATTTGTGGTTTAACAAATGACAAAAAATTTGGTACTGGAAATATTTTTGTATGGTTTATGTTTTCCTTTGCTTTCTTTGCATTTACTGATTTTAGTAACCATTTCACCCATTTCCTATAGCTACCCAAACTATTTTCTTAAACAGATACAGGGGATATTCAAGTAGTTTCTGGCTCTCCATCAAGTAAAAAAAAAATCATTTATGAAATGAACCTTTACTAATGCATCTTTGAAAACTGAATTGTGCTATGTTCTGCCACCTTTCCTCTATCTGTAAAACTACAGGCGATACGGATTCTGTAGTAGTTCATCTCATCCTAGCTGTTGACAACTGAATCCTGTGTCCCAGAATTTAAATAGTCCAAAACTTTCATTATAAGCCACTATCATTTCAAACACTGTATGTTTTAGCATTGATGTTAATAGTACTTTGATTAGTTTAGCCAAAAAATATACTTTTATATGAAATATACAGACAAAGCCAGGCAAAAAAGTGTCCTTAATATATTATCCCTATGAATTTTTGGAAGAATAATTGGGAAAATTTTAACGTTGACTAGGTATTGGAGAATCTTAGGGGATTACTATTAATGTTTTATGTGTGTTCCAGTTATGTTTCTAATAAGTCCTTATCATATAGAAATACATGCTGAACTGTTTGCTGATTAAATTATATAACTTCTGGAATTAGCTTCAAAATATTCCAGTGGTATTGCTGGGGTAGGGCAAGTAGTAGTTGGTGAAAATATAGATGAAAAAAACACTGCCTTCAAAAATCTAGGGGGTAAAAACTGGAGGTTCACGATACTATTCTTTGTTTGATTTCCCAACCCCAACTTGAAAATAACAGTAATTATTTCACACCTCTTCCTAATCATTCAACTGAACCAGCATCTCAAACCTGGGTCACTGAAGTTCTCCTTTATCCATATTCTTTTAATACAAAAAGTTACGCACTCTAGATCTGGCCAGTTCCACACCCACCAATAAGCCTACCTGTCCTCTCTTCTACTTTATAATGCAGCATTTGATTTCCTAAATACACTAGTGTCACGTTCTATACCATTCTGTTTCATGCCTACACAACTTTGCAGGTATTGTTCCACCCTCTACTCCATGTGTCTACTCTTTCTCTTGTTTCTTCAAAAGTGAGGTCAGATGCCACCTCTTCCAAAAACCTGTTTGATTTAGCTAAAACCTCAAAAGATTCGCTAGTTATGCATTCAATTCTCTTTCTGTTACAGCTCTACTTTGTAATTATTATACTTAATCGTACATTGCATTTTATCACTTTACACATATCTCACTGAAAGTATTTAAGATTTTATTGCATGTGTATAATGCATGGATGTTATTTCTAATTACATTTTATTTCCCTAGTCCTGTTTATTCTCCCCTTCATCATTCTTACCTGTTTTTTATTCATATTATTTATACTGTTACAATGTATTTTTTAAGGCTGCCTTAAATAATTTTTGTACATTTGGAGCATACATAAATGAGCCAACAAATAATCTTCCTTACTAATCGTGAAACTCTTCAGGACACCTAATGTCTCTTGTTGACTTCTGTATACCCAGCAATAAAGCTGTGTTAAACTAAATTGAAAAAACAAAAAAATTCAAAAGAACAGTTAGTAGTGGTTTACTATAGAAGGAGAAGGACAGTGAGGGAAGATTTCTGGAATTATCCAGTTTAGAAAATGCTCTAAAATAAATTTCTAAAACTTTATTTTCCATTTTATATTTTTCTAATGTATAAAGTTGTTACTTTTTATTACATGAAACTGGATGTACATTATTGATTTGGAGCCTAATTATTTTTTTTAATCATTCATTATAATTACATAGTATTCTTTTTCGTGCTGTTGTTGTCTTGCCTTAAGAAAACAACTATTTAATTGTTATAATGGCTGGACCAAAGTACATATTACTCTATAGGTTTGTTTGTTGATAAATCTTAAGTTATCATGAAGATACATTTGTACACGTTAATTCACAAACATATTTACAAAGCTAAGTAGAGTTTTCATCTCAATTAAGTATCCTTTCATTTACCATGGTGAAATTAATAATCAACATATAAAAAGTAATGGGAAAGCTGAAGACATAATTCTCCTCTTAAGTGTTTTCATATAATTTCAATTCCCTTTAAATAATATTCCTGGATTATGAGCAATTATAATTGCTCATATTATAATTGCTCATATAATTGTGGGCTATACAATCTAAGCAACTTTATTAAAATTCATAAATTTTCAGAATAGGAGAAGGCCATATGCAAATATTTTTAATATAGTAGATGTTTATGGTAGCATTCAGTCTAAAATTCAGTAGAACTATTAGATCACATTTAGGGTGTTAAACTGTCCCATACACACTTGTATAAATACCATTTGGAATAGGCAGAAACTTAGTTGTTTTAGGAAGGAATGGAGATATTACTATAATCCTCCTGCCCATGAAACTTACTTTAATACTAACAGTCTTTAACCTTGATTGTGAATAGAAGCAATAGGTGGGCTTTATCACCAGCAAGATCAAGGCGCCTTAGGACTAATACAGCTGAAGACTAATTCAAACATATGTGTCCATGAGCTGCCCGTTCCCTCCCTCACCACTACTGTATAGGCCCTGTGCTGTGGCTTTCAGGCCAGCAATCAAGGGAATCAAAACTTCCAGTATAAGAAATCATTTGGCAAGTTCAAGTTTCTCTCTCAAAGCCTGCTTCCAACTCCTACAACACTGTCATGGAGGTAGTTATGGGTAAGACCAAGAAGGCTCCCCCTGAATGCCCTGCTTCTCTCCTAAACTGGTTAGGAGTGGAATGTAATAAAAGTAATAAAGACAATCATAACATTTATTCCCAGCTTACTGTTGGCAGACACTCTGCTAAGTCCAACTTTCAGTCAGACCCTTGTAATTAATTTGTGTGATTTCAGATTGCAAGGCTTTTATCTGACTCTTTGTCTTTTGACTTACTCATAACTATTGCTTGGATTAAAATCCTGAAGCTGGACAATAAACGAAAAATAATTTGCTTTAATTTTCTTGAACAAAAGACAGGGTAATATTCTTCTTCCACATTAAATCTAAAACCTAAGCCAAGACATTTTAAGAGTTAAAGCGTTCTTTAATAATTTCTTTAAATTTTTATACCAGAGATGGGGTATGATTTTATAACCTTCAGATGTACAAAATTATTTTTTATTTCTCTATAACTTAATTTAGCTCATGGCCCTCCATTTTTACATAATCCTGTCATTTTAAGGTACACTCAGCCACTTTCAGTTGAAATGTGCCATTTCAAGATTATATTGCCCTTTCCCATGTTTCATGCCATCTCTCCATGAGTGATCCACGAGGGAGGTTGGGAGGAGTTAACTTGTCCATCACTATCCTCCAACTTGCTCTAACTTCTACAGTTTGCATAGAGGCATTCATTTTTGGTACCCAATCCTACTGCATCCATGCCCTCCAGTCACCAGGGTCATGAATTCCCTTTTCATTAAATGCTAATCAGAAACCCCTTCAGGTTCACTGGCAAATGGTCAGCTACTTCTGTGGCCCTTCCCCACCTCATGAGAGGTCTAGAACCTTTAATGTGATCTCCAGTGTACTGTATAGAATCCAAGGGATTTTGAATGGCTAGCTAAGGCCAATCTAAAAAAAGTAAAAAGGAACAGGTAAAGTTAATTAATAATACACTGTTTTTAACTCATATATTCAAATAATAATAGAAAATCTACTTTAATTTTGGAAAGAAATTCCAGATCCAATAAGCCTCAAAAAATCCCCAAGAAAGTTTGTTTTTAGTGTATCTTTATTCCAGATTTAAGGATGACTTTTACATAGCTTGATAGACTTTTTTTTTTTTAATTTATTTACTTTATTTATTTTTGGCTGCGTTCAGTCTTCGTTTCTGTGCGCAGGCTTTCTCTAGTTGCGGCGAGTGGTGGCTATTCTTCGTTGTGGTGTGCCAGCTTCTCTTGTGGTGGCTTCTCTTGTTGCGGAGCACAGGCTCTAGGCACGCAGGCTTCAGTAGTTGTGGCACACAGGCTCAGTAGTTGTGGCGCATGGGCTTAGTTGCTCCGCGGCATGTGTGATCTTCCCGGACCAGGGCTCGAACCCGTGTCCCCTGCATTGGCAGGCAGATTCTTAACCACTGCACCACCAGGGAAGCCTGATAGACCTTTGTTTTAATGCAGGATTTGGAGATTCATGTGAATCCCAATCACCCCTCCCTTCTACCCACGACCCACTTAAAAAAAGAAAAAAACCCTGTAATGTTTTGATCTCGAGGTGGTATGGGCTACTAACACATGGATGCAGTCAAAATCTCAAGAGAGCATATTCTGAAGTCTTTATAAAGGCAATATGACAGCTAGGGATAAAACTCAGAAGTAATATTTATTAGGATTATAGTAACGTTACTGTGTGATGTTTGTCCAGTATATTTTACCAACTTAAACTTTTTGAAAGTAATTTTTATTTTATAATTGTATTTGTGCAGATTCATTTGATAAATTAAACGTCTTACAATTCTATTTACTCTATTTATGCTAAATCTGAATATCAGTCCACTTCTCAGGCTAGTGCTGGATAACAAGCTAATATTGAGCAAGATACTATTCTATTATAGTTAACTATGACAACAGAAGCAACTTCTCTTTTCTCTTTTATAAAGTATATTTAAATTCATCTTCAATCTGTCTCCACACAAATATGACCACCACTGCTACTATATACACAGTGAACCACCTGTGTTAAAGGATCAGGATCTCAGGTATGCTATTTATTCTAAATATAATGCACTTCTTTGTCCAATAAGAGATCAGAGCATCATCCTGTTAATTCAACCATAATGGAGACTTTATCCTACCAGCATATGTAACCATTTAATTCTTTACCTTATTTTTACCGGGGTCAGAACAGCTTTACTAAGTGATCAAGTTTCTCTATGCTTTGGTCTACAATGTGGAAAAAAAAAAAAAAAAGATGGTCAAATGGCACACATCCAAAGCATTTTTAAATGTTGATAATTATGTTTTATAAACTGGATAATTTTATGAGTGAAAGGTCCTGTATTATTAAAACTTAGAACATATTTATCTAGGGGAGAAACATTTTCTGTTAAACCCATTAGACTGTATAAGTCAGCACAATATGTCTAAGTTTTTCTTAGCTGATCTGAAACAATTCAGCTGTGTCAGATGGAAAGGTCATAAAAGAGTTTCACATTCTGAGTGACTATGTGATTGATACATTAAAAGAAAAAAGTGTTAAACTTACATTCACAATATGTTTTCACATTTATATTGTTGCCTTTTCATAACTCTTTTTTTCCTGTTTCTTGTGTTTTATGATAAAATGCAGAATGGAAGGAAATATATCCATGAATCACAAGCCATGTGTTCTACCCACACCATTAACTAGTTGTCAAATCTGAGATAAGCCTATTAACTTCTTTGAGCTTCATTTTTCTTTATGTTTCATTTAAAACATTAATAATATGCACACTCCTTTCCTTTCTTTAATATAATGTAATTGACATCTCACAGCTCCTCAATAAAAGGAAAGGACCATATTGAAGGAGTATCCTCCAGGTTTAGATAAATGTTCAGATAGTTTCTGGACCTGGTATCTACATCACAATAGCAGATAAATAATAACAATAAACCTGATTTAAATGATGAATTCAGTTCAGTAGAATGGTTCCTAACTTATGAAGACAGAACTTGTGTATCCCCAGAAACAATGACGGGATTCAGAAGATACCTGAACATTTACCTTAGATACAGCAAGAAATGGCTGTATCTTAATAAAACACTGTTGCTTCGTATAATAGGGAGAAATTATAAAAGGCATATTTGAAGACAAATAATTTGAGTTACATGGTATTTACACACTGGGCCATTTTTTTCAGCTATAAATCTAGGGGAAAAAATGTATTACCTGTACAAATTTGTGTTTGATGAAACTCTAATCCATCTTGTCTAATTGTAAAGGGAAACCTCCTCTCTTCTCAGCCAGAATAACATCAAGAAGAAGCAATGTCAAAGGACAGGAGGAACAGCAGTGGAAATATTAGAATATTACTTTTGGCTAAAGCATTATAGTAGAAAACAGTACATCTCAGGTGAGAATTAGATTGGGTAGAGCCTGAGAGAAAAGGATCTGTAAAAGGGCTTACACGGAACTTACTATGTGTCAGGCACTGTTCTAAGCACTTTACATATAGTAACTCAATCAACTCTCACACTCAATAAGATAGGTTGGATTACTACCCCCCACGAGGCACTGAGACACAGAAGGGTTAAGAACTATGCTTCAAATCACAAAAATTTTTAATTGGTTACTCACCCCAAAACAACTACATCTACCCTTTCAGATGTTTTTCATTTTTTTCCTCTTGTATCCCCATAGTATCTGCTTAATTATTTACAATACAAAATTAATTTTTGTAAATCACTGTATTTTAATTTCGCCATATTTTACATATATGTTCTTTATAGAATTTCAGCGCAATTTTCCAGCAAGTCTCGTCATTGTTCTACTGCGATCATATGGATTGAAGTCATTTTAATGAACCTCAATCTCTAACTTCTAAAATGGATACCACATTTATAAGAATTTATGGAAAGAATCAGACTGGTGTAGAATGCTGTAATTAGGTGTATAATAAGAGCATCACAATTTGCAATGCATCCTACAGAGGAATAGCCGCCTACTACGATTTAACTAGGACTGGGCAAATGTGCAGCCCTCAGCGCCATTTATGAATTAATCAGGTGCACAAGCACCTCTTAGGAGCCTTCATACCGAGTGAGGAAACCTCCTAAGGGACATCATATTAAAACAGCCCTACAAAACTCATTAGTAGAAACTACATCTTCCTATTTTTAATTTAAATATATAATAGAAAAAGAAACAATCTCTTTCAATCTATCACTGGACTTGAATTAGGATCATTGCAAGGAAGAAATTACTAAAGTTTTGTGTTTAGTTTCTGAATAAATGCATATTTTATGTCCATGAAATTCCAAAACTAAAAGAAATATGAAAAAAAGCATTCTGATGTAGTTAATAATGTATCTAAAACACATATACCTTACAAAACTTCCAAACAGAGGCACACATAAATGCTTTTTTTATTTCATCATGAAGGCAATATAAAATATATGTGGTTAAAATGATCCCCTTGCTTAATTCAAGCCAATGCCAACTTCATATGACTTATCTATAATGAGCTTTGAAATTGAACCAAAAATTAGGCAAAGTTGTAAAAAGTCACTATTTTCTTCTTTAGCTGAGCTATTACAGAAGTACTTTTTAATGCTTTCAGGCAGAGCAGGTAATATAAAATTTCCAATACTGACTTTAACTTGAGACAAGGATACACTTTAGGAGTTATTAGCACTCTGCAAAGCGTGTTAACTCTGACATTCATGATGTCTCCGTTATTAAATAGATACTGGTACGTACTGATTTTCTTATAAAACTTAATAATGATAATGACCTTTCCTTTAGGAATTGGGTTTCCACGTTAAAAACACAGGTAGATATATAGAATTTGACACCAGATACAGACTGTAGCAGACTGCTGAGTTTTTATAAAGAGAGAAGTTGAAATGCATTTCTCACCTTGGGCTTTGAATACTGGTGTGCCATCATGGCCATCAAATGTATATATTTCAGTTCATAGTGAATATAATTAGTGTTACACTCAATTACCTGATTCACTGTCCTTATGCCCCACTGCATCATTCTACTGTAGTGATTTGCACATCAGAAAACCCTATTAAAGGAAGAGCAGCTGATGGTACACATTTTTTCCATGTCATTTTGCTCTACTTAAAAAGTAGTATTCAGCCAAATTTTTATGACCACACAGAAGCTAGTAGCTTATAGAGATGATGCTACAATCCTTAACCTTATTCATAATCCAAGATTAAGGTTTATTCCAATATGATGTAATTAGGGATTCAATGATCCAATTAGTATTGTTTTGTTTTCCTCCAAAGTCTGAAATTCTCATAAGCAAAAATTAATCACATTATTAATATTTCATTCAATATTCAAATGTGTGAAATAGCCATTGGCTACCATTTTTTTTTTTGGCCCTGAGGCAGTAAGTTGCTTTATGACATGTTAAGTTGTATGTTCGTCAAGGGCCAAAGAAGGGAAATCAATTATAAAATAATATTTGTACATATCAAGGATAAAGAAAATTTAACTGTTTGCACTCAAAAACACTTTCTCAGTATTAAAAATTTTAGGTGCTTCTCTAAGCCTGTAATATTGGCTTGCACTATATAACTTGTATTTTACCTTAGCTCCAATCACTTGTACAAGTTGATTTTTATATAATTAGCAATTAGCAATCAACAATAAGACTCCCACACATCAATTGTTTAAGTCTTTTACAAGGGTATGAAAATTCAGCCCAACTAGATTTGAGTCCAACTCAAACTCCGGCTCTTGTTTTAGCTACCCATATTAATTCCCACAATCTTTTGAACCATCCCGTTCAAACGTTTTTGAGTCCCATTAGTGTGTTTGTGCAGGTATTCTGCACAGCATGAAATGCTATGTAGATAATAAGTTATAATTTGAATGCCCATTCCTTTTGTAGATTCTAGGATCATTCTCTTATCACTGGTGAAATTCACGCTCAAATATATTTTTAACACTGTGTTGACTCAGTCTTAATTAGTTTGCACATGGAGCGCCTTACTCAACTGACAAGAAAATACGAAAGTTAAAAATTATTTTTCTTTTCATATAGGCCATAATGATAGATTGGGATGGAAAGGCATTTAACTGTAGGAATATTGTTAGAAGACATGTCTAAAGTGAGACATTGGGATCACCTGGAAAATAAAGACTAAAATGTGTTGCCCAGTAAGGGCTCAACCATGTGGGGCTTTGAGAGAGCCATGGGAGTAAGTGAGTGTGCAGTGGACAAGAATCCTTGGTTTTTAGCATTTGCTGAAGACTAATAAGCTGTGTTACCTTGAAAGTGAACCATTACAAACTCTGAGCATCAGTTACCTCATCTGTACAAGAAGGCTTTCATCAAAATCGGCAATTTTTAAACTTTCATCCTTAGAACCTCTGGAGTCTATGGCATAATTCAGAGGCCTCTGAGAGATGTAACCAAATGTAGCATGGGCAAAGATCCAGGCCTTCTGCCCCATTCAATAACATCAATTTGTTTTCTATTTTGAGGTTCCCATGATTTCATTTGAAAAAAATTTAAAAGGTGTGGGAGTGGTAATGCTGTAAAAAATCAAAAGGACTGTTTCTACATGATCTTGAGTTTCATTCAGTTTTAAAATGCCATACATTTTTTAACACTGGAATAACCATCTCTTATCTAAAGAGTTATAAATCCTCTTACCTAGTTATTTATTTACTTAAACACTTAGATGGTGACTTCTATGTGCCTGGTTCAATTCTGACTACCTCATAAATAATAACTCATTTACTCTTGTAAGACAGATATCATATAATGATCCCTATTTTGCAAATGAGGAAAACAAAGGCACAGAGAGGTTATCTCTCCAAGGTCACAGGGATAGCAACTGGTAGAACTAGGACTTGGACCCAGGCTGCTGGCTCTAGAATCCATTGGGCTTAATCCCTACATTGCTCTATCTCTCATATATTTCAAATGTATTAGTGATATACTAGTGATACAAATGTGGATTGATTAATATCCTTTAACAAGTCTATAATGATTCAGATATATGAGAGCTTTTTATCTCTTCCCAACAATGTTAAAATTTGACTTTTCCCGTGTAAAATAATGTAACATGGCCTTTGTGGGACTGTCAACTACAAGAATATAACCATCATTAAGGTTTGATGCTCTCATGGTCAGATTAACATAAATGAGTAAATATTCATATTATTTATATGAATTACTTTTAGAGAAGATTATATTTTGGAAAATATTGGTATATTGCTTGAAAATAGACCTTGAGGTTTAACACTTTCAAATTCGTTAGTAAATGAAAATAGAAAAACATGTAATTCTACTGTTTTAAAAAATACTAGAGATAGACTCTAGGAAGCTTATTTTAAGAGGCCCTTTTAAATTGTGAGTCTGAGACATAATATCCTTTAGTGTACACTGCCAATTATTTTTAACAATAGAGGTATCCTCAATTGTGATATTAATAAATGTTAGGAGAATATATTCACAGTGTGTCCTTTATCACTTTTTTCACAAACTGTTTTAACTTTTTGGACACACTGTGGCAAAATGTAATCTTAGAAATTTAGGATTAATGAATTTATTACCCATTAATGTTTTTTCACTGAAGCAATCCATAAAATATACTGAGTGGTTAAGTGAGGAGAGTACATAAACTTTCACTTAGTTTGCAACTTGGTACAGCAACTCTTGACTATCTAGGATTATCTTCATAGATGGACACAGAGATGTGGAAAGGAAGATGTGAATAACTCTAGTGAGTAAGGTAGAAATATTAAAATAATTGGTTATGACTAGATGTTCACTACTGATGATTTAATTATCCATACTATACCTACTTTGCTATTGCTAAAGAACAGCAAGACTTTTTTATATCATCTATATTGGTGACTATTCATACAGTAATGAAGAGATAGGTGATCTTAGAAGGGAGCATGTTAATACACATTTTGTAATTTTCTTACACTGTTATCGTTAAGTTGTTAAGCTTTACTTAATTATTCTGACACTTCAGAAAACACTTCTACTTCATCTTCACAAAGAATGTTTTTAAGTTAACACACAACACATTTAAAAAATAACTTAATAAGGAGAACACATACCATCAAAGCATTTGACAATAATATTATATTTTAGAGTCTCTACTAAAAAGATAGCCTCTTATCTCCAGATCTTTCTTCCAGGATTACTTGTTTCAATTATTTACCTATTCATTAATTCATTTCCGTCTTTTCCCCAAGAGGTTTCAAGACTCTTTTACAAAAAGAATAAATCAAACAAAAATAATATAGTAGAAATAAGAGGAGGAAACCAGGGCTAAAAACAGGAAAGCAAGCATTCCAACATCAAGGATTAATACTGCTGCTGTAATTGAGCATAAAGCCTGCATTAAGTTTCCTGGCAGGCAAGGTAAAAAATACAAAGCAGCAAGTTACAAATCTCTCAGAGAAAAGAAAACATAGCTGCGATTTGCTCCTGAAAAACAAAGCTTTTCCTAGCAGCAAACTTTGAGAAAAATGACTCATGGGAGGCAGTGTTTTGCAAATTGTAGGTCAGCCCATGAAATAATGTCACTGGATCCTGACCAAAATTTAAAATGCAATAGTCAATTTTTGTTATTTACAGTAGTTATGTTCTATACAGTACCTGCAAACACTGAATTAGGAAATACTGATTCACTGCCACTGGAGAAATTCAGCATTAAGTACCTGTCTGGCCACATTTTTATAAACCTATCAATACATAACCTTATTTTATGTTTGTTTCTGTTTAAAAGACACCTTATTTAATACATATTGTTGATTCATTAACATTGAACTCATGGCCAATAGCACTATAACTCATGCCTGAACAAAGTTTTCCAACACACATATTTTCTCAGTAAGGCACACCACGGCCCTCTTGTGCTTAGAAGCACTAGACAGAGCTTCAGCACTATGCTGGGGGCATTTAAAACAGCAAAATCACCAACGAAAAGCACAAAAGTGTGAAAAACTTTTACAGTATGAGAGTTAAACAAGAAAGCAGTACATTTCACCATGTGTGACCTCAGCTGGTATGTGCCTATCTGGTAACTCAAACTTTTCACCATGCTGCACATACACATAGCTACAAAGGACTGTGAAAGGACTGTGAGTGTTGAGTTTGGTCTTAACAAACAAACTTTAGGGTTTAGGCAAATCTGCAAATACAGAATCTACCAATAATGAAGACTGACTCTATACTGGAAGTGAATGGAGAGGAATAAAATAGGAAAAAAGTATTAGTGCTCATCTCAGGCAGTCAGGATAAATACTATTTCATGAAAGATTTTTCAGAGCTAATATATATATTGATATAGATGTACACATAAAAATCCATATTAATAGATACACCAAATCACAATGAAAAAAATCCTTACTATCATTTTTTTTTATGTTTAGAAATCACTGGAATAGAGGATACACAGTGATGCAATGAACAATTCAATAGCAAATTTTGAAACTTAATTCATTGACTAGTTATTTCTGAGGAGTTTTTACTTGTAAAGACCCTCTGGAAACACTTCAAGAATCCACAGGAGAATTAATGATGGCCTCTTCTAAGGCAGTAACCGTGAAAATGAAAAGAACAAGGCTGATGTGAGACTACTGATAAAATCGGAGAATTCTTGTTGACTGCGTATAAAGTGGAGGAAGGGCGAAGAAGAAACAGGGATCATTTAGAAAGGGAAACCCAAACTACCTGAGAAGAGTGGTTCCATTTTTGAAGAACGAAAACACATGAGTAAAAGATTTTTTTCATTTTTTGTTTGTTTAAGGAAATAATAAAATGAAAAAAATGAAGTAGAGTGTTAAGAAAGGATTAAATAGTATAGCTAAAATCTTTTGATTTCTTTCACTCTCTCCTAAAAGTGCAAATAAGAATTAACTAATAAATAATGTAACTTTAAAAAATATTCTAAATATTCTAATGGAAAACATTATTGCTATAACATGTCTGGCATGTTGCAAAGACCCAAAGAGATGTGAGCTACCTGTAAAGTCGTGTACTAACCGTGTCAGGTGAGGGTGGAGGGATGCTATATCACAAAAAGAAAAAAAAAAATCATGTCAGGATTTAAAAGAAGAAAATAAAAATAGTATTTCTCTTTTTTAGCTCAGAAGTGACGTACCAGAGGAATGGTGAGAAAACTATAGAAGTAAAATGGTAATACCTAAGGCAACGAAAATCAAGTTGGCAGTTATATGGGGAAGTACCTATGAATCTCCCATCTGTCCAAGGTCAAATCACACTGCTGCCTTCTTCAGAATACCCCAAGGTGTTTTCCAAGATTTTTAGAAGTCTTCAATGTAAGAAATTCTACCTCAATCAATTCATTTTTCTTCCTTTCTTTTTTCATTCCTTCCTTCTTTTCTTCCTTCCTCTAAGACCAATTTGCTAATAGAAAATATTCTAAGGACAACATGTTGCTTTTCAGTGTCTAAATACCCTGTATGTGTTATATCATCATCCCATAACACATTATGAATCTGCTACGGTTGACAGGAGTAAAGGTTCTTACTGTTTATTATTTTCCTTCAGTTATTGAGATTTTTGTCTCACTAGGTGTCCCTGGGCTTTTGTGTCTAACTCATGTCAAAAAAGCAAAACACATTCCCTCTGGCCACCAAAACCATATTGATGACAAATATCCAAAAGCTATAATCAGAGTTCTCCTGTTAAGACTTCAATACATTTTGAGATATAAATATCAATCTCATGTAATTTCAGTTTACAAGGCTCTCAAAATTTGTTAGAGTTTTGGTTTCAATAAAACACACCCAAAACATGTTTTGTATAACAGTACTAATATTAATTCTGTGTTTAAAGCTAAATTATGAAGCTGTTATTAATTTAGAGCTAATGAATATAAAAAGGTGCTATGAGGATAATAATTAAGATTTTAAATGTTTTCTCTTGGGATAAAGAATTTTATCAAATAACGTAAACACACAAAATTTCTAGGCCTTAGTGGGATTCTCTATGCTTGTGAATTTACACTAGCTTATGATAATTTAAGAAAACACAGATATAAACTCACTTTAAACATTTCGAAGTCTGCATTTCATGACATACTGAATCATAATAACAATATCCCTTGTCTTTACCTTTTATAACTTTTATTATTAATCTTCACTGAGTTATTGAAAACAAAAGGTCTTATTTTTGTATGTCTAAAGAAAACCTATTGTTTTAATTCCACAGTAGAAGTATACTCAAATATCATACCTCACTTTGTTGAAAATTCAGTAAAGCAAAAGGGAATTTAAACATAAATAAAACATCCTTCAATACAAAACGGGAATTTTATTTTTCATTTTTTCCTGTGCTCAGTGTCAGTCCTAACCAGTACTCAACTCCCTCCTCGCCCTGACCCCAACCTTCTGCCCTCATCTCTTAGTACCTAAGATTGGCTTTGTCTGTTCTTAAAATTGAAATAGCACCTTAACATTATTAGACAGATTTATTTAATAAAAACCACATTATTTCTAAATGGCATTCACCCTCTCAGAAGTTTAAATAATCTGCCAGAAATTTACCCCAGCACTGACCTTGTTTTCTTTAGTAGAGTACAAGCTTTTAATAAAACACTCTGACAGTCAACAGCAAAAAGCTGTTTGTCTCACCTTAATATATAATAACAAGGAAAAGTATCGTGGTTCTTTATATGGACATATTTATATAAGCACACAGACATGGGGGTTATTGGTTAGTACAAAAACGCATATTCCAAACGCTCCTTACATTCAAATCCAGCTAGTTATGGTTTGTTTTGATCTTTGAAAATGTGTTTGAAAGTTTTGTGGGCTTACTTCACGTATTATATCCAGTTAAACTTTAATACAAACTGACTTTTCCCCTCTACATAGTTACTCTCCGACTGCTGTCAGTCAGCAGGAGCTCTGCATACACAGACTCATGTTAACAGTGGCCTCTGGAAGGATGTGATTTCTAACCTATTCAGTCTCCTACAGAAAAGCTCAGATTGTATTTCAAACCAAAATAAAAGTTTCTCTGGAGGTGATTCTTTGTTCCCCACCTTTACTACCTACTAGCACAAGTAATCAATCAAAAGGGAAATGGATAGTCAACTTTAGATTTGTAACCAGTGTGAATGTTCCAACAAAGAGTATGTATGCTTGTATTACAGAGAAATATGGGAATAGGTGAGTGGACACTTATGGAATCTCCTTCAAAGAAATCCTATGAAAGAAAGAGATGGTTTTAACATTTTTCCCTCCAGTGAATGGATTAT
This sequence comes from Phocoena sinus, assembly GCF_008692025.1. Classification (NCBI taxonomy): domain Eukaryota; kingdom Metazoa; phylum Chordata; class Mammalia; order Artiodactyla; family Phocoenidae; genus Phocoena; species Phocoena sinus. The sequence continues at coordinate 34,169,688 of NC_045771.1, read as the reverse complement.
CTAACATCTAAGTTTATCCTGGGCATATGTTTAGTTCATGAACTTTATTATATTTGATGTCAAGGTGGCTTAAAATGGTTTTGCATTCTTGCCCACTTGCTGAAGGCCTACCAACCTTTCAAGAATCAGCACAAACAACAATTTACTTTGAAACTTTCACTGAACTGACTCCACAAGCACAGTTAGGTATTCTTCTGTAATCCTCTGTTTTCAGAGCAGCGTTTCCTTAAACTTCAATATTTAACTTTGTGCACAGCATCCAGTATCTATCTTTGAATATACTGGGCAAGTAAAAATAGAACTGTTCGCTAATTATTTTAAAATGAAAATCTCCGCTCAGTGAAATCTAAGTTCTATTTTATGCCACCCCTCCTTGAATCTTCCTTAACCACCCAAGCCAAAACAGCTTCTTTCTTCTGTGAGTTCTGTTACATGTCCAACTCATTGGTTGTCCCCACTAATCTGTATCACATGCAGTTCTCCAGGACCTCATGTTTTCTACCAAAAAGAATGAAAATTTCTGAGAGATAGGGAGAGTCCAGCACAGCCCAGAGTCTAGTCCGTTGTGAGAGTCGTCCAAAATTTCTTAAGTAAATTCTAGCTATCCTGGCCTGACACTAGAAGGCTTTAAATTTTTTCAAACTTATTCTGGTGTCACACTAAAGTCTGTATCATCCTGGAATACTAGTGACCAGCTAAGTTACGTCAATGACCAAAACACCCTTTGTGCAGATGAAAATCTTCTTTCCCACTCACATCACCTCTAAAAATTAATAATGTCACTATAGTGTTCTTTCTAATAGGTGCTTCCAATGTGATATCTCAGGTAGGCTCTGCTTCTAGACGTCAAAAGTTTAATAAACTAGCCAAAACTTTAAAACAGAATAACAGGAAAATATAGGTTGGGGTTTATTTTGGAGGAATTGCTATTAGCCTGACTACAAGGCTAATCTTCAAACATGACTCTAAAGAAAAGGTCAGCAGCCTGAACTCAAACAGAAATGGTTGTTAATAGATGAATGCAGTGATGAGGGCCCTCGTGGGTGGGTCAGCTCAGTGACTTCTGACCACCTCAGAAGCACAAGCTGTGAAAACACAAGCATTCCTTCATTTCACTTATCATTTGGATCCTAAGCTCCGATTCACTTTTTTCAAAACTTATTTTGGAGCCAACAGCGATTGGTAAGTGAAAGGCTACCTGGGGCTGATTGTCAGCAGCAGCAGGGTCCCGCGTGGAGGAGAATTATCGCTCTTGTTCACAAGAGCATGTTTATAATACATCTGAAATTGCCTGGCAGAGGGTCTTTGAGGAGACTGCAGAGCAAGGGTGGAAAGAGAGAAGAATATGGATTGAAAAAGACACTCCAGTGATTTAGAAAGTTCTTTGGGGAAATGTTTTCCCTCTCTATTCAGTCTTTTTCATACTTTATCAACTCAATTTTATTTAGTATCTGTGTATGATGTTTAATACTTGCTTTCTAATTTTTTTTCTATCCAAATAACTATGTGCAAGGTCTAGATAGTTCCTAGCAGCAGATCACAAACTTTGCATTTAATACTCATTCAGTCACCTAAGAACAACTTGCCTCAGACACCTGGACCTCAGCGGGCAGCCCTCAGGAAGCCACTGTCCAACCAGGTCTGAGGAGTGAAATGGTGTAGTAGGCTCACACAGACCTGGGTTGCTGTTCCTCAACTACTAACTGTGTGATGTTGGAAAGTACACTTACCTTCTACTGAGCTTGAGTGGTAGAACCGGAAAAGGACTTGGGAGGGATGGGTGTGACAGGAAATTAAAATGCAGGTACACAAATTACATTTCAGAACTACCTGTAAAATATTCTCACCAAAGAGCATCTTCACAATAGACAGATTGTCAATTCTTATGATGTGGACACGTACAAATGATTCTGTAGGAAAATCCTGTGGTTTTACTTTAACAAAAGTGAAGATTACATATCATTTAACATATCATCCGAAAGCTCTTTCTATTTGAAGGGGCCAAAGTCTAGACATAACTTGTAACATCACTGAATTCTATGCCTGAGAACAAAGGGTAATTTCTGCTCAGCAATCCTCAGTGGGTATGTAAATGAATGCTGCTGAAATATTCAGAAGCTGATACCAATACGAAGTGAAGTGTAATAATCTAAATGTGCCATTGCTTTCCCCTCCTACTAATTACTTGCTTTAGGCTGTTTTCACCAATATTTTGTCTCCTTGCCTTTTCTGTTCAGACTGAATGGACACCTAACTAAAGTAGGATCACTACTATTTCTTAACACAACTTTGAAGCATTGTCACTATTTTACTGGCTTTGTTGCTGCCCTGGCCGTGAACACTTAGCAGAGTTGGCTGAAGTGCAAAACGGCCGAAGTCACAATTTGTATGGGCTAAATTACTCTTCGTTCTATGGAAACAGATATCACTTAGACAACAGGGAAAACGTTCATGGGTTAAAAGAAACATCAAAACCAGTGCACCTCAGAAGGTATAGTCAGCTAAAGGCTAATGGGTAACTGCTGATTCCCTAAAAATTTTGAGGACACAAAATAAAATTGAATGGTCTCAAGTCGTCAATGCAATGAAGTTTGGTGGTGTTTTCACTCTGCATGAAATAATTCTTCCCATTGTTAATTTCATCCACTCTACCTCCATCCCAGTTTCCTCAGGACTCAGACTTACTGATTAAACTTAAAGGCAAATCCAAAGGATGTTTACCCTGCTTATTCAGAGGAAGCCTCTCCTTTTGGACACAAAGGTCTTGTGTCTAGCTAAAGCTCACTAGCTAGCTTTCCCTTCCTTCAGAACAAGTTCTGTACTGAGAGGCTCTTCAGGCTCTCTTGAAAATTGGTTCCTTATAGACCCACTCCTCCAACATTAATTTAACAGTCGTAAATCCAGAGGTTGATTCAGCTTATGCTCGAGCCATACCTGGAGCCACCAATCATTAACCATATGAATAAATGAGAATAAGTTTCCTGTTATTTATTTTATAGGGTTCCAATATGATTTTATATCAAAATAACCTTTTTTTGGATGACTCCCACTCCATAAAAATGACAGCAGATGTGGACATGAAGATGCATGAAAAGCCCAGAGCTGCCACCCCAACTCATCCTTCCCATCACAACCACCTCCCCTTTGATTCAAGGAAAACAACTAAAAACTGGACTATATCATTCTGCTCATAGAGTCTCACTCTCTAAATTATGCATGATGGCAGGAATTATGAAAAGTAAAAGAATAAATGAAATTTGGGGAAATACCTAAATATTATTAATTTATAATTCGTATTATTAATGAAGCAATATGGAATAAGAGAATTTTACAATATCATTAATAAACATTGTACCTTGAACACTTACTATATTTGCAACTGTGCTAACTACATTCCATACTTTTTCTCATTTAATTCTCGCAACTAATAACTGATAGGTGCTATTATCATCTTCATTTTATAGCAGAGAAAAGTAAGCCTCGGTAAGGTTAAATAATTAACCCAAAGTCAACCAAATAGTGAATGGAATAGCTAGAACTTGGATACAAGCCTCAATCCAACTCCAAAGATTCTTACTCTGTTCTTTATTGTCATTTTCATTCATTCCTTTATTCCTTCAAAATATGTTTACTGAACATCACCTAGGTGAAGGGTTTTAGAGTTGATGTTATGATATATCTCAGAAACTATGACAGCTCTTATCTTTAAAGAATTTATAGTTACTTACAGGGCGTACGGTCTTCAAAGGACTCAGTATGTAAGAGGTATATCTAACTAATTATATAGTTATCCTGGGTTGCATAATAACTTAATTTTTCTGTGCTTTCTACATATGAACACATTGGAAGAGATCTGGAAGGACTGACAAAGACCCCCACCCCCAAAATTATCATTCTGAGCCTAGGTGTAAAGGGCAAGCAGTGGGGGATTGATCCAGAACCAAATTGCACATGCCCTGAGTGGCTGGAGAAGTGCTCAATGATTTACGGAGCAGCCTCAATTTCTGAGAAAGGGAACTCACTATTTAATAACTCTAGCTAAAATATAAAATAATTCAGACTTAGTCTATTCTATCTTTGTGAAAACATTTGTGGGAATGATCTAGAAGACAGGATGGTATCAGAGAACATAAACTGTGGAATCAAGAAAAATCTGTGTTTGAATCCTGGCTGATCCATGTTCTAGACAAAATCCTTAAATTCTCTGAAGCTGTTCTCACATCAGTAAACTAGAGATGATAATAACGGCATCCATCTTAAAGGGTTGTTGTAAAACAATCAAGAAACACTTTACATGAGGGAGATACCCAGTATGTGTTACAGCTTTTAGCACTACTCAATCTTACGTCCTTTTATTTTCAGGAATATTGTATATGTAGGTAGGTGTCCTTGTCTTCCCTCCCTACCGTAGATGAATTCCTCCTAAAACGACATACTTGGTCAATGAAAGAACTTCTTCATGATGAAAATAAAACAATTAAACAATTAATTATAGTATACATGAGGCATTATTCTCACCTGATAGACTATTCAAACTCAAACTCAACTCCAAAACACTGGATTATCACTTTCAGAAAATAGACTTTCTTATCTTTTCTTCTTCTATTTTTTAAAACCAAGCTTATTGAGGTATAATTTAACATACAGTAGGATTTGCCTTTTTTTAGTGTAAGTTCTATGACTTTTGACAAACACATACAGTCATATAACCACCAAAATCAAAATACAAACTGTGTCATCACCCCGAAATTTCCTCATGCCTATTTGTGGTCCATCTCTCACAATGCCTAAAGCCCCTGGCAATTCTGATTTGATGCCTATAGTTCTACCTTCTCAGAATGTCAAAACAGAACGATTACATATTACAAAGTAGTCTTCCGAATTTGGCTTCTTTCACTAAGCATAATGCATTGAGATTCATCCATTCACTGCATGTACCGGTAGTTGTTCTCTTTTTATTTTATGGTATTTCACTGTATGAATGCATCAAAGTTTGTCTTGTTGAAGGACATTTTGATCTTTACACTTTGGGGCAATTATGAATAATTGCCAAACTGCTTTCTATAGTAGCTGTACAATTTTGCATTTGCACCAGTAATGTATAAGAATTTCAGTTGTGTCACATCTTCAACAGCACTTTTTAAAAACAGGCATTCTAATAGGTGCATAGTGGTATCTCATGATGGTTTTAACTTGTATTTCACAAATGACACCCAATTTAAGTTTGAATGGTCAGCAACCCTGCCTCACCTGTTGTTTAATGTTTTTCATAACACAACTTTATGCTGCAGACAGAATAAGTCCCCTGGCACTTCAGTAAACAAAGAACGCTGCTGCCATCAAGCCCTCAGCCACTGCAGCCACCCCCAACAGTGCACCCTGAGGGGAATCAGGATGGAGAAAAGCAGGATACTGGCCCTAGGTAGTTAAGGTGCACATCAACAGAATGATTTCTATAAACCCAGACTTGTATCTTCCCATACATAGAAAAGCACTAATATCATTAACTTGAGATGTTTTTTTGTGATTAGCAGTAATCTTTTGATGTTTGACTACATTTTGTGTTTTGGGGGGGGTTGTTTGTTTTTTGGGGTGTTTGTTTTTTTGGGGGGGTCTTTTTTTGTTGTTTTTCAGCACAAACTCCTACATATCTTGGTTCCTCCCTTACCACTTTGGAACAGTCCCTCAGAGCTATCTGAAAGGTTGCCATTCTGGGTTATAGTCCTTAATAAGGTCCCTGAATAAAACATTATTCTCATCTTTCACGCTGTGCTTTTTTTTTTTTCAGTTGACAATGCCTTCCATAATTTAAGGTAATGGGAAATAAGATAATGTAAACCTTTGTGAGATAAACAATATCCCACTGAGGTACTCAGCTACTCAACTGCACCTCAACATTTGTATGTACAGCTTGTACCCTAAAATTTTACATTTCTATATTGTTCTGTAGTTTTCCTCTGATTTTTTTAAATCTGGGAACATTGTATTTATCAACTAGACTTGAGTCTTCACTAAGACAGTGAGTTGATCATCTCTGTCCTAACATTATTTTTTTTTAATATGGAACACTTCACAGATTTGTGTGTCATCTTGCTCAGGGGCCATGCTAATCTCCCTACGGTTCCAATTTTAGTATATGTGCCACTGAAGTGAGCACTATCTTAAACTTACATTATGCTAAGAGCCTTATTCCACAAAGGCTTGTGGAGTGAATTGAGAGCATTTAAGTCATAATTTTGTCCTGCCCTTCTCCAAGTTAAATGTCACCAGTTGCTGAGGGTCGACACTGAACAGAAGACAGAGAGGGAAGTGTTAAGAGCATGAGAACATTTGAGAGCTTAAGTGGGGATTGGTTAGCGCTCTAAAGAAAGTTGAAGAGAAAATGCAAAGTGAAGTATTATACAATGTAAATAAAGAAGCACAGGCAAAAGTAAGAAGAAAATAAGCAAAGGGAATATTGAAAATATAAGTAAAGGAAATAATTCATCATATAAGAGGGTAGGACTGAAGATCAGGAATATGCCAAACATTATTATACATGAATACATCTATTTTATTGATAATATTGATTCTCTTGGTCTATAAGTTAAATCAACCCTCCTGACAGATGTAGGATGAAGAATGAGTGATATATTACTTGCTATATTTCTGGGGATAATGCTTAAACAGGTTTTTTTTTCTATTAACAAATCTCCTGAACTTTTATTAAAATTGAAAATACTAATACAGACTCAAAACAGTCAAGATACTAGCATGTGAGTGAGACTGGGGAGAAGATGGGGGAGACTCAGCATCCCCCTGATGACCATCATCCTAATACTGTACCTTTAAATGCTACCAAACACTGACAACAGCCCAACCACTACACTGAACTCTGTGTATTCAACTGCTCGCTCAGCATCTCCCTTTGAATTTGAAACTTTTTTCCAATTTTTCATGGTCAAAGTTTTTCATGGTCAAAACAGAATTATTTATGCGTTCTTCATATGTGCCCCAGTTCCAGTTTCCTCCAACTCAGTGAATGGCAGTTCTAGTCTTCCACTTGCCAAAACCTTAGTCATTCTTCACTTTTTCTAACATGCCACTCCAATCCATCAGCAAATCCAAATAGCTGCATCTTCAGAATATACCCAGAATCCTACCACTTCTTATCACAATATAGTCAAAGCTACCATCCTTTCAACAGAATTATTGCCATAGCCTCCTAACTGGTCTCCCTGTTTCCACCCTGGTTTCTCTGGGCTTATCTCTTATCAGTCCCCGCCTGGCTCATCCTTTTCTAGCCATACTGCCTTCCTTTCTCTCCTTGGAACATGCCAAGCAAGCTCCCCCCCCATAAGCCCTTGGTACTTTTTCTTCACTCTCTCTGAACTGTCTTCCTCCAAGATATATACATGCTTCTTCCTGTTCTTTTCAATCCCTGCTCAAAGGATATCTTCATTCTCAAAAAGGCTTTTCCTGACCATTCTGCAGAAACAGCACCCTCTTCCTGTTTTCCTCCATCCAAATTATTCTGATTTACTTTTCTCAAGAGCACTTGCCACCACCTACCATTTTATATATTTGTTCATTTACTATCTATTTTATCATCATCTGGGTCCCCCACAGGAACCTAAGTTCCATGAGGGATTTAGCCTACTTTGTTCACTATTGAATTCCCAGTGCCTAGAAGAATGAGTGGCTCACAGAATGTGGCAACATGGATTTGTTAAATGAACGAATGAATGATTTATCAGCCTGAAGTAAGGTCACACCAAGTGATAGAGTGTGCATATGAACCCAGCACCTTGATTCCTGATCAGTGCTCTTAACCACTCTGCTTGTTCTACTCATCCTGAGACAGCTATTGTAAGGACTGAAAGACATAATTTAGGTCAATTTTCCATCATCGCATTTGATACACAGTAATTACTGAATGAATGACAAACATCTTTTTATTTCCAGGGCTTTCTCAACTTCAATCCCCTCAAAGGTTGGTAACAGATGAAATCTGTCAAGTCTTGGTATTTGGCATAGTAGAGAATAATTGATGTGACTGTCCCCCAAATTTTAGTAAAGGGAGGCCTCTACCAGTCATTTTCCAAAACATATATAGTGTCCCTCCCTTCCTGACTCTGAGGCCAACTTGACTTCCTTTTCAAAATTCTGAATAAAAAAAGAAGGCAGAGTATGAGGGAATAAAATGTATAGAATACATCAAGATAGATAGATAAAAAGAAAATCCTATGTATCCCTCACATAGACAGAATTTACCAAGCATAGGTTGCTATCATTTGAACAAACAAACTTCAGATTCCCTGGGGCTGACTTGAAGGTTAAACAAAATTATACATCCAGAGCCAGGGTGATGTTGTCTTCAGTTCTGCCCCCTTCCTCAGTGCCCCCTTCTTTCCTCATCCACACTATTGAGCATTTAGTGGGGTCTGGTAAAGGTCAGCAGCAGATGGACATCTGGTACTTTGCACAAATATTAACAATATGTAAGTTTTAATATGCAAGGAATTTTTCAAACTTTTTTATTGAAGTATAGTTGATTTACAATGTTGTGTTAGTTTCCGGTACAGAGCAAAGTGATTATATATATATAAATATATATATACACACACACACACATATATTCTCTCTTCCATGTTCTGTTCCATTACGGTTTATTACAGACTAGTGAATATAGTTCCCTGTGCTATACAGTAGGGTCTTGTTGTTTATTTTATATATAGTAGTTTGTATCTGTTAACTCCAAACTCCTAATTTCCCCTTTGGTAACCATAAATTTGTTTTCTGTGTCTATGAGTCCATTTCTGCTTTGCAAATAAGTTCATTTGTATCACATTTTAGATTCCACAATAAGTGATATCATACAGTATCAATATTTGTCTTTCTCTTTCTGACTTACTTCACTCAGTATGATATTCTCTAAGTCCATCCATGTTGCTGCAACTGGCAATATTTCATTCTTTTTTATGGCTGAATAATATTTCATTATATATATATATATATATATATATATATGTATATATATATACACACACATACACACACACACCACATCTTTATCCATTCATCTGTGGATAGACACTTAGGTTGCTTCCTTGTCTTGGCTATTGTAAATAGTGCTGCTATGAATACTGGGATGCATGTATCTTTTCAAATTAGAGTTTTCATCTTTTCCAGATACATGCCCAGGAGTGGGACTGCTGGGTCATATAGCAACTCTATTTTTAGTTTTTTAAGGAAACACCATGCTGTGTTCCATAGTGGCTGCACCAATTTACATTCCCACTAACAGTGTAAGAGGGTTTCCTTTTCTCCACACCCTCTTCATCATTTGTTATTTGTAGACTTTTTTTTTTTTTTTTTTTTTTTTGCATTACGCGGGCCTCTCACTGTTGTGGCCTCTCCCGTTGTGGAGCACAGGCTCCGGACGCGCAGGCTCAGAGGCCATGGCTCACGGGCCCAGCTGCTCCGCGGCATGTGGGATCTTCCCGGACCGGGGCACGAACCCGTGTCCCCTGCATCGGCAGGCGGACTCTCAACCACTGCGCCACCAGGGAAGCCCTGTTATTTGCAGACTTTTTAATGATGGCCCTTCTGACTGGTGTGTGGTGGTGCCTCATTGCAGTTTTGATTTGCATTTCTCTAATAATTAGTGATGCTGAGCATCTTTTCATATGCCTCTTCACCTCCTTCCTCTTGTGCAGATAACAGCAATACAAAGAGCAATATTTGTTCTTTTGTTACAGGCAAATCTCTGACCTGCTGTTGCCACATTTGGGTCTGTTTTAAAACTTTCGTCATTTCAATTCACATAAAGCAAAGAATAAAAAAGGAAGTTTGCCATTTCTCATTTGATCAGCTATCCAAGAACAAAGTGAATTTCTTCAATATTGTAAGGTTCACATGGTGAACACTAAGAGATCTTTTCAGGAAAACAAAGTGTTGGTTAAGTCCTTTGTTATGAGCACATTTTAAAATAATAAAAATGATCTTTAATCCTGATTTAACATAATTTCTAATAAATTCAAACATATATTTGTTCCTCACGGAATTTTAATGTCAGTATTTTGTAAATGAAATGTCAGTATTTTTCTAATTGGTTCTCAGCTGATTTTTTTTTTTTTCAGTCATCAACCCTGTGATACATTTTGGGAGTTCAGTGTAGGGAGTACACACACACTGCTTTCTGTCAGGTTTTTTTTTAAGTCTTCCTTAATGAATTCTTAATTACATTATTCAAAAGATCTATTATTCAGCATTCATCTCACTGCTAAATGAAAGTCTTTACCTGACATGTGAATGAAATGAGTCTAAATGCTTTCCATGCCACCGAGGGATTCTGAATAGACTTTTAGCTTCATGGCAGCAAGAGGCTTCATTTCTGTTTTAAATTTGTATGGATTGTTTTGAGAGATGGGTAACTATGCAATAGTACACCAATCTGAGCAGCACTTGACTTCCAGTGTGCTCTCAGACTTACTTAGGGCCAGAAAAATGCAAACAAGGTCGGATGATAGCTGAAAGTGGAAGAATTCCATACAAGATTTGATAACCTGTACAAAGATTTCAGATGAATGCAAGCATCACCTAAAACATGGACTAATTTCAGATGAGGAGAGTGAACCTTCCTGAGAGCTCCTTATAAATGTCCCTCCTGTCATTTCTTTATCAGGAAAAAAAAAACAGTGCTAAGTTGTAGCAAGAGAAATTCAGAGACCCTTCATAAGATAACAAGACTTTTTTTTAAACATACTTTTCGTTGTTTTCAACGAACTAATGCATAATAATAAGGAATAGTCTCAGGCTTTATATGCCCCTCTTATAGTCATATCTAAAACTGAGCCAGTTACTAGTCTAATTATCAAGCAGTTCCCACATCTTCAAATGATACTCCAAGAAGGTATCTACGAGGAAGGTAAACTGGAGTATGAAATAGTTCTAACTGGGCTCTAGAACTCCCTCTGGTTCTACAGAATATAAACAAACCTGCTGGAGACTGTAAATTTAGTGAAAGCAAAATTCATGTTCTAAAGAACTGAAAGCAACAACTTCAGAATCTTTGCCCTCCCTAACCCAGCTTCAGAAAAGAAAAGAAAAAAAAAAACAAACAAAATTAGCAAGAGCACCTAACAAGACAAGTTTACTTTTGTTTCGCTAGGCTTGGTTTTATTCTGGTTTTTCTAGTGTAAGAAACCTGGCTGAAAACACTGTTACTTGCTTTGCTAGGTTCAGGGTATGTCTGTGAGCAAAAGTGTATAAGAACCAGCCCTATGCCACATTCAGCTATGCAGAGCTGATTGAATAAATGACTTCATAGCCTTGCATCTTGTATGGAGTTGACAAAAACAATGAAATCTTTTGGATCGCCAGGTCCATCTAAGCATATTCTTAGAGAAAGCGTAAGTTGATAGTTAAGATTCAGGACTCTCTTTGAAGATTGGAGGAAATATGTCTGGGCAGAAAAGCAAGAAATTTTTCTTCCGTGATTGTTTTTATAATAACTGCCATTGTAGCCAAAATTGGAGAACCACTTGTTCTGCAATTGTTGAGGAGAGTGGAGAAAGTATATAGAGGAGAAATTTCAATATGAAATTACACCAAACACAGGAGGGTTGCTATATCTTCAGGGGAAGATATATTTAAATGTTTCCATATTATTAACTAAATATCTTGAAAATCAATGATAAATATACACATTTTAAAATTCAGTGTCTACACATTTTTAAAGAATACAGAGAAAAATGGCAGTCCATAATAAAAGAACAAGATGTGTCAGAGAAACAGAACATCATTAATTCAGTAGAAACCACAAATGGAGATTTATTTCTTTCCAATTTTTGATTTAAATCAAAATTTAAGATTTTAAGATAATCAAAGTTTAAGATTATTCCAACAACGGAGGATCCAATCTTAAAATATATTTCTCATGGGCCAGAGGTGACACTAAAGGTGTGGCCTTGAAGATGCTCAGGCTCTAATCCCTAACTGATTGGAAACAGAGAAAAGGTTAAGATCTTTAGAATCAGCCTCACTATGTGTACTTCTTGCTAGAAAAGAATGCCCACTTTAAACGGGTCAGGTATTACTTAATGAAACACCTGGCGTTTTCCAGCAGCAAAGCAATACTCCCTGGCTTTAAAAAAAAAAAAAAAAAGTATCCTTTAGAATACATAGGAATATTAGCGGAAAGCCCACATTAATCCTCTCCTGTGTGGGCAACTCCTAAGGACTGCAGTCCCCCATTCTCACTCAATGGGTTCCACCAGTTAAGCATCCTCTGCTGAGGCCCCCAGTCCACTCTAGCTCCTGGGATCAGGAACCCTCAGAGCAAAAGGCTAAGTCAGTGGAAGACTTCTGGTGTGACATAAGCTAGAGGGTTTGAAAATTAATCAAATGAGTCTAAACAGAAACAAATTTACATAAGGATGAAACCAGTAGGTAACTTAATGGAGCATCTGGGTACTCTCAGCTCCTGAGATCAGCACAAATTCTGTTTTCAAAGTAGGTGCTGCATTTGTTAGGAAATAAGTTCCATGGTAAAAGATACGATTCTCTGTCATGAGAGCCTCTTTCATTTTACAGAAGAAAACATAGATCAGACTTCTCTCCCACGGAGGGTTTGTACCCACAGCCTGGCTAGACTGTTTTATGTCTTGCTGCCCCCATTTCAATGCAGGTGGAAAAATAGACCTTAAAATAAAAGAAGCAGACAAAGAACTTGCCAAGCTTTAGCCCACAACCCATGCACATTTGTAGAAAATAAAAGGTGTATTTAGGGGGAAAAATCAAGACTGTTTAAGTTAAGCGTGCTGAGGGAATGAGTAACCCTGTCTTGGTGTCTGGCACTTGACAAGGTTCTCCACAATTATTTTTTCATCTGTAGTGCAAAAATCCATATTTATCTCTGCTACTGCCAGGAAAAAATATCCTAGTGAAGCTTATGAATAATATTTAAAAGTGAAATAAGCAACAACTATTTAATTATCTTGTTACTTATAGTTATAAAAAGCAATGTTACTTAAAATCCCAAAAGCTCCTTTCCTCAGAGCCATTGTAAACATCAACTATTGTTTACCAGATGTAACTTATTACTTCGGAAATGTCATTCTATTATACTTAAACAAGGTAATTTGCAATTCCCTGTACCATTCATAGGTGTCTCTTTCTGAACCCCTTTAAAAAGGAAATTCATGAAATAATAATACAAGTGTTTTTTATGTGACAATTTCATTTATTTTTAACCAATCTATTTTGCACTTTAACCTTCTGATTGTTTACCTTTTAAGTATCTATTAGATAGAGTGACTGCACTGTAGAATATTTTAACTCTGTACTGATAATGATAAGCAGGATTAAGAAAGAAAATGCGACTCCTTTGATGAAGGGCATTTCTTCACAATATGATTAATGCTTTTTCCCGTGTTAAAAATAACAGCAATTTCCTGTTTGTCCCTTTTCATTTCAATTAAACAATCCTTAGTGTTTCATATGGGGAAAGGTTTCTTTTCTTTCTTTTTTTTTTTTTTTTTGCCACTAGCGAACATTTGAACTTCCTTCTGATATGATAATACTGGCCTACAACAGGCTAGTGTACAGCAAACCAACATCGAAGACTGCTTCTTATTTTGGGTGACAATTATTCCAAATTAACAATTCTTATACTTAGGGCAGTTAAAAATTATTTCAAACAGGCTAAATATGTTTAATTAAATGATTTTCTAGATTGTTTTTGAACCCCAGTCCCACCACTCTGTGTAGCACCAGGGGTATTTACAATCCCTTAAAAATGTCTGCTCTTTATTCTGAATTTTGTATGAAATCATTAGGAGTATGAGGTTCTCACAGTCATTAATGTGTTAAAGGAGATGTACATGAGAGGCAATCCTTAAAGTTAGAATTATTGATAGCTATAAAAGCACTAGCTCATAAACCACGTAACCTTCTTAGCTGGTCAAAAGAGTATAATCCTCTCAGTTATTAGAAGACCTCTGAAGTGAAACATAGAAACTCAGCCCTTCTGCCTGTTTTTTAAAAAAATTCTCCTAGACTATAGACTAAATCACAGGGCAGTGTGGGCTCAGCCCCATCTGCGTGGCAAGCAGCGAATTACTTTACTTGAACTTTGCTCCAGTCAGGACATTTCAGGGCTTATAAATCTTGAATCCATCTAAGTTCACCTTAAATTAGCCTTGCAAAAACACACTCTAAACTCCAGTTGTCAGCCTGGTGGCTTCTGGCCAGATGCCACTCAGCAGCTGAAACACTGTCATCTTCCCTTTCACTTTTTTTTGTATTAGACACAATTTTTAAGGAAAAAAAAAGAATATGCAAGCTAATATGATGTGGAGAACAACTATAGCTGAATAATGGTACTGTTAGCAGGTACATTTTACAGTTAAAATATATGTGATGAAAACAGTGGTCAAGGCAGTCTAGCTGTGTGTACAATAATGCCATATACGGCACAAGGAATCTGGGACTGGGCCAGGGGCTTGGCTAAGCCATGCCAAGATACAACAGATTTTTCAATTTTCCAGCAAATAGAAACAAAATACTAGTTTCAGAAGGTGTACTCAACAAACACTTCCCAATGTGTTTCTGATTTGCGGTCAGAATGTTTTTACTGTTGGTGCCCTGCACTTTTGAGACATTTATTTCCTAAAAGAAAGATTCCTTTCTATAAAACTCAACTGTCTGTTTTTCAAAGCAATTTAGAATCAAACACACAAATAAAATTCTTAACATATGGAAACCTTCATATAGGGCCTTACGTATCCAGAGTTAAAATTGTTTTATAAACTGTAATGCTTTGCAGATGAAAATACAGAGGGGATGACTGTTTTTAGCACTAATGCTTTTTGACAGCGTTAAACCTTGTTTTAGTAATTGACATCAAAATGTTTGGTGGTTTTAAATGGACCATTAATAAAAATGGCATGTTTTAAGTTTTTTAGAAATTGTGCTTAATACTGTGAAGTGGGATAAAATTGCAAATGTAATACTGTATTTTTATTATTTAAAAAAATTCTTATAACAAAACAACCCTCATTCCACACCATGTCTCCAGAGGAACTTCTGAAGCTCAAAGGGAGAAAATATTTCCTCAGCATCTCTATAGAAATGGACCTTTTGCCAGTTCCCAGTTTGGAAAAAGACAAAATAACAAAACAAAAACAAAATTGGCATGTTCTGCCACTAGGACTCTAGAAGGCTGCTGAATCAAGCTGGATCTCACAGAACCATGAAAATATAAACAAAGGTGTCTACATGAACTAGGAAGTATACATCAGAAGACATGAGTTTTAGTACTACCTCTGTCACAAATGTTGCATCCAGAAAACCACATAAAATTCTCTGAGCCTCAACAAACTTATCTGCAAAATGAGAATAGGAATATTTACATTACCAAAGTAGAAAGACAATTGGGACAGCTCATAAAATACCGTATGTAAAAAATCTTTGTAGTAGGAGGCAAAATTATTCAGTTCCATCTAATTAAACAAGCATTCTACTTAGCACCTATTAGCTCTTATCCACAATGAATGGGAGAGAAGAAATGGATATGAAAGTTATAGATCTTATCCTTGTGGAAACTGTAAAGAATGAACTGGATGAAAGCAGAAAATGGGATGAAGTTGGGGCTAGAGAGCCATTTGGTTCAGAGAGAACAATCTGAGAAACAAAATGAGGGCAGGAAACAGCACAGCGTGATTCTGGAACTTCAAATGATCCAGCATTGCAATATGAGGATCGACTGGAGAACAGGAACAAATATGTTTGGGCTAATAGTATGTAAAGGAACCCTGTAAAAGGCTGTCATTCATTTGTTCATTCAATATTTTTTGAGTGTCTGTCATGAGACAGGACCTATACTAGTCACTCAGTTACACAGAGGTGAAATAGAGAGACCTATATATAGGATAGGCCCTAACTTCACTGCGCTCATACTCTCCAGTTAGAGACTTTGGACCTAACTCAGCTAGAAACTGGCAAGTTGTAATTTACATCTTATGGAGACAACTGTGCCATCAGTGTAGGAGGAGGGTTCCACGGAAGAAATTTATGTAAGTGCACCTGCATTTCTTTCTGCTGCCTCTGGGTCCCTCCCAGCCTCCTTCCTACCTAGTTCTTAAGGCCTTTGATTATGTTAATGAGAACAATGAGGAGACAGATCTACCATAGTGGATGTGATAAAGACAACAAAAAAGATTTACTTTGGAAATGAGTAGAACTACTAGGTAGTTCTACAGGAAGGAGAGGAGAAGCAAAGGTGTTAAGAACTGCTAGGTTTTATTTTGAGAAGTTTATGTTAGTAATTGAGATTTGGGAAAGAAGAAATTTGGGGATGAATAGTTGCCATCCATGTAAAGACTACTGAGAACAGAAAAGATGAAAATAAATATTTAAATGGTATGAAGAAATGCAAACAGTAGCCCTGATTATTCCTGAAATTTTACCAGAAAAACAAAGCAACATGCTAGAAGCAATGCAGAGATTGGAACCGTGATTTGGGGGTGGGGGGTGTATGGCTCAGGAACTGGTGTTTCAGGCTGAGACCCAGAAATATGTGTTCACTAAAATGAAAAGAAGCATAAAAAATGTCCTCAGGAGTTTACAGCAGTCAGCAAACACTGAGGTACTTTAGAGACACACAGACTCTATTCTCAAGGAGCCTACATTTCAATAGGACTGATAAATGTAACAGTTTGTAAAAATAAAAAATAATTTCAAGTACTATTAAGTAAACAAAACAAAAATATGGAGTCTCCTCTAGCTGAAGTAGTTGGAGAAGACTTCTCTGAAGACATGCTTTCTGAACAGAACGGTGAATTATGAGGAGATAACAGTAAAACATCCCACACAGAAGAGCAGAAGGACACAGGGCTGAGACAGGAAAACCTTGGGCTATTGAATATTTGAGGAACACAAGACAGATTCTGTGGCCAGAATGTATTGAATAAGAGAAAACAGTAGAAAATGAGGTCAAAAACATAGGTAACAGCCAGATAGTACAATCTCAGAGGCCACAGAAAAGAGTCTGGATTTCCTTCTGGCTATAATGGGAATCATTAAAGGGTTTAGGTGAGAAATGACACCTATTTTACATTTTAGAAAGATAAATCTGGCTGCTCTGTGGATAAGCCTTTGGTGCTGGCGGTGGCTGGAGTGGAGGGCAAGGGTTGCAGAAACAGAGCACATTGTCAGGAGGCCATTCAGTCAATACAAGCTGCTGGTGCTCAGGGAAGGAGCATGTGTTTGATGGGGGAGGAGACATGTGAAGTTGGGAATCAAGAGTTTCGTGTTGGCCATGATAAATCAATATGCCTTCTGGACATTCATATGAGGCAATCACAACCAGAGGGAAAGGACTGGAGAGAGAGATAAATTCGAACACCATCTGCAGTGATGTTACCTGAAGCCAAGACTACACAAAAAGAAAGAAGGTGAAGAACCCTGGGCAATTCTAATGTTTAGACGCTGGTATAGAGAAAGAAACAAGGAAAGGAAATTGAGATAAATCCACCTTGAATAGAAAATGTATTAAGAGTAAAGGAGAAGTCAAATAGTATACTGGCAAGAGGCCAATAAAAATAAGAACAAAAAAAATTATCATTAGTTTGGCAAGATGAAGAAAATTGGTGACTTTGATAAAAGTCATTTAATACTGCGATGGCGATGACTGAAAAGGGCTGAGTGAGTGGCAGAAGTAGTGACGGTGAATATAAGCTCCTTGCCTGACATTCTCTAATTACACGGGGTTTTACTCCATTCTAAAGGAAATCCCTCTACTCATATGTCCCCTGGATGGCATTCCCTCTCATCTTCGCTTGGACTTTGCTTCTATAATGTTCCCCCTCCACTCCTGGGAAGTCTCGTTATTATAACTAAACTTCTCACTGATGCAATTAAACCTTCCTATCAGCAGAATGTGGCTTAATTTTCACCAATCTTAAGACATTTCCCTTAGTCCTACCTCCCTATTCCAGCCACTGCCCAAATTTTCTGCTTTCCTTCATATACAAATTATAAGCTTAGGGCTTCCCTGGTGGCGCAGTGGTTGGGAGTCCGCCTGCTGATGCAGGGGACGCGGGTTCGTGCCCCGGTCCGGGAGGATCCCACATGCCGCGGAGCTGCTGGCCCCGTGAGCCATGGCCGCTGGGCCTGCGCGTCCGGAGCCTGTGCTCCGCAGCGGGAGAGGCCACAGCGGTGAGAGGCCCGCGTACCACAAAAAAAAAAAAAAAAAAAAAATTATAAGCTTAAAAATTCTTTTCTTAATCAACATCAAAGTTATGGAGAAATTAGTTATCCTTAGAAGGAGGGCAGAAATCCAGGATCCCTTGGAGATTTAGTATCCACCGTGGGAGCCAGGCAGGCTGCAGAACGACTGGCATGGATTAACTGTTAGCATAAACATGGGATCAGGAATTCAGAAGGATCGCCACGGCAGAGGTCAGAGAAAAAAACAGTATACTTAATGACTAGAACATACTGCTGAAATTCTGTAGGAATGGTAGGCATCAGAGGCAGAGGAATGTTGGCACCTGAAGTAAGCATCCAAGAGACCCAGCAGTGGAGACTATTCGGACTCAAGTCCTCTAGAATCTCCATTATGATGGCAGACTGTCCTGTGCTAATTAAAAGTCAGGGCAGAGAATGTCTGTAACTCCCGTGTTAAATTCCTAACTATGCACCAACCAACAAGAAAAATGTTTCACCTTTTAAAATCAGTTTTGAAAGACAACCATTGTGGTCCACACACCAGGGAATTAGAATAGTCTGGAGCAGGCCATTCTGTGAGGATCTGTAGTAAAAAACTGAACAGCCTTGTCTTTCATCTTAAAGCTGAGCAATCCCTAGTTTTTTCGCTACTGGTAAAGTTCATTAATCAGAATTATGGAGGAAAAAAAAAAAGACAACCACAGCTGCCCTCAAGAATGGAAATGAAATCCATGGAGAGCTGCAGATATGCTTCAGCCTCCTGAAATAAGCGCCTCAGCAGCAGAGTTTGTAGGAGGTATAAGTAGTCAGGTGTCTTAGTCCTTTCCAGCTGCTATAGCAAAGTACTATCAACTGAGTGGGCTCATAAGCAACAGAAATCTATTTCTCACAGTCCTGGAGGCTAGAAGTCTAGGATCAGAGTGCCAGCATGGTCGTGTTCTGCTGAGAACCCTCTTCAACTGCAGATTGCTAAGCGCTCCTTGTATCCTCACATGGTAGAAAGAGAGTAAGAGAGCTCTCTGAATTCCTTTTATAAGGGCACTCAACCCATTCATGAGTGCTCCATTCTCACGACCTAATTATCTCCCAAAGGCCCCACCTCCTAATACCACCATTGGGGCTTAAGATTTCAACACAGGAATCTGGGGAGGACACAAACATTCAGTCCACTGCGTTAGATTTTCCATTCTCTGCCAGGAAAATCCCCCAAACCAAACTAAACCAAGTTTGGAAAATAAGCCTAGCAATTTTCTTCAAGTGTGGCAGGGTAGGTCACAAGCAGGATGGCAATGACCACAAGTCTAACCCTGGCCCTGCCCAGACATCAGAAGGCCCATAGAGGTGGCCCATACTTATATTAGCTGTGGAAGAGGCACACTGCATGGCTAACTGAACCCGTAGGAAAAAAAATAACTCAGTTAATGAGTCATCATCTTATCCCAGGCAGAGACCTTTTAAATGAAAATACTGGCATATTAGCTGACCAGTGTAGTAACAGGAATTTGGAAGAACACAACAAAGTAGATTTAAGCAGTTCCTCCATAGATACCAAAAGTAGTGCCATCTGACCTAACAGAAGGGAGTAGGCAAGATGTGTGTGGGGAATGACAGGATGCTGAGAGTTGGGGGATGAAAGGAGCTTCCAAACAGAAGGAATAGGTGTGTGGCTCTTCATCAGTTCTCTAGAGGAAAATGTACGAGTCTTAACTAACGCTTTGTTGCTCTGCTCTACTTCCCTGATTTCTCCTTTTTCTCTAATTTCTAAGGAAGAGTCTATGTTTTCTTACATAGCATCAAGGCCTAGTAAAAGACAATCAGGATAACTGGGAAAAGGATTGTCTCAATAAAAGAAGTGAGAGTATTTAAAAGATTTATATTGGAAAAAGGAGAAATCACAAGCAGGAGAAAGATATAGTAGAGCTGAGCTTTGTGAAGGGGTACAGTGGGAGGAACAGCTGTCATCCACATGGAGGGTGGAGCAAAGAGGCAGAGATGGGGTGGGGAGGCTTAAAGTACAATCACTATTAGTACTGTACTTCCTCCCTTTGGGTATTTTCTAAGAGACAGATTATAAATTAGAATTCTGATTCTAGTTTTCCTTTCGACTTTTGTTTCTTCAAATACGATTCAAATTTTCCAAGGACTGTTAGGTAAGGAAGTAAGTATCAAGACGTAACCCAGTGATTATCCTGAGTTCTAAACATTAGTCCCTGTTCTTCTATTCTGGAACAGCAACCTTATTTCCTCTTGTTAACTGTGATAATTCACCCAGGGCACTATTGTGATCTTCACCTTCTCTACCTGATGGTTCAACAGCATGAGAAATTCAAAATATCCAGAGAATAATCTGAGCTTCCAATTTATTGGAAACATGATGATGTTTCCTTGTGAAGTATGCTTCTCTTAGGCACTATGACCTTCCATCTCACTGAACCATACTCTTGGGGGCAGGAAGCAAAAATTCTTCTACTGTATTAAGAGTAATTGCAAGAGGGGCCACTTGCATTTCCATGCCTTAACTCTCAGATCTATACATTCCATCTAGGGAGCCTACACTGGCATTGACTACGGATTTAAGAAATACATCTCATCCTACAGGAACATCACTCCCCTCTCACAAGGTGTTTTCTCCTTGTTTGCACTATAGCTGAGGCTTCAGAAGGCCATTTCAATGTTTTGTCAAGCCAGCTACTTCTGGACGAGGCATGTGGTAAAAACTAGTGAGTTCTGACGTTGTGGGCCCACTGTCAAGAAATGTGGCCCTAGTCACACAAGATATATATGGAAGAAAATGATAGCTGATAAGTCATTCTACAAATTCATGAATAATGCTGCTTGTGGAAGCACTGAAGACACTGAAGACAAATTCCTAACCAGAACCAGCCTTGGCAGAAAACCCATGCCTCTATCCCTGATGCTATAGTCACTGTATACGTGATACAATGAGCGAGCACTGAGTATCTATAGAAAGAAAACTGTTATCTACTGGGTAGGTCATCTTACCTAGTTATCTATTGAGAACCTCTTCAGTAATGGATTACCTCTGCCGAGCATTACACAAAATACAAATAGTGCCACACTCTGTACCTTTCCAGAATTGCCATCACACATATCCAACCTCCAAATCCTTTTCAATTTTTCAATTTTCCATTAAAGAAAGTTTTCTTTCCAAGTCCCTGACAAGCCAAGTAACTTGTTAGTGTGGTACCAACACTACCAGTGTAGATCTGTTTCTCAAGTCAGCTCTCCTTCCACGTGCAGTGGAAAAATAGACAAATATACTAGGATGTTCTCTCTGCACCTTGAGTGGGACTGTAGTAAAGTATCTATCCATTTCCTTCCATTCTTGCACTGAAGAATGGTGTCTCTGTGCACCAGAACAAGCAGGACTGCCCATCACCCAGTCACTAGAGATTCAAAGTAAAATATTAAAACATTAGAATATTCTAAGCCAGTCATGGAATTGTGTTTTCCTTACCAGGATAAGTAATGAAATTTTAATTAATGAGACTTAAGAGAATTACGTTAGGGACTTCCTGGAAATGAATCCTTCTCCTAAAAAGTTATATGTAAAAAGAAAAGACCTTTTTTGCCTCTGAATACTGTTGTATGCATGTGACATCTGAATCTAAAGCAAATATCTTCAGAAATTAAAGGACACTAGCTTAAGACTACAAGCTAACAAACTGAAGATCGAACAGTGGAAAGACGGAAAGAACCCGGTTCCTAGATAATGTCCTTGAGCCACTGAGTGATCCATTCTTGGAATGGCTAAATGTAAGAGTAACTCTAGACTCTTTGCTACCACCGCGACACTGGCATCATCTGAGATTTTATTAGAACTACAGAATCTCAAGCTCCACCCAGTTCTACTTAACCAGAATCTGCATTTTAACAAGATTCCCAAGTGATTCATAAGTGTATTAAATATTTTCCAAGACAAAATTTTTAGATGTAGTTACTAGCACATGGAATTGACCAGAAGAAAACAGACTGGAAGATTATTAAATTCTTAAGGGAATTGTATTCCCATTAGGTTCTCTATTACTTGCTACTCATTGATAAGGAGGGATAGCTTTTGAATGAAAGAGGCTTAAACATATTTATGATCTCTTTTTTCTTTTTTGGTGTAGTAAATGTATTTGGATTATACAGTATGAAACTATAAGCATTAGCGTTCAAACTTTGAGCACTGTAATTCTTAAGATGAGGAAACACATGTAGAGGCTTTGGAACACACAATGTTTAAATAACTGCTTAAGAAGGCAATAAATATCACATGAAAGGGGGCATGATTAACAAATGAAAGCAATTCAGTGTCATTCAGGTACTACATAGGTAGTACCAGGGATAAAAATATGAATGGCATAATCCTTGCCTTAAGGAAACACACAGTCTAAAACAACTGTAAGCCAGGTCACAGATCAAAATAAGTAGGACCAAACGAAGGATATGCTTTTGATAGTATTTGGCATATACATCCCCAAACAATAAGTAGAAGCATCACGGTGGGCTTTTTTTTTTTGACTTTCCAGCATACTTTCCCCTTCTGCTAACAGCACCACAAATTTCCTTTGAGGTGCCAACTCTCCCCCATTTTCCATGCATGCGGTTCAAGTTAAGCTACACCACTGCTCCAGGCAAGAAGAGAGAGATACAGGCCTGGCCAATCAGAACTCCTATAAAAGATTACAGTATTGTTTCCAGCCAACATCTCCACCCTACTCCCAACTCCCACAAGAACAGTATATGTATATGCCTTTGCCATACTATTGACAGCTGAGGTGTTGCCCTGTAAGTGGAATACACTGGAGTGGAATAAATCACTATCCAGAGTTTTAAGTATGGGAAACCAGAAAAATGATTCCATTCGTAGTGATAGAGATGTCAGTAAATGAAGAGCATTTGGAAAGGAAGATGAAGAATTCAATTTTGGATAATGAGATTTAATTTAAAATAATACTTATTATTTCTTTTCGATTATAAAAGTAATGCTTGGTTTTGTAGATAATTCTGAATATCAGGGAAAATGGAAAGAAGGCATTTAAAATAACCTGTTAACATTTTGATATATTTCCTTCCAAACACATTTTCCCCCTCATACATAAATACATAAAACCAAAGTGGGATTCCATTTTACACACATTCTTGTATCCTGCTGTTTTTTCATTTGACCTTGTGAATATCCCAACGTAAAAAACAAACAAAAAAACAACTTGACTATGTAACTCTTCACTTAATGACAGGTTTCTTCTATTTTTACAATTACAAATATAACTATTAATAAGAATATTTATATTGAAACCTGAATATATAACTAATTTCTTAAGACAAAAGTCTAGAAATTAAATGATCAGGCCACAACAAGTATGAACTACTCTAACGCAATGTAGATATGCACAGTGATTTCTCGAGGTCTTTGAGGTAAAATGTCTACAAGAATATAGGTATGTAACACCTTTTTCTCTCACAGTAAATATTTTCTCAAAAAGGACATATATACACAGACATAGACACTCGTGTGCGTATCGGGGCAACTCCATTAAAGAGTCTTTAACACAATAGTATAAGGGTAAGCTTTCCATCAGGATACAGAAGCCGAAAGTCGGCATAAGTTTTCTTTCTGGACCAGGTGGTCATTATAGGCAGAAGGCCAGCACAGTGAGGTTTTGTACCATGTAAGCAAAGAAACATTACTCAACACATGTAGAGAAAATGCAGCCAGAAAAGAGGGACATTTCTTTTAAGACAAGAGTAAACTTCTTTCAGGAAAAAAATAAGTTACTCTAAAAAACTAAGAGATTAACTAAATACTCTTATGCATTTCTCAAGAGGATACTGCATCTATAAAACTATATCATGTAGTTATAAAAAACAAAGAACCTGCGCGTCTGGAGCCTGTGCTCCGCAACAGAGAGGCCACAACAGTAAGAGACCCGCGTACCGCAAAAAAAAAAAAAAAAAAAGACAAAGAACCAGGGGGCTTCCCTGGTGGCGCAGTGGTTGAGAGTCCGCCTGCCGATGCAGGGAACACGGGCTCGTGCCCCGGTCCGGGAGGATCCCACGTGCCGCAGAGCAGCTGGGCCCGTGAGCCATGGCCGCTGAGCCTGCGCGTCCGGAGCCTGTGCTCCGCAACGAAAGAGGCCACAACAGTAAGAAGCCCACGTACCGTAAAAAAAAAAAAAAAACCAGCAATTTCGTATGGACAAATAAGTGAAAACCGAGAAAACAAGTATTAAGAGCAACTCACCAAAGGTGTTGAGTGCGGTGCCAACTCTCAGGTTCCACGGAGTCCGAGCCTGCGCCGCGGTGTATGCTGGGCCGGCAGCGGGCGGGGCCTAGGCTCCCATCACGGCTGTGCCCGTACGCTTTTGGTTTCTGACTCTGGGCTTCCCTGCGTATCTGTGCAGCTGCTGTCTACAGAGACCAAGCGGGCAAGTTTGGAGACAGCGGTATTTGGGGAAGCTCAAGTTTGCCGTCTTGGAATTTTTCCTGGATCTAAAATGTTGGTTTTAGCCACAGAGAAGAACGAAGTTGCAGCGTTAAATTCTCAGACTGGGTAGATAATCTGGTGCTATGTTGATAAGGGCACCCCAAAGAGGACTCTGGACGCCATGCTGCTCCAAGAACTGGATGCAATCACTGGATCGGATGGAGGCCGAATCCCGCGTTGTTGGGAGACTAAAATTAGGGGCCCGGAGTGGGAGATTATCTTGGACAATGGCAGTTTCCAGGCAGTTGGGCTGGTGGGTCTGCAGGAGTCAGTGAGGTCCCTTGCAGTTCTGAAGACCACTCTTGCCCACCATCACCTCTCTGGTGGGCATTTAAAGTAACCGAAAAAAGAGAGGGAAACAGGGAAGAGGAAGGAGAAAAATATTAGAGTTACAGAGAACAGATCTAGATGATTCAATATTTATATAATAGGAATCTTCGATATCAGTAAACCAACAAAACAGACTCTCTGAATCAAGAGAGTTCACTGGGAACCAGAAAAACCTTTATTAATGCATGGCGTGAGCCCGGATTGGATATTGAATTAGAAAATTTATAAAGTACATTTTTTTAATTAGCATTTGAAACAAATATTAGATAATATTATTGTATCAATATTAAATTGTCTGCATTTGATAATTGTATTATGGGGATGTGAGAAGTCCTTGATCTTAGTAGTTATGTACTGACATATTTAGGAGTGAAAGGTCATGATGTCTGTAACTTTCAAATGGTTCAGCAAAAAATAAACAACTGAGAGAAAGAACCTGCAAATACGGCAATATATCAATTGATGAATTTAGGTGAAAGGTATAGAGTTGTTTATTGTATTCTTGCAACTTTTCTCTAGGCTAAAACATTTTAATATAAAATTTAAAAACATGAAAAAAATTGAAAGATAATGCTGGGATACCAAGTGAAAAGCTTAAAAGATTAAAAAAAAAAAAGGTTCTGTAAATATCTAGGAAGAAAACAAGCAAACAGAAGCAAACTCAGTGATTAACATCTGCCATATACAAGGAGAAAAAAAATGGAGCATCATATCAGATGAGCATACGGAAGCTTAGAAAAAAATATCCTTCCTCAGATGGGGGTGGGAGAATGTCTCCAGCCAACTGAGAAGTAAATGATTACAAAATAATTCAAGTTTGAGAGTCAAAGAATGGGGAAAAATACTTTTAACAGAAAAGATAACATATAAAACACTATCTAAGAATCTGTTGGTCTTGTCTGATTTTCTAATTCAGCTGGGTTCAATATAATTAATTAACACTTCCTGAAAACTACCTTTCTTTCCACATTTTAAATTATTTTGCTTAGAAACCGCATCTGGTGTGTATCCCTCAAAGCAGTCCCATTTTTTGTGTTTGGATTTTGTGTCTTTATTTGGTTTGTGAAAGACTGCTTAATTCTTAGCTTTTTCAGATACTCCTATCTCCTGAATAAAAGTGGTGATAGTGGGCGCTGTTATCTTTTTCTGAACATCAAACGTAATGCTGCAAGATTGGCACATTAAATATAGCATTTAACAAAGTTATTTTCCATACCAGCTCACTAAAACAGCCAAAACAACTTCTCAAAATATGCAGTATTTTAAGTTGTTTTCAGAGGAATAGTTAATGAGATTATACATTTCTTATTTTGTGGTTGTAGATACTTTAAAATTTTTGAATTATTTTCTGTGTAAAGTGTATGTATATGACAACATTCTGAAATAGTTTGCTTAGTACTATTGCTATATTTTATAACTTTTCCATGAAAATAAGACATTTAGTTTGAAGAAAATAAGACATTTAGTTTGAAGAAAATAAGAAAAAGAAAATTATCATCTAAATAATGATAGACTTTTTTGGATCATTGTGTTTGATTGATGATTCCAATGACTTGTTAGCTTTAAACAAAAAGTCCATTGTAATAGAAAAATAAATATTGTTGAAAAAACTTCTAAGCCCAAGATGGAGCTGCTCTTGCTCAGGGTGCGACATCAACCAAGTGAAAGATAACTTTCGTGTCCCTGTAAATGCTCCACTTGATCAGAAGTGCAGTATACTCAGTCAGCCAATCCCCAAATACGAAGCTAACTCTGGGCCTTCTCACCCCAAACAATGTTAACTATGTGACCCCAGCCAATCAGATATTTTCTATTTATCTCTTCCTCATTCTTTATTACCTATGCTATAAAAGTTTTTTTCCTTCTGCCCCGTTTTGCAGTCTCCCAAAAGGTGACTATCTGCTTCATATATAAAGTTTGTTTGTATCACCTAAATTGCTTTCTTTAATCATTTTTTAACAATACCTATACAAAAAATTTTTTATGAGAAACGTAGGCCTTAAGGCTTCAGAAAACAAGATTTTTTTAAAAATAGTTGAGGCTCTTTTTAAGACTGATGGCATGCTTAATATTAAAAAGAAAATGTTTACAGTTAAAAAATATAAGAATGCAGAAAGTGAAATAGAAAATATTGAAATATTAATTTTTATTTAAGATTAACATTCAGAAAGTGATAAAATATTCATATTAATTACACTCATGTATGAGAAAATACTTTGAGAAATTGATATTCTAATACTATGTAAATCTAATATTTTATGATTGAATAAATTCCAACCTTACCAGATAGAGCATAGCAGATGAAATAGAATAGAATAGTGTCTAATCTGCAAATGCCATGAGTAATACCTCACATTTCCAAGTTGTAGGTATCAGGATCTTTAAGATCAGAAGCACTTTTTATGGCATAAAATAAAATCTTAAAATAAGATAAAAACAGTGAAAACAAACTGACCAGTGTTAACTGTAAACTTTTCCTGGAATAGAGTTTGTACATTTCTTAAATATTCCTGTGATAGGTAGAATAATTTTCCCTCAAAGATGCCTACATCCTAATCTATAGAACCTGTGACTATGTTAGGTTACAAGGCAAAGATGAATTAAGATTATGAATGGAATTAAGGTTTTTAATCAACTGACCTCTAAAATGGGAGATTGTCCTGGATTATCTGAGTGGAGCCATTGGAAATACTGAGGTTCTGAAAACATGGAAGAAGTCAGAAAAGGGACCAGAGTCAGAGAAAGACTTGATGATGCTATGCTGCTGGCTTTGAAGATGGAGAAGGGGGCCAGAAGCTAAGGAATGTGGTGACCTCTGGAATCTGGAAAAGGTGAGATAATGGATCTTCCTTATAGCCTCCAGAAGGAATGCACCCTGCTGACATCTATATTTTAGCCCAGTGATACCCATTTCAGACTTCTGACTTCCCCAACTATATAATAAATTTGTTTTCTTTAAGCCACGAAGTGTGTGATAAATTGACACAGCAGCAATGGGAAACTGATATAACTCAACTTCTTTAAATGTATTAAGATATCCTGCAAAGACCAGCTAATGTTATAATTAAAGACATTTCAAACTGGTAAATTTGTATATAATGGAGGCATCAACTTTCTGCATTCAAATCAAATTTACTTGGTTAGATATTGTTTTCAAGTTTGATTCATAAATTACTACCTATGCTCTCTTTCCATATGAAAATCTAGTCAAGAAAATAATACTTTTTTCAGGCTACTTCTCATGGGAACATCTTAAATGGGTTACTGCTGGTTAAATTGGACATAAGCCCTTTAAAAGAAGGTAAGAAGAGTGCATCTAAAGAGCTATAATTTTGGGATTTCACCATGAAAATTTGTCATTAACCAAGGAGTCAAATAATATATTTTTTAAATAAATTTATTTATTTATTTTTGGCTTGTTGGGTCTTCGTTGCTGAGCGTGGGCTTTCTCTAGCTGCAGCGAGCGGGGGCTACTCTTCATTGTGGCGCATGGGCTTCTCACTGCGGTGGCTTCTCTTGTTGGGGATCATGGGCTCTAGGTGCACGGGCTTCAGTAGTTGTGGCTCGCAGGCTCAGTAGTTGTGGCTCGTGGGCTCTAGAGTGCAGGCTCAATAGTTGTGGCACATGGGCTTAGTTGCTCCGTGGCATGTGGGATCTTCCTGGACCAGGGCTCGAACCCGTGTCCCCTGCATTGGCAGGCAGATTATTAACCACTGCGCCACCAGGGAAGTCTCAATACTTTTTAAAAAGATAAAAAATTTCACTTAGTTTAAAATTTCTGAACCAGAGACTTCACTATTCTACTAGGTTAATACTTCTGAGAGTTCAATAAATTATTTTAGGAAAGAGTAAAATGGTCAAAATTATGTTTTAGAAAAATAAGAAATAGCAATATAGGAAACAGTTTGGACTTCCAGACAAGATGATTCTGTAAGTTCATGCTTTTGGGTAACTCCATGGCTCCAACCACAAAAAGATGATATATAAAGTTAAAAAAAATAAATAAAGATTCAACCTGGCACAGAAATAAGATACTCTTCCCAATGGACCATACAAACAAAGCAGAGTAGGCAGAAGCAATTAGCCCACTGAAGTCAAATTCCAGAGAAAGCAAAGGTAGCTGGGATTCAGCTTATGCAGGGAACTGGGATTAAAATGCTTCATATTTGGCAGGAAGATTTCTTGAAAACAGAGGATATTGTGGATTCCAAGATGTTGAAGATACAGAGACTGGAACTGTGCTTTACATACAACTTCAACCTTAGAGAGGCAGCTGAAAATACACACAGTATCATAAGAAAACTGGAAAAAATTGTTTGGGGACTGGAATGCAAGGACCCCAATAGAACCTTGGTGGAGAAGGCATTTCAGGATTTGGTATCACAGGAAATGAAAAACCATTAGATAGGGGTGAGGAGAGAAATTGTGAGAGTGAAAGCAAGAGCAAGAGAGTGAGAGCAAGAGTGAGCAAGAGAGGAGGAGGAGGAGGAAGGGAGGGGAGGGAGAAGGGGATGGGAGGGGGGAGGTAGGAGGAGGAAAAAATGAAAGAGAGAGAAGAGGAAGAAAGGAAGAGAGTACACATTAAAAAGATACCCAAAAGTATACTACCAGAAGTCAATTCACTGAGATTAAAATAATGACTAGAATAGTATGAAAAAAGTGTTTTTTTAAAATAAGTTGAGGATGCTAAAAATCTCATAATGTCCATACAAAAATAATTAGCATAAGTATACAAAAAGAACAAACCTTAAATTTTACACGAAACAGTTATAAAAATACAAAAGTCTATACCTAGAATAAACTTCATATTGAACTCAGAGGAAAAACAATAGGTGAAACAAAAGGTTTCTGAGGGGTTAACTCAGAATAACACCCAGAGAAAAAGAAGAAAAGATATTTTTAGAAAAGAGAGAGGAAATAATATTGCAAGACATGGAGGATAATCAAGAGCCTCCAATAAATAACTAATAGGTATTCCAGAGTTAAAAAGTGGTCCTGGACTGATGGTGCCCTCAGATGGCTATCAAGAGCAAGTTCAATTTTTTCTGGAAAAGTCGATTTCTATCTCCATTCTTATTGAATCACCACAGATAAAAGTTACAAGCAAAGTAAGCTACATGGAAAAGACTCTGACAAGTACAGGTTTCTGGTAACTGTACTGCTGAACTGAATGAATAAGCATTTTCAGAACTTTAATGGAAAACTGATGATTTCATAAAAGTGCTAACAAAAGATCAAGATGAAAAAAAAATTAATTACATGGGACTGATTGAACTGATGAGGATGACTATAATTTTTGTGACTTTCTGTTTGAATTTTTAAAAAAAAGAAAAGTAAGCTAAATCTTTAATGTGAGCCCTGTAAAAATATCCATGAGGGCTTCCCTGGTGGTGCAGTGGTTGAGAGTCTGCCTGCCGATGCAGGGGACGCAGGTTCATGCCCCCGGTCCAGGAAGATCCCACATGCCGCTGAGCGTCTGGGCCCGTGAGCCATGGCCGCTGAGCCTGCGCGTCCAGAGCCTGTGCTCCACAACAGGAGAGGCCACAACAGTGAGAGGCCCGCGTACCGCAAAAGGAAAAAAAAAAACTATGACTTTTTTTTATGGAACTAGAACCAATAATCCTAAGATTTATATGGAACCACAAAAGACCGAGAATTGCCAAAGCAATCCTGAGGAAAAAGAGCAAATCTGGAGGTATAACCTTCCCAGACTTTAGACAATACTACAAAGGTACAGTAATCAAACAGCATGATATTGGCACAAAAACAGACATCTGGAACAGAATAGAGAGCTCAGAAATAAACCCATACACCTTCGGTCAATTAATCTATGACAAAGGAGACAAGAATATAAAATGGAGAAAAGACAGTCTCTTCAGCAAGTGGTGCTAGGAAAGCTGGACAGCCTCATGTAAATCAATAAAATTAGAACACTGTCTCACACCATATACAAAAATAACCTCATATACAAAACTAACCTCAAAATGGTTTAAAGACCTAAATATAAGACATGACACCATAAGACTCCTAGGAGAAAACATAGGCAAAACATTTTCAGACATAAATTGCAGCAATATTTTCTTAGATCAGCCTCCCAAGGCAAAAAGAAATAAAAACAAACAAATGGGACCTAATAGAACTTAAAAACTTTTGCACAAAGGAAACCATCAACAAAGAGACAACCTACAGAATGGGAGAAAACATTTTCAAATGATGCGACCAACAGGGATTTAATTTCCAAAATATAGAAGCAGCTCATATAGCTCAATGTCAGAAAACAAACAACCCAATCAAAAAATGGGCAGAAGATCTAAAAAGATGTGTCTCCAAAGAAGACATACAGAGGGCCAACAGGCACATTAAAAAATGCTCAACATCACTAATTATTAGAGAAATGTAAATTGAAACTACAATAAGGTATCACCTCACACCAGTCAGAATGACTATCATCAAAAAGTCTACAAATAATAATGCTGGAGAGGGTGTGGAGAAAAGGGAACCCTCCTACACTTTTGGTTGAAATGTAAATTGGTATAGCCGCTATGGAGGACAGTATGAAGGTTCCTTAAAAAGCTGAACATAGAGCTCCAGAAATCCCACTCCTGGGCATATACCCAGCAAAGACAAAAACTGTAATTTGAAAAGATATCAATACATGTGCCCCAATGTTCATAGCAGCTCTATTTACAATAGCCAAGACATGGAAACAACCCAAATACCCATCAATAGATAATTGGTTTAAGAAGATGTGGTATATATATATATATATATATATCTCATTACTTAGCCATAAAAAAGAATGAAATATTGCCATTTGCAACAACATGAATGGACCTGGAGAATATCATGCTAAGTGAAGTAAGTCAGACAGAGAAAGACAAATACTATATGTTATTACTTATTTGTGGAGTCTAAAAAATAATACAAATGAATGTATATACAAAACAGAAACAGACTCACAGATAGAAAACAAACAGCGGATAAATTAGGAGTATGGGATTAACAGATACAAACTACCATATGTAAAGTAGATAAGCAATAAGGATTTACTGTGTAACACAGGGAATAATATTCAATATCTTGTAATAACCTGTAATGGAAAATAATCTTAAATATATATGTGTATACGAATCACTTTGCTGTACACCTAAAGCACAATATTGTAAATCAACTACACTTCAATAAAAAAAAATAAGCTTTCAGTCAAAATCTATAAAACAAACAAGGAAATAAGATACCATGAGCAAAATAGAACAGAAACAAAGAGGCAGCTAAATAAAATTCCAAGCCTTCAGAAATAAGAGTAACCAGAAAACAAAGTACAAGCATATATAAAAGGTATTAGACACATGGCTGAAATCAAGAAAAAAGAAAATTATCTGGCAAAGAAATGAATAGAACTTCTAAAGAGGAAAAAAATACAATTATTTGAATGAAAAAAATTAATGGGCAGGAATAACAGCATTTTAGCAATAGATTGATAAAAAGAAAATTAGCAAATGGAAGATACAGATGATGAAATTACCCAGAATGTGGCAGAGAGAGACAGAAGTAGAAAATATTAAAGAGTGGTTGAGAGACACAAAGGATGAAGTGAGAAATATATAGGTTTATATATTGGCATATGTTATATATATATATATACATATATATACAAATATGTGTATTTATATTTATACCAATTTAGGGAAGCAGATAGCCCAACGAATTCCAAGGAGAGTAAATTGAAAAAACTACAAATTATAATTCATCATAGTGAAATGGCAGAAACTAATGGCACATAAAAAATCATCTAGACGGGGCTTCCCTGGTGGGGCAGTGGTTGAGAGTCTGCCTTCCGATGCAGGGACGTGGGTTCGTGCCCCAGTCCCGGAAGATCCCACATGCCGCAGAGCGGCTGGGCCTGTGAGCCATGGCCGCTGAGCCTGCGCGTCCGGAGCTTGTGCTCCGCAACAGGAGAGGCCCGCATACCGCAAAAAAAAAAAAAAATCACCTAGAGAAAAAAAGAGGGACTATCTTCAAAGGAATGTTAAACAAAACCATAGAGAACAATTTATATTAAAGTCTTGGGAAAATATATGCCAGCCAAACAATAGCTAAATAAACTGGTTTAGTCATTTTGACATCTGGCAAAGTAGAATTTAAGGAAAAAGACAACATAAAATGTCAACATATAATAATTTTTAAAAACCCACCAGGAAGTTACAGAAATCTCAAAACTATATGGAGCTACAAAGTGGATTTGAGAATGGATTGGAGAAGGAAAAGACTGCAATGTGAAGTTCAATGAGGAAGATAAGAAGATTGTGGGCTGGATGTGGTTTTAGAGAACTCTGTGGTGATCTTCAAGAGAACAGTGTTATTGAACTGATGGAAGAGTGAACCAGATGCAGTACCAGGAAGAACGAAGGAGAGGTAAAAAAGTGGAAACATCAGAATTGTGCCTGGGACGTGACAGGGAGAGCCATCACAGAAGCTAGAGGGGGTACGTGAAGCTGAGAGGTTTATTCTTTTTTTTTTTTTTTAATGTGGACATATTTTTAACAAAAGCTTAGATTTTGTGATTTTTGCTTGGCAACGTGGAACATTATAATGTTATTTTCTTTCTTTTGTCCTTTTCTTCTCTGACCACACAGGAGGAATCAGAAAAAGAAGCACTTTAGGGTCATGCCACTTCGTTGGTGTGAGTACAAGAGAGAAAGTAGAGAAGATGTTGAAGAACCACACCCACAAGCATGGCCTCCTACCACCCTCTGATGCCACCTAGCAAAGTGGTTTCATCAGTGTCAGAGCTGAGCAACCAGGTAAGCAACTCTTCCTTCACAGGAAGTGATGGTGAAGAAGTGAGAGGTTGTTATGGGCTAATCATGTCCTCTCAAAGTTCATATGCTGAAGTCCTAACCCCCAGTATCTCACAACATGACTGTATTTAGAGATGGGGTCTTCAGAGGGTGAGCCCTAATCCATAGGACTGGTGTACTTATAAGAAGAGGGGATTAGAACACCAACACACATGGGGAGAAGACATTAATCTGCAAGGAAAGGGAAAAAGCCTCAAAAAAACCCCAACCTTGCCGGCACCTTATCTCAGATTTCTAGCCTTCAGTATTATGAGAAAATGAATTTGTTGTTTACGCTAAGTCTGTGGTGCTTCATTATGACAGCCCTAGCAAACTAATACAGAGGTATAGGATGAAAGGTGGAATCCTGGACTCATTCCCTCCTTAAATTCCCAAATCTTTTTATTTTTATTTTTTAAATTAAGATGGGATAGGACATTGCAGCCAAGCTTACGGTCAAGCCAGTGATCAGAATCAGAGCGTCAGATCAGTAGATCAGAGAGTTTGACCCTAATAGTCCCAGAAAGAATTAAGTGCAAAGCCACCTTTGAACAATTATCCCTTGATCTATTTCTTAGTCTTGAATTGCATTCAGATAATGTTACTCAACCGAGTACACCAGGAATGGCATATTTTATGCCCAGGTCATAATGTAGCCCAAATAATACCACACCAACAAGTTTTAAATTCTCAAGTTGAAGAAGAATAGCCCCATTCCATTGTTAAGAAACCATAGAAAATAATCGATGGAGAAATTTAAGTTCACACAGTGAACCCTCCCCACCTTGTGGTCACATCGAAATATAAAACATTGCATAAGTAAAAGCGATTCGAAAAATAAAGTCAAAATCTAAAAAGCTGTATCACTGTTTATTTGGTCAGAAACACTAAAGTCTAAAAATATAAACTTCCCTTTTACACAAGCTTGTGAGATTTCCAATAGTTTCCAATATACTTGGAGACAGTTTTCATAATTAAAATAAATTAAAATCGTTTTAGGTACTTAGTATGTCCTAAACTTTGGAATTAAATCTCATGTGTTAGAATAATGAACATGTAACTTATTAACGGCATAGTATTTTGTGAAATACTTTAGTTCTTTGGCTTCCAGTGTTCTCAATGTGCACATAAGAATAATAAAGCAAACCATCCACTATGTTATAAAGATCAAGTTTAGACAGTTTGTGGGGAAACATTTTGTTAACTCTAAGGCATGCTATTAAGAATACTATCTCATTATTTTTTAAATTTACCCTTAAGTAAAAAAGGGGCCTATGGGATTTTTCTTTCTGAAATTGTTCGGCAAAACTGCTCTTTCTCATATAGAATCTAGAATTTGAGTCTCATCTAGAATCTTATGGGTTAGTCGCCGTTAACCATTATGTTCTGAATCCTGTTTGCTGCAAAAATGTCATGAAACCCAATTTTCTCCTTTTCCAAGCACCTCAGACTATGCAGGTTTTACCTCTCAACTGTATATTTTTAAACTAGGTAATAGGAAGCAATGGCCATTTGGACTCGCTGCAGTCAGAACTGTACTGTAAACACTTATCACACCCATTCCTCACAGGCCCAAACGAGGGACCCCCGGAGATCAGCCTCCCTTTCAGGCTGTGTCCAATTAAACATGGCAACAGGCCAATGGAAAACAAAATATCCATTTTTAAAAAGGAAAAAAATGCACTTGATTTATCTTTGAACCCAAGAATGTGTGACAGCATGTTATAAATTGTGCTTAAGGTGGGGAATTTTAAAGTTGAAGCTCTAAGGACTCCCTCCCCCAAAGATTTGAAGCTTCTTGTTCTTCTGAGTGTCAGATGGGTACATATGGTGTATTACTTCTCTGGAACTTAATGATCTAGGTTTTCTACCTTTTAATATTTATGATGCTATATAAAGGCTCTGTGTACTTGACATTTCCAGGGCCAATTTTTGCAAATGGTCTTAACCCAGGCTCTAAATTTGCAAACACAAATAATTTGGGCAAATATTTCTGGTAGTTAGATTAAAATGCAGTGTTTGAGGATGTTATTTGACGCACACAATTTTAGAGACCATGCTGTTAGAAGGTAGAGTAGCCTCCCTAAAAAATTTCTTGAAAAACCTGAAAGTTTACTTATATCCACAAACTTTATCTTAAAAAGGAAAAGCAGGATAGAATTTTGAAATATTTTATGGTACATACCAGATGATCTAAAATCTTTACCCAAGTCATTATTATTTGCAATTAGCTTCACAAAAGAAGGCAGGTAGCATAGCACCTTCTATTTCATTCCTGGGGATTTGACTCCCTCATCTCATCTTCCCCATTATAGACAATACAGTAAAACACCAAAAACTAACCAAGAGATTTACAGAGACCAATTAAGTAGAAGGGGATGCTCTCCTTCTCCCAGGTACTTGAATGAAGGGCTCAGGGGAACAATTTTTCCATGATCAACTGCCCAAGGTTCTAAATTGTCTCTTTCATTTCACCCATTACAACATTAGCTTAATACAGTCACAAGGCTTCTTTCCAAATTCTAGTAATAAAATCAATATAAAATGGAATTTTCCAATCCACATTTAATTGTGATTTTCCTTTATTTGTGTTTTTTAAAAGTCTTTTCTAAAGCTCCATGAGTGGTCTGCCCAAAGTGTAAGTGCCTGATTGATTGACAGATTATTTTACAGCTAGTACTTACTATTTCTTTTTATTAAGAGCTGAGTGGCTTTTAGAGAAAAAACAATAGGATAAAAAAGAAAAAGGTCTTTGATTCACTTATTTCAAATAGAAAATTGTAGAGAAAAAAGTTATAAAGTCAGCAATTTTGACAGTATGTGCATTTCTTGCATCATATATTAATTGGTAGTCATAAATTGTAACAAGTGGACATACAATGCCAAAGTGAAAAGGTAAAGATGTATTGTAGAATTTTTAACGTATTATGCAGTGGGTGATAATTGATCTTTTCTTAGTTCTTATATAAGTGAGTTTTTAAATATAAAACTAAAATACATAGAATGTGAGGACTGTGACTCCAGTGTATAGTTTATGAAACTATGGGGATTGTTCTTATGTAAAAAAGCAGGTGCTGCTTTCTCCATTACTGTCTTTATATTGTTTTTATTTTTTCTTTTAGAATAGTTGGATATTTTTTAGAACTATAAAAAATTTAGATGACTTTTCCAAAATTTTGTTGATATCCTTTGTCATACATTTATATGCCACATATAGCTTTCCTACATTATTTCCTGTTTTATTTACCCTTGGTTGATATTTGACGAAAGAAAAAAAAACAGTTGGTAAACTTCTCATTTTCATCTCCACAGAACCAGTAAAACCTATCACCTGCTTTCTGTTCTGATTGGGTTAATTTTAAACAATTATGCAATATCTAAAGAGACAGAAACCCTGTATAACTTTTAATGAAAATAAGTCCAAAATTTAGCAACTTTGAGCAAGATAGGCTTCTGATTTAAAACATGCTTTTCAAAAATCAGTCCTTTGAAAAATGTTTAATTACCTGATATGGAGAGCAACCTAGAACTAAACAATCATACATACTCTGGGCCATTGGTTTATAATGCCTCATGTATTTCACATGTCCATCTGAAGTTTGCTACTCGGCAATGCATAAAACATAAGAGAGATGAACAGATTAAACAAATCACCCTGCTACTGGCCAATCAGTTGTATTTTTTGGTCATGCATCTCCAAATGGTAAGTACTCTAAGAAGGATATTCAGACGGCAAGGCCTACTTCTTTCTATGTACCCTTACATGAATGATCACTTCTAACGTGGTGGCGGCTAGAAAAAGTTTAGTACAGTTGTTGCCCATTAGGCTCTAGTCTCATAAATGGGTTTTTAAGAATTCCTTGGGCAAATGGGAGAGCTGAGCATAGCAAGCTGGGTCTAAATTCCATATCACCATATACAGCAAACTTTCCACAAGTGTAAAATAACATTGTTGGGCTGCACCCCTCAGGCCTGCAGGCTTGTAATTGCCCAGCGGCAAGACCAAAGAAAGAGCCCGAAGCAGTGACAGGGACATCAAGGACTTATTGGATAGGGAAACTTACAAGTCAGAAGTCCTGGAGCCACGACGTTTAGCAGACAGCAGGCAGGAAACAGGAAAAAATTTGGCTACCTGAAGGAGAAGAAGGCTACCATTTATAGGGGGAATTGACTTCAGGTTGGCTCATAAGTTACCAGGGAAACCAGCGACTGGGGGGGGCAAGCACGAAAGCAGTTCTGATTAAGCCCTGTAATTAAGAGAATTGGATAGTCATGTGAGTGAAGCAGGTCCTGGTTGAGCAGAGGATAGACAGAGAGCAAGAGAACAGCCATCTTGAATGGCCTGACCATACCAATAACCATGACCAAATTGAGCCAATAGACAAGAATAGGAATCAATAAGTACAGCTGAGTATTATTTATTTTTTAGTCATTCAAAGAGCTACTTTTAGGCTGAAGCTGTGAGTGTCTTTAAAATGCTTTTTTGGGGATTTGTGATTAATTTTAGCCTGGGGAGACTGGTTTAGAGCTCCAAATTTAGATGATACCGCTGAGCTCTTGGAATTGACTGAGGGAAGTTGTTGAATGTTTGGCCTAGAAACAGAAGCATGTTACATAAAGAGACGCCACAGCACTGAGGTAACACTGCAGGAGGCAAAACCAAAATGAGGCTGCATCTGAGTTCAGCACACATAGGGGAAAAGGACCGAGTAAATTATGCACCTGCACCAAACCAGGTTGATGAATGAAAGAGAGTGATTGATGAACAAAAGCGAGGGCTAAAAATCACATTAGTCTCTTAGTAAGTGAGGGAGGGAAATGTGATTCTTCTTAGGAAAAACTTATATAAAAGTATGATTCCATATTGATTTTTAAACAGAACCCATTCAGAGTAGACAATTCCTGACTGCTCCCTGGCAGCCACTCTTTCTTTGTTCAGTGTCTGCCCTGCCAATCAAGGCTTTCAGGCATTCACCTACTCTGGATCCCAGTCACCTTGCAACCTGCCTTTATTGTTCTATCCACATTTGCATTTGTCTTTGATGCCTCCTGCTTTCCCCTGCTTATTCCTCCTTTTCCTTCTAAGGCATCTTGTCTGTTCATATTCCTTTTTGTCTTTTCCTTGTCAATTGCCATGTTCGGCCCTTATTCTGGGTTCTATGATGGTCATTTCACTGTTTGAAAGATCACCCTATTAAAATTGGGTAGGGTGGGCCCCCATCCAGTTGTCAAGGGAATTTTTTTTTTTTTTTTTTTGCGGTATGTGGCCTCTCACTGTTGTGGCCTCTCCCGTTGTGGAGCACAGGCTCTGGATGCACAGGCTCAGCGGCCATGGCTCACGGGCCCAGCGGCATGTGGGATCTTCCCGGACCGGGGCACAAACTCGTGTCCCCTGCATCGGGCATCGGCAGGCAGACTCCCAACCACTGCGCCACCAGGGAAGCCCTTTTCCATTAATTTTGCACACTATTCCAAGATAGTCTTTTAGAAGGATTACATTTTTCTTGATTTTGCATATCTAGGAAGAAATGGATAAAAAGACAGTCAAGAAATAAGAGGGGGCAAAAAGTAGAATAATTGGAGCTGCCGTTCATTGCTGATGGTATAAAGACTTTGTAAACTGGCACCCCTACTTTTGGTGCTTGAGAGGTTTTAATAAAGCTTGATACATGCCTACTCTATGATACAGCAACTCCATTGCTATGTAGACCTCCCAAAGGAATGAGTGTTTATATCTTTAAAAAATTGTACAAGAATATTCATAGAGACTCTATTCAGCATAGGCAAAAAACTGGCAACAGTGTAAATGTCTACCAATAGGAGAAAGAATTAACAAACCACATATACACACAACGACATGGATGAATCTCAAAACGGTTGTATTTAGTGAAAGAAGACAGGCATAAATGAGTACATAAAAGTATATTTCCATTTGTATGAATTCCAAGAATAGGCAAAAACTAACCAATGATGATAGAAATCAGGATAGAGCTTCCTCTAGGACGGGGGATCATTATCTGGGAAGGAGTATGAAGAAATTTTCTGGGGAATGGAAATATACTAATTTGCTCTGAGTGATGGTTACTTGAGTATAAATATATATTAAAAATTTCCAAGCTATACACTTAGGATTTATTCATTTTACTATATGAAAAGTATACCTTATTTTAAAAAGGAAGGGGAAGGGATAAAAGAAGATTTGGTGAAAAGAGCACAGGTTTGGAAATAAGATGAACCTGGATTCAGAATCACAGCTTGAGTTTAATAATTCTATGATTTGGGGCAACTTATTTCATCTCTTTCAACCTCAGTTTCCTCACCTGTAAAATAGGAAAACATCACCTATCTCATAGATGTGTTAATCACATTAAATTATTTAATGGTAGTCAATCAAGAAATACTAGTTTCTTTCATGACCCCTTCTTTTCTGTTTTGACTAATTATTACCAGTGGCAAGATTCCTAACAAGTATTCTTTCTACTATGCCACCAGATAGGTTTGTATGTACACTAAGTTTGAGGAGTACCGCTCTAGAAAATTCCCAGTGTATAGCAGTACATTCAAGGCTCTCATAAATTATGCTTTAAAGAAATCTGTTTAGTACTACTTGAAACCGCATCTCCCAATCTTATTAGATCAAAGAACTGCCCCCGCCCCTCCAAACATGTATTTTTTTCGGGAAAGACATAATCATTATCTCTCCACAAGATTTTGTTCTAAAGAAAACACCTTGAGAAACATGTTAGTGTAGCACATCTCCCAGTTACGAATAAGAATTTGGGCGTATCCCCTGGCACATTTCAGAAATGTTGAGTTCAGGATTAGTCTGCCAGATACAACTGCAGCTCTTAGAACCACTTAATTTGCTGCTTTGACTCTATTAATACATATGTGCTTGGACAAATAACCCCAGTATGTGATTCTCAAATGTGAGTGAAGGGCACATCAGAATCATGTGGTGAGTTCTATAAAAATACACATAGATGTATCATTCAGATTCTACTTTGGATAAACAAGAATGGCAATACAATCTGCCGGGACTGTTGAAAATACTGTCCCCGACACTCCCGCCCCACATTCCGGGCGTTCTGGAAGATACCATCTAGTGATTACAATGCGCACCCTGACCCAGGTGAGGACTATTGGTTTAAGTAAATGCATCTCAACTCTGATTGCCCGTTAGTATCACTCTGGCTTAAAAACATCAATTCCAAAGCCCACAGACTGACTTAATTGGCCTGGGGTTAGACTTGGAGATTGGCATGTTTTAAAGCTTCCCAGGTGATATTAATATGCAGCATGCGTTGAGAACCACTGGTCTAAGAAAAATAACGGTGTTTCTTTGACCCCATCACCAAAACTACCCATCATTTTGTTCTTAAGTTAAAAATACAGTCATTTCAGTGGTGGGTATTAGTCAAAAGAATGTCTATGCTGAAATTTCTTATGTGGAGCCCCTTGTCTCTATATGGAGAATGGTGAACATCAAAGTGGTGTTTCAGAAAGTACAGGACAGTGAGGTGGGTGAGAATTGCTGCTGAGTCATTAAGATAATATGAGATCTGGGCAGTTTGCACACTGCCCTCCATCCATATTCATTCAGAGCTTTAAAACTGGATATTACATACAAGCAATTTGTAGACATCTGGGTGTAGAAAAACCTCTCAAAGGCTTTTTTCATTGTCTTTAAAAATAATCATTTTATAATTTAACTTCATTTGAACAATTTTTAAGTAAATGTAGTTATTATCAGAGAACTAGTTTTTCCCCAAGTCACCTAATTCATACTAAGTAAAGGCCATAGCAAGGCTTTTAAAAATAAGCACTATTCTTCTTTTTGAGAAAGAATCCACCATTAACAAAGATGTTTTTAAAGCTTCCATCATCCAATACCTTTCAGACTTCATTTCAATATTTATTATAAGTCAAAACTGGTATTCAATTAAATGTGTAAGTAGTAAATGATTTTATTTATTTACTTTTATTTTTTCAGTAAGGAATGACTTTATTAAGAGGGACTATTGCAGCAGGGGGAAACACCTAGTGTTAGCCAGAATTGTTTCAGGGAAGGAATGGAGGAACAAAGCTCTGATATGCTGTGGCCAGCGGCTGGGGAGGGAAGGAGGGACTTGTTAAAAACTGCTTTGTGGGTGGGGCTGGGGTGATAGTATGGGTGAGGGCAGGGGGGCAAGTGCATGATGGTGGAGGAGTGGGGAACTGTCTTGAAACTTAACAAACTGCTTTAAATAATTGCAATTGGGCTTCCCTAGTGGCGCAGTGGTTGAGAATCTGCCTGCTAATGCAGGGGACACGAGTTCGAGCCCTGGTCTGGGAGGATTCCGAATGCCGCGGAGCAACTAGGCCCATGAGCCAAAACTACTGAGCCTGCACGTCTGGAGCCTGTGCTCTGCAACAAGAGAGGCCGCGATAATGAGAGGCCTGCTCACCGCGATGAAGAGTGGCCCCCGTTTGCCGCAACTAGAGAAAGCCCTCGCACAGAAATGAAGACCCAACACAGCAAAAATAAATTAATAAATTCCTACCCCCAACATCTTCTAAAAAAGTAATAAATAATTGAAATAACAGGAAAAGAGCAGGCAGGAAATGTTTGTTGTCAGGCACATGTAGGAGGGGTGGGGATCTGGGACTGACGCAGAGCAAACAAGTTACAGTGCTGGAAGTTCTCACAAATAAACGGTCTCGCTGTCCTAAGTCAATCCAGCATCGGTTATGTCAAGCAACGTTTTTGATCAGCCTTGTCAAGGGCTCGGCTGGAACATTAGCTCCCCAAAGAGTGCCTGTGTTCAACTACTACCAGTCATTCAGGTACCCCATTGCCATTTACGTCTCTTCTAGCATTTGCCATTTGCTTTTTCTTTCTTTCTTTTTTGTTTCTAATATTTATTTATTTATTTGGCTGCGCTTCCTTGCCACGTGCGGGACCTTCCTCTCGACATGTGGGATCTAGTTCCCTGACCAGGGATGCAACCCGGGCTCCCTGCGTTGGGAGCACGTAGTCTTAGCCACTGGACGACCAGGGAAGTCCTGCCATTTGCTTTCTTCCTTATTTGATTTTTCCGTGTAT
The DNA here is from genome assembly GCF_008692025.1 of Phocoena sinus. NCBI lineage: Eukaryota > Metazoa > Chordata > Mammalia > Artiodactyla > Phocoenidae > Phocoena > Phocoena sinus. The sequence goes on along the minus strand of NC_045771.1, from coordinate 34,126,727 downwards.
ATGTTGTGCTGTTTATTTTACATTCCTGGTATTTAGAATAGTGCATGGTATACAGTAAGTACTCAATAAACATCAATTCAGTGAATGAATAATTACCCTGTAAAAATACACAGCAATTCAGACTTCCATAGGCAGCGAACCACTCTATAGATATCGCTGAATGCAGTCGACGCTGGGGTCGGTAGATCAGCGATTGGCTGAATCCGCAGATGCGGAACCCGCTGAATAGGAGGGCAGAATGTAATACTACACCATGTTACATAAGGGACTTGAACATCCATGGCTTTTCATATGGGTGGGGCAGTGGTCCTGGAACCAATCCTCCACAGATACTGAGGGACGACTCGTAGTAAATGATTTTTAAAAAAACCTTAGAAGTGCCTTATCTAAAGGTAGCTTTGAGGGCATATTTCTTGTTTACTTGTCTTCCTTGTGCATTAATATCCCTCTTTTTTACCATTTGGAAATAAACAGATTCATTGGTAGAGGCGGGAAGTTTTGTGGAAAAAGAAATATCTATTTACTTAAAATGTACCAATACTATCTAATGCGGCAGGGGAAGCTTGAATAAGCCTTCTGGGAGATGAGTTAATGTGATTTTATTAAACCAGCCTTCCAAACTGTGTGGGCATGACCCTAATAGAAATCTGGGCATTGATGTGTTTTACAAAAAAAGTTTGTCTGTTTTGGGGTTAACTGGATTATTAAAACACACATACACACACACACACACACACACACACACACACACACACACAACTCCTCTAATTGTCAAGTGATAGATAATAAATGTTTACTGAAGTGTGTGATATAATATTTTTTAGTAATAGTAAATATAAATTGAGGCAGTCAGGTCTTTTATCAACTGAATGCATTATAGTATTGCTATTGATAGAACTTTTCTAGTCCTTGCCTTATATAATTTAAACAGTGCTGGTCACCAAACCTTTGCAAGGTTTAATTGCTCTTCAGGGGAACAGTGTGGAGCAATTATATGAATGATACCAGATCTCGACGATTAAGTTATGTGAAAAGATGGGGAAAGTTGAGAAAATTCTCAGTGGAAAAGGAAAGACTTCATGTAACCCAACTGAAGTTTTAAAAATTATAAGGTGGATTCATAAAATTGATCCAAGCAAACTCTTTATGTTTCAAGACCAGAGAAGTGAATAGATATGATCTGAAAATTAGAAAGTTGGGAACAAGGAAAAAAGAAGGCAAAACTCTTTTACACAAAGGACAATAAGCGTATGGAATAAATTACTATAAAGGGCCCCTGAAGCAAGGAGCATCATTGAATACAGGAGGGAATGAAATGAATTTCTAAACGAAAAGGGAAGATAGAGAAGAACAGGAAGAAAATAGGCTGATGGAAACCAGGGAAACTTTAAAAGGCAGGTATGATGAGCAGAGAAACCTTTCATTGGGGTCCCTTCACTTCTTCCTGATAGTGCTGTTAAATGGCTTTTGGCATAGCCTGTAATCTAAAATAATGTCATGGCGTGGTGCCCCATGCTGTCACATTTAACCAAATGCTACATGGCATTTAACATTCGTCTACCTTCAGGGATGTCTAAATACAACTCTATGTGATGTAATTCTACTCTGCAAATAGGTGGTTTGAGAATACTACCCACCTTTTTGACCAATGAAGTTCAACTTTTCTATGGATGTTGCAGATTCAAGGAATTCCTCCTTAGTCTGTTGCTTTAAAAAATAAATTGTTTCCCATAAGCACCTATAATCTAGTGCATGTCAATAATAGATGAGATGATTTTCAATAGGACATACAGAAAGTATGAAAGCATATTAACCATTTGTAAACTATTCAGAATGGGACTGATTGTCTCTCGTTGAGCACACTGTCTTCCGTTGTATCTGAAAAGAATTCCCTGCTTCTTAGCTGGAAGCATGAACCTTTTTTTAGGAAAGTGTGCTGAGGCTGAATACAGGATTTCGAGTGATGGATGATTTGAAACATTAATATGTAAGGTACTGCTAGCTAATTATTCAGCGGTTACTTCAGTGACTTAGATGGGGAATAGGTTTCCTTTGGGAGACAGGATTCTGCTCTCAAGTGGTGCTAACTAAAGTATTAGTACTAACAGTTGTATAGTACCTGTTACTGCTAATTCTCTCCCAAAAAGTATAGATGCATCGCTTTCTAGAATATAAAATGCTTAATAGGAGCGTAGTCATTGAGTGCTTGGGAAATATCTACTTGGTTAAAACAGACAAGAAAGTCTTCTTTAATTTAGGCTTAATTGTGAGTTTTTAATATTGCTTTTGTAGGTATAGTCTTTTCCCCACACTTGGGCAGCACACTCTTGTCATTTTCTGAATACCAACAAAAACCACGAGAGGACATTGAGCAGGGCGATGGCTTCTTAGTGACTTAGAACTTTTTGAACTTCTCAAACATAAAAGGGCATTTTCAGATGGAAAAGTTCATCAATAACGCACTGAGACCATTATCAAAGTCTGCTGGCCTAGATGTCTCACTTTGAGATTCAAGTCAGATGTGGGACATATCCACTATTCACAGGCAAGGTTAGTGTATATTAATGACAGACCGTAATCTGCCAGAATGCCCAAAGGAGATTGTAGTTTTAAGAAATGGAATCTAAAATGCCATGAGTCTATCCAGAGAGGCACATAGGTAGGACAGGCTCCACTAGATTCCTAGATTTGGTCACGAATTCTATGCCCTGTAAAAGAACTCTAGGTAACTGGCACAGTGGGCACATTAGGTCTAAACCTTTGACTCTTCAGTCCAGTGCAGAGCTGACAAAATCATGGAGCTGATCTCACCACTCCTGTGTTCTCTGACTCTCACTTCACCCCAAAGCAAACCAATGAAAGGCACTGGTAAATAACCATGGCATTCTTTCTCACTAATACACAATCTTTCTTAAAATTGTCCTCCCAGGAGATCCTCACAATCTACTGGGTTCGGCACTGTAGATGAAACCTATTTAATAATCCTTGCACCGATCCTTACATAGACGCAAATTCAGAATGGGGCTTGAAAAAATATCTGTGGAAAGTATCAGGGTAACTGAGCAACAGGACAAGCCACTTTCCTACAAAAACATCTTTCCTTTCTCATTTCATAATGAATAATACAGGGCATGCGGGGTGGGGGGAGATTTTTGGTGTCAAAGGGCATCAAAAGTTAGTTAAGACGTATTCGTTTTGTGGAGACAATCTCAGAATGGATTTTTGGTTTTTTTCATTTGAGGCTTTTTGGCTTCATTTTCTCAAAAGTTAGATACAGATTGGTAGACAGGTACGTAGCTGGGTGGACATATAGGTACATAAGGAGGTAATAGCACTGATTAATTTTGGTTGACCATGCTTTGCAACATTTTATTTTACAAGCTGGTTTTGTGTTATAGAAATATAGAGACAACAATACCACAGAGAAATATTTGTCTTATGTTTAAATTTTAGCGGCACTGAATTTACTGTGTATAGTTAAAGAAACACATACTAGTATTTTGTGTATGCTGAGATTAATTTTCAATATGCAGTCTCCCTTGGGACATTTATATTCTTCCAATCAGCATGGAACTGTCCATCAAAACTAACATTATAAATTTTTTTTTAACTTGGCACTGAGAAATGTTTCAGGGCTTTCTTTAAAGAGCTCTAGACAGATTAGCAATCTTCCTGTAAAAATGACCTCTGTCATTTTCCCCGTGCTGGCTACTTATTTCAATGCAGTTGAAGTCAGAGGAGGAGAGGGGTTTCCCCTCTTTTTCCTCCCTCTCCCTTTTAGATAATTTTAGAACCATTTGTTTAAGGCATAGAACTTATGGCTATTTTAAGAAAGTACTGATATTTATTTTAGAATGCAACCTGCATTTTGGTGTAAAGTTTATTTTAATTAGACCAGCAGAAAATAGTTTCCAAAAGGGAAAATACATTTTTTCGCACAAATTGCTTCCATAATTTTTGAACCCTGCTAAGCATTTTTAATAGATATGTGCCCTTAGCTCATCTTTTGCATGCTAACAATTTAATCTGAATACCAATATAGACACAAAATAAACGATTGTTTCCTGCCAGAGGTATCTGCAGAAGAAATCTTGGAGTAAAACATTGTCTTTGCAGCTCATTGTGTCTCTAATTAGAGTGGAAGGAGGCAGAAGCTTGCTGGTGTCAGTCTGTGTTTAGCATGCCCTGGAGCCTCAAACTCCTGTGGGTATCAAAGTGCACTAATTAAATGAGGGGTCCACAATACAGCACTAAACATCAGAGTGCCAGAAAGAGTCCAGTGTCCTCAGTGCCTTTGAGAATCTGTGGCCCACGCTAATTACCCATTGTTGAATTGACTTTCCATTCTGTGAGGAATGAATGGTTCCACTCTCCCTCCTCCCTCCACCCCTCCCCCTTTCTATTTTACCATCTTTGCTTTGGCCGCCTAATTAATCTTATGGAAATCTCCCGAAGCCAGATTCCAGCAAGGTTGCCCCGATGTTTATAATTTGATTTGTGATGATAAAAGTGAAGGCACCCGGTGATGGAACAGTGTCATTTTCAACGCTCTTGAGAATCGAAGAGGCTATCAATCTTTCCCACGTGCATGGCAAACTGATATCCTAGAAAATTAACTTCAATTAATAACAGAAATCCCCAGACACATGAGAAAGCAAAGCTGCTTTGAAAGAGAACCTTCAAAGATGTCTCTGGACTGTCTTTCATATGCAGACCTTTTTTATATAAGAGATCCTCAATGAGGAAATATATATATATGCGTGCTTGCATGTGTGTGTGTGTGTGTGTGTGTGTGCCTTTTTTTTCAATACTAATTTCAGGGAGGTATGGTGTCATTCATACCTAGTGTAGAAAGAATTTAACCAAAGTTCCCTAGGTTTAATATCAAAGCATTCCTGTCTTTAAGCTCCAACATTTGGTGTCTTTTTTCTTTTGATTTGATGAGTAATGCAATTTTAAACATCATTTGAAAACTTTTCTTCTTATCCATAAAGCCTTTCTGTGGGCAGTCAACATCTTAAATGTAATCACAAAATATACATACATGTACAAACATACATACACAGTAAAACTCACTAAAATTTTTGACAGGAAAGGATTCAACAGAACCTGTCCAATATAGTAAGAGTTGGATTGAATAAGGAATAAAAAGCCTCTTTCCCACAAAGTTTTATATCAGATATTACTTGATTTAATACAAGTCTACTCTCTAAGTATGTGCTCCAATTCTGGATTATACCTTAAAAAAGAGAGAGAAAGCAGTTATTCTTGGACAGCACAATTTCAGTTTGTTGATTAAAAGATTTTAGACATTTATATTTTATCACAACAACTGGAATGAATGCACCATCCAGAATAATCTCAGAGATAAATACCTAATTCCTTCTCCCCCTCTTCTCCTCCTTCTGCTTCTTTTTCTGCTTATATTTCTACTTATTTTATTTCTAAAAGCCATTAGGTTATTAAATCATAATTCTCAAAATATTAAAAGAAACCTAATTCTCATCAATAAATAGTGAACACCTCTCAATGTCTTATTTAACTTAATAATGAGGGAACCAGCAGGATGGCAAAGCTAGTTCAAAAAAGATGAGAGGAACTGGGCTTGTGTACAGCCCTTGAAACAAGAATGGTGAAATAAGATTAGGAAATTACAAGCTTGATTAATCCTTTGGCCTAATGAATATGTAATTTTTAGAGTTAAATTTTCTACTGGACAGAAAAGAATGTTATCACACCTTAGTTTTTAAAGTTAACTTCCAACTTTTCAGAGTTGTCAAATGCCTGGGCTCTAGTCAAGCATGAATTCTAAGTAAAACAAAGTTACATTCCCAGAGAAAATCAGGTGACCCTCAGACTCAGGCAACCTTGTTAGATAATTCTCTCGCATGAATTAAGGAAACTCAAATTTTGGATAATTCTCTTTGACAAGGTAAATACACTCACCAGCTTTGCAATTAAAACAAATGACCAAAGTTAATACTGTTTTTACAAGTCAAAAGCAGGAGGACTTGGAGATTTTAAATTGAGCAAAACAAACAAACACACAAAAGTATGGTTTAGTAACCAGATCAGGTAAGTTTGTAGAATTTTAAATTTTTGTTGGAATTACCACATGATTGAATTCATTTTGTACCATTTCTTGTTCTTTAAAATCTTATTTTTTTTAAAGTATTTATTTATTTGGCTGCGCCAGGTCTTAGGTGCAGCACGCGGGATCCTTGCTGTCTCATGAGTGCAGAATCTTCCTTGCTGGGCACCGGATCTTTAGTTGTGGTATGTGAGCTCTTAGTTGCAGCAAGTGGGATCTAGTTCCCTGATCAGGGATCAAACCCAGGCCCCCTGCATTGGGAGGGCGGAATCTTAATCGCTGGACCACCAGGGAAGTCCTAAAAACTTATTAAAAGGCATTGGGAATCTATGAAATTAACAGGCATGGGAATCTCATAAAACCTACGAGTTGTGTTATTGTATCATACCACCTCGACGATTTATGTATGCTGATTGGCTGAAATTGTATTTTTACCTTTGATAGCTAGGACCATGTGTTTAAAAATGAGAAATTGCAATTCAATTAAAATCCCAGGGACTTCCCCGGTGGCACAGTGGTTAAGAATTTGCCTGTCAATGCAGGGGACACGGGTTCAATCCCTGGTCCGGGAAGATCCCACATGTCGCAGAGCAACTAAACCCATGTGCCACAACTACTGAGCCTGCACTCTAGAGCCCACGTGCCACAACTACTGAGCCTGCATGCCACAACTACTGAAGCCCCCGAACCCTAGAGCCCGTGCTCCGCAACAAGAGAAGCCACCGCAATGAGAAGCCTGCACACCGCAATGAAGAGTAGCCCCTGCTCGCCTCAACTAGAGAAAGCCTGCGCAGCAACAAAGACCCAACACAGCCAAAAATAAATTAATTAATTATAAATAAATTAATGAAAAAAATATTTTAAATCCCACAGTTTAAAGTAGGCAAATGATATATCATGTGTGTTTTCACTTACTTGTTGAAAGTAATATTCTGAGATCTCTAGCAAGTAATTAAAAATTACTTTGACAACAAAGAAGTAGTAATATCAACCTTAATGTTTTAAATTTCATATATTAATTATATGTCCCTTAAGTCATAGCTGAATGCTGAATTAGGTATTAGAATTGACCATTCTTATGTCTTTTCATTAAAAAAGATCATGTCTTCTAGAAGTCTAGCAATTCATTGACAAGGAAAAACATTTTCTGCCATAATTTACTTGTACTCATGTGTCTTCAGCATGTGTAACATCAGCAACATTGCTTTTTAGAAATGACTTGATAGACCTTTTATTTATTAAAAATACATTTTTTAGAGATATGATTTCATCCTTAACACACAGAAGCATTATTCCCAGCACATTTTTATCGTACATAATTCAATTATAAAACACCGCTTAACCTCACTCTATATGGTGTGCTAATAATTACAGATAGGATTTTTTCCCTATGAAATAAACATTTTCTTATTATGATTGGTTTTAATGAAGTGGAAGGAACCAAGACTGAGAATAAACCAGAAGTATCATGCAGAGTCACGAATGTTATGAACTTGACTGTGCAAAACCTTCCCTGGACACCCTTACATAGAAAGAGACAATGAAATCTAAGTGTTTATACATGTATTGTTAGGATCAATGCAAACTTTATCTGAACAATTGTATTGTGAAAGTTTAAAGGTGATATTTAATTTATCAAAGCATTGTACAAAACGTCAAGGATGAGGGAACGCGAATTCACAATGAATGTCAAAAGGATGTTTACTCTGGGTGCCATTAGGTCATGCAGCCTGTCATATGCCAAACAAAACATTTTGCTTATGTACAGGGTGATGCTTTTTTTTTTTTTTTTTTTTTTTTTTTTTTTTGGTACGCGGGCCCCCTACCGTTGTGGCCTCTCCCGTTGCGGAGCACAGACTCTGGACACGCAGGCCAAGCGGCCATGGCTCACGGGCCCAACCGCTCCGCGGCATGTGGGATCTTTCCCGGACCGGGGCACGAACCCGCGTCCCCTGCATCGGCAGGCGGACTCTCAACCACTGGGCCACCAGGGAAGCCCCAGGATGATGTTTTAAAACATGTCCTCACAAAGCTACTTCTTAAGTCATCTAGGATCCATTTTTCTCAACGATAGATATTTCTGGCTGCATTAATACTCCCCCAAACCCAATTAAAGATAGTACATATATTTTGGCCAAATATATATTTAAAAAGCCATTAATTCAGTTTTTGCAGAACTATGTGAAAATCCTAGCATCCCAGGTAGGGTTGTATTATTGTACCGTACCTCCTTAGTACTAAAAGGATCATTTCCAGATCCAGTGGGTTTCCCACTTTGCCAGCACTGGACTACCTCCACATAGCATGATTAGCTCTCATCTTAGAAATTGTTTAACACATTTCATGTTAAATAAAAAGAAACTGGATGATGTAATAAATGTTTTATATTCAATAAGATAATCATCATATTTCATACATTCATTCTTAGAGAGTGCCTGTTTCCATCCTTCAGAAATGACCTGCAAATAGCCTAGCAATAATGTTAACTCTATATGGGCTTTATTCTTTGCTCAGTTAATCACACATTCAATTTACCTATCTTCCTGCCCATGTGCATTATAATGCAAATCAATTCAAGTAGAGATGTGAGAGCTTAGGAAGGCTGGCCTGGCGAGCCAGCATCCTTTATTTCTTGCCTTAGAGCTAGCCAAGCTCCTGAGATGAAAATGAGCTTAATTAGAATTGTAGAAGGATTTAAAAGTCAGTTAAAAAAATAGAAAACTCTTCAAACTGAATATTCTATCCGCAGCAAAGTGGAAGAAAATGTTCACTGCCTATGTCCAAACATCTCAAACCTCAAAGGGTCAGAGGACAGTCTTCAAGAGAAAGCTATTCTTGGCATTCACTGCAGCCCTTCCCCAGGAAGAAAAGTATGAAAGAAGTTCCGTGCTGTTTACCACGCAGGAGTCAGGCCAGTAAACAGAGCGCACCTTTCACCTGTCTTGCTGTTCCAGTTCTATTCCCTTCAGCCCAGATGCAATCCAGGGCCCTGTATACAACACTCCAGGTTGTAAAGGCCCAAGAGGCCCATGAGATAGATACAAACACAAGTGCTGCAGAGTCAGTCTTAGAGCTAATAAAGAAAACAATTTCTAATCTCACAATGCTGAAATTTTCTTAAGCCCTGTGCTCCAAGAAAATAGTGAAGGTTAAGAAATCCCCTCACTCTTTTGTGCTCTGAGGACACCCTTCCCCATATGACGTAGTTAAGACTCATGACACATCTCTGTCCCCACCTCATTTACCTATAACAAAGCCAGGCACAGACCCTCCACATTCCAATTTTTTTGCCTCATAAGTAATTAGCTGAACTGCTTGTTTCAACAGATCAATCAGGACAAAATGCTTGTTAACCGAAATTTGGTTAAGTTTTGCTCCTTCTCTCAGAGACCTGAATTTTGACCCACCCTCATCCCGATCCAGCATACAACTCCTCATGAGAACAGACTGGCCTCATGGAAAAAGATTCTTTGATCTACTCTCAGACCATGCCACTCTTTCATCCCACGTCCACACACCCAGTTTTTTCCAGTCCTGTTTACCCCGCTTGATAGAGAAGAAAATTATTTTCGCCGAATGCTATGGTTGTCGTGTCCTCCCTATTGCAATAGTCCCTTTCCCTACTCTTGCAATAATCATTTGAATATAGCCTTTCTTTACTAAGACTGGATTTGATTATTTGACAAATCTTATCAACGTCCAGGAATTTTGGAAAACTTTAGGTCTGCTCCTAACCTGGGGATTGAATCTTCCTTGACTTCTGGCAGTAAACCCCTAAATGATCCTATGGACCTATGTTTCCACAAATTGCACACACATTTCTGTGGGGTAAGCTTCATATGATCAACCCTTCTAGAGAGTAAGAGTAAATCAACGATTTGGCAGGAGGAATTGTTTTTTCATTTGTTTTTAAAATCACATTTTCACAAAAACAAAAATTACAGAATCCTAATCATATAGGCCTGTCTTAAGAATTTTAGTAAAATAATTAAAACACTCTAAACTATCGTGTATGAATGAAATGATCTATCATGATAGAAACTAATGATATAAGTATTGTAGTCATTTCAAAGTTAAGGGATCATCAAAATAGAGGCAAATTCCACCAGGCTGATGTCAACTTCTCAATATCTTACTCATCAAAGGAACTGGAAGCTGGGACTACCCTGGTGGTCCAGCAGTTAAGACTCCGTGCTCCCAATGCAGGGGACCCAGGTACAATGCCTGGTCAGGAAACTAGATCCCGCATACCACAACTAAGAGCCTGCATGCCGCAGCCAAAAAGAAGATCCTGCACGCGGCAGTGAAGATCCTGCATGCCGCAACTAAGACCCAGTGCGGCCCAATTAATTAAAAAATAAATAAATATTTTTTTAAAAAAAGGAGCTAGAAGCTGGACCAATCTGAGCATCTGGTTTCTGATAACTGAGTTTGTAACTTAATAAACCAGCGGTTTTATTCATTTGTTTTATTTACACACATGCATGTACACACAGACACACACGCAAAATCATTGTCTCTCCCAAATTAGTTTAACTTCAGTCACAATTGTCCTGAAAGCATATTCATAGAGTATCCAAGGCACAATGTAATTTTAACAGTACCAATAATTCTGTTTATATAAATGTACCTATGTCAGTCTTTACTTACCCTATAAAATGTATGATATGTTTAAATTAAATTTCCAACAGTGAACATACGAGTTCATAAAAACAATAAATGCTATGCCATTATTAAAGTATATAAAAAAGAAGAGAAATTCAAAACAACTGAAAATCTAGCGTCATATGAGATCAGATACTCTCTCTTGGCTCCCAACAATGAACTTGACAATGAAGATGAGGTTAAATTGCCCCAATAATAATTAACTTATCAATAGCAAAGAATTGCTTCAACTTAAAAAGATGTGGGATGCAATTAGACACCTATTTAAAATATGCATTTTATTATTTTGAGGCTAACAAGATGAAACTTTGGTATTTTTCATGTGACACTGTCCTGAACAACAACAGCACTGAAGCATCCATCTTTTAAAGGATTTTCAAGTTTGGAAGAAAAATCACTAAGATGTTTTACAACATGAAAGAGAGAGCTTGACTGGAGAAATGACGTTAGAACACAATCTAAAATGCAGGTACAGCATTGCTTGGCTATCTACAAGGGAGAGGGTTTTAAGGTTATAGATTGAGAGCACTGGAAGGTAACTGCTGCAGCTGAGGAGAGGGTTAGAGGGCGGGGGGCGGGGACAAGGCACACCCCTGAGACACAGACACCCCCGTGCAGTCCAAAGACTGAGGCTTATATTAGAAGATTCAAAAATACTCCCCTTGCCCCCACATCCTACCACCAAGCTAATAAGACTTCAGTAACAGTAACAGTCGAGTACAAATAGGAGGACTCTAGAGGCAGACTTTTTCTGAGGATCAGCACAAAAGGAAGCACCAAAGCCAAGCAGGGAGACAAAAATAAGGTGACAACGTAACGGGAGGAATTTGAAGCCTCTGATGCCCATAGTTACAAGAAACATCAAATACAGCCCAACTATTGGCCGGAACAACAGAGACTAAACACAGATGAGAAAACAATCAGTGAGCTTTAAGGTAGATCCACGGAAATTATCCAAACTGAAATGCAAACAGAAAAACAAGGAAAAAAAAAGAAGAGAACATATCTTCAAAAACTGTGACACAATATCAAACCCAGTAACTTTAGCCTGATTGGAATACTTTGAAGTAGAAGACAGAGAGAACAAGGCAGAAGAAATATTTGAAGCAATATGGCCCAAACTTTTCCATTGCAAGGGGAGCTAACTCAATCTAACTTGAAAGTTTCATCATCTAGCTTTTAGGCAGATGCTTGGAAAGCTGGATGCCACATCCTATGGTGTGGAAGGGCAAGCCAGCATAGGTAAGATGCTAACCAAGAGAAGGAAGGAATAGTCAGGAAAATCTGAGAAGGTGCTCAATGTTTGTACCTCCAAATGCTTGTATAACTGACTTTAAAAAAACCCACTGAACATATATTTATAAAATGTATATTTTTAGTAAGTATAGAATTGACTTACTATACTTCTTACTATTTCTATAGAATGGAAAAATGTAAGTGTGGTCAAGAACTGTGAAGGGTTTAAGATTTTACCCTACTTGCAAATTAGCGAGTTAGGCTGACACATTTTCATGGATGCTGGCAGAAAACACAATACTTGAATCACACAGAAAAAAGATGTCATAACTCATGGCACAGCGAGCAGTAGGAGCACCATGATGTGTGTATCAACTTCCCTTGCCTCCCGCATCTCCCATGGGTGAAGTGGAGGCATCAAGTGAATGTTGCACACACAGAGGGCTTGTGTTACAGCTGAGGAACCCTGAGCTTAGGGGATCACAACCTTTTATAACAGTCTGCAAGGAAGCAAACATGCCTGACCTTTTCCCAGAGGGTGGCATTATCTTTATTATACTGGACAGTAAACAAATCTGCCTTTTGCTCTGACAGACACTATCTCTTATTCTTCCAGCATTGTTCATTATACAGACATCCTTGAAAAGATATTCCGGAACAAAGGCTGTCAGTTACTCTGCTCACAAGTCATGGGGAAACACTAGAAACCCCTCAAGAACTGTCTCCCAACTGGGATCTACACATGAAAGAGATCAGATATGTGATATGTCATAATCTGAAAGGACACGGACCTCACTAAGAGCACCAGCACATTGATTCAAAGCATTTTCATACTCACACTTAGGGTGCTGAATGGAAGAGAAAAGTTTGTAAAAAGAAGTTTTAAAAAGTAACTTAAGTAGGCATTATATTTGTACATGGTTTTAATGAAATAAGAAAGATTTTGAAAGATTGTTCGAGAGTTTTAGAAGTCACAATTTCTTCATGGGGAAAAAAGAGGAAAATGTGAAAAGATATCTTGATAAGGTGACTGACTTCACTGTTTTCTTTCATCATAAGGACTGTCTTTCAAAATTACTTATTTCACAGCTTTTCAAGGCTAAAGAGGAGGCAAAACTCTTGAGTTTTACGTTCATAATTCAAATAAGAACACATTTTTGTCAGTTGAATGACTAGAGTTTACTGTGAAGATTGAGTCATTTAAAATCCTAGTTAATTTCCGTAGGATACAAATTACAATATTTATAAAAAGAACAAAAACAATATTAGCAGTAATTATTCTTCATGGAAGACCACTAGGGTATTAGAAAGCCCTTTCTTTCTACCATCCGACATGGGCAACTTAATCCAGCAATAAAAACATACTCACCAAACTGTCTACCAAGAGCAACTAGAAATAATTCCATGTAGCCCTTTGGAGGATCTCTTCTCAGTGATGCCAATTATTATGCTAAATATCTATATACTGATGTGAATTCAGGTTCCCCATGTGTTTGATACCAACACAGAGAAAATAAATTGCCTGGATGTTATATCTTATATATAGTGTCAATCATCTATCCATTGTCCAAAATAAGAGCTTCCACTCTTCAAAATCTGTTGAAATCTGGAATTTTTTAACCACAGCAAAAATGGTTCTAAATCATATTCAGGCATACTACTTATCAAGGAAGGAGTCTGTAAAAATTAAAATACTAAAAAACTCCTTCAAATAAAAGTATAAATGACTGACAGCTGAGCAATCATTCACTATATATTTAGCAAAAACTAGTAGGTTGTGGGTACTATGCAAAGAGCTGAACAAAAAGTGTACACTAAACCATTTACCATGTATGAAAGATATTACCTTGTGCTTCACTTAATATCACTGAGATTCAGTTTCCTTATCTACAGAGTTCAAATTAGAAAAAGGATGCTATGCTTCTTCCAGGTCTAAGGTTCTTTGCATCAGATACCTACTTGGCCTGAGCTTATGTGCCATACTGGTCTGTTTAAATTAAATGAAGTCATCAGTGTTTGTATTAGTACCCTTTCAACCACCCATTCTCCTCTCCCATATTTGGTACACCCAGCCCCTTCTTCTCTCAGATGTCCAGGGCCAACATGCTGTCTAGGATGCTCTGTGTTTCTCCAACCCTGTGCAAGAGTTGGGACTATTCCAGTTTCTGGACATTTCTTATACCCGCTCGCTTATTAAAATTTTAAAGTACAGATTTCCCTATGTGCTGAATATTTTGTCTTCATTTGCCAAAGTGATGAAAAATTACGAGGAATATTAGTCCAGCTGTAAGTTTTAATACCTAATATGGAATTTATATATTATACTTCCCAGACGAATTTTTATTTTAATGGTGGAGTCTTGGAAATACACTTTTTAAATCCAAAGGAATATGAGTCATTTTATCCATTATTACCATCTATCTGAATTTAGGGGAAAGTTTGTAAAATTTCCAATATAACAAGGTAAAGAAAAGATATGTTTGGAGTTCATAATGTATACGCAGCTGTCTTTATGCCCAGGACTGAGTCAGCGTGAGATGATGTTTCCCTTACTCAGTAAACTTTGCTGGGAGCTGGTACTCCCTTTAAGAGGCAGAATGAATCCTAATTAATTAGAGGCAACAGAAAATCCAGGCAACATACTATAGTAGAAAAATCATGGAATTAAAAAAAAAACAAAACACCTCAACAAACACCATTCACTATCGGTATGCCTTAAATCTTACTTGTTTTTACCCTGCTCTCTCTCATTTCTCTCATAAGTAAAGTTTAGAAAGGGATAATATTTGAACTATTATATGAATCAAATGTGATAATCTGGCACATCATACAGAAATCCATGGGAGTGGATAGTGTATATTACTAAGGGGAAGAAAGTTGGAGATAAAAACATAGAGTATGGTTAAGAAAAAAGACAAAAAATGCTACAGAGAAGTAAAATGAAAATGTTTTCCAGATATATTTTCCCTTAAGAGTAGGGAAGCATCCACCTTCTCATTCTAACCTCATTATGGTAGTTCTTAACCAAAGATGCCCCTCAGCACCACTTGGGAGATTTTCCATAATGGGCCCCCTGGCCAGGAACAGCCCTGGGGCACATCAAGAATAGTAACTCAAGAGTTGCTGCTGTACATCTGTCTTCAGTTGTACCTGTTCCATGCTGTAGGCACACACCATGAGACTAGAACAATATTGGCAGCAACGTGGAACTGCAGTGAGGAAAATTCCTAGCAAACTTCAAATCTGCTTCCCGTGGATTAAATATGGTTCAAGCCACAATACGTGTCAAAGGCCTGAATGACTAATGGACAATGAGTTATACATAGGGATTGGTGCTTCATTAAAAGGAGTATCATACATTTTAACAATATATTTTTGATATCTGATTTCACTCCCTTCATCCAAGGTAAATCTTTCATTGAAATGTTGTTACTGCTGTAAGGAACTTTGCTCTCAGGAATCATGTCATGTGGGATATTAACTTCTGGTGGGTACAATTTACTAAACCACTCAATTGCAAAGCCTGTCACTTCACTGCTCAATAATTATGGTTTTTCCTATTCAGCATATAGTTGATAGTTTACTTTCAGAATGTGAATTGTTCACCTTTTGTCTCCAGCAGCTATAGCTGTTGAATTTTCCATTATAATCTAAACCTAAAGGACCAATTTTTTAAAAATTCTTAATATCCCAAGGCACCTTGCTTCTTTAGACATGAATATTAAATAGGGTGAAAGCTTAAAACCCTTGGTGGAAAGTCCCGTCAAGAGAGGCCACGTGAGGACATTCAAAATACAACTAGCCAACTCACATTCTATTGTGGGATTAATTAGCTGTGAGCTACAGAGTCAGTGTTGTAGTAAAGGTACTTTTCCGTAGAGCTTTTGTCACGTGCTTCTGCCAGGTCCATTTATTTTTTTCTCAGTCTCAAGCCATAGTTTGAGGAAAAAGCAGCTGGACGTGGTGGAAAGAGCAGGAGACAGAGTAGGAGGGTTCCGGATGATCCCACCCTCTTTACATTACACTTTGCCCACACAGCAACTGACTAGCTACTTCCTCTGAGAAAGTCTTTCTCTTTCTCCAGATTGACACCATTAGAGGAAGCTATTCTTAACCCCCGGATCAAGTAAGCTGGCTAAAAATGAAAGTGAAATCTTTTAAGTTAAAAAAAATTTATATCATTGTCAGTTTGGTAAGAAAAAAGAAAAAAAAAACCATTCTCCATCTAGCAGAGAGAAAAAAACTCTCTCCTTTTCAAACTCTTATGATGTTTTTTCAGTATGTTGCTCAAAATTGAAGAAAGGGCTCATTTCTTGACTATCACCATGATTTTCACTGAGATTTATGTTCAATGACACTGGAAGATTACACATAAACCCTGACAGTAGTGTAGGCTAGATCCTGCCGCCTGAACTATAAAAAAGGATGATTGTAGATGCATCGGAGGGCTAATTAGAAAGTCTTTTACTCCTCTGCCCAGCCAGCTACTCTTGGTTTCAGTTACTTTCTTTGTTGGGGGGTAGGGGGGCATGTCTTCCTTTTCTGTTCTACACCTTGCTATAGTTTATAAAATGTTGGAAATTTTTAAATGCATTTTCTCCCAAATAAAATAATGTAATACAAGTGAGATTATTGAAGAACTATGTGTTTTCCTGAGCCACCAATTAGCATTATTATTTTTTAATGGGCACGTTTCTATTTCTATCAGACCATGCCAATTAGGACGATTGCACTGTTTGAAATCTTTCAGTAAAACTGTTAAAACTTTTTCTCCTTTGGTTAAGAGATTTAAATTTGTGGTTTTGGGGTTCCATAAATCTCTGCATGTTCTGATTTTGTTTGTTATAGGGTACATTATTTCCCAGGAGTCTTTAAATATTATCTAACTCCTAAATGACTTTACTTGTAGCAGATGTTGAGGGGTTTTGTCAAAACCTACTCCAGCAGGCATTCATCTCTAAAATCATGTAGTTTCAAAAAAGTACAGTAATGAGACTATATGGTTCGACTGAGGATCCACTGACAAAGAATTAAGTCAAACTACATCGTCACTTAATTGAATATATTATAATGGCGAACTTATGGTCATCGTGTGGCACAAAGTTATTGATTAAAATAGAATCATGACTGTGAAACCTGCCTTTTTGAAATAATTTTCACTGAGACTAATGTGTTTACTATAGGCATTGAAATATATCAGATATGATATTCACAGCTATTCTGTGAATATATCTACATTAACCCCTTTTCTCTGTTGTACATGAGTCACAACTGCCTTCAAAGTTCTCTCCCCCTCTAGTGTTCTGAAGGTAGCCAAGACACTAATAATGATTTGAATACTTCACTTTTGTGAAAGGAATATTCAGAAACAATATAAAGTAAATAAGAAATCGATTTGTACAGATGCGACAAGGTCCAATTTGCCAAATGAAAACCACAAGAGGTATTTAAAGGAAACAAAAAAAGCAAGGTTAGCAAGTTTACCTTAGTTTGTTCATGTTGCAAAAGGAGCCATATTTCCTCTAAAAACAGCATTGCAGAAGTCAGTGATAATGTTTTTATTATAGAAGCAGTAATTTGCAGGAAATGCTTAAGGTTTCAATTTGGGGACTAGAACTAGGTAGGACAATCCTTTTATTTTTTGCTACCTAAGGTACAAAGTGTGTGTTTTTTTCTGACTCTTGGACATATTGTGCGTTTCTGGGCCTACTGCCTCAGAACCAAGGGTCAGCCTTCTTTCCAAGATCTCTCACTGTAGGCAGATCTCTGTCCCTAAGGAATGAATTTGACCACACACATTAAAAAAAAAATTAATATTGTTAATGTGGTATTTTATTTGGTCAGTTTTATTCGTGGAAGTTGAGAGATATTAATTAATTGATACAAAACTCCTTAATATCTAGCTTTAAAAACAGACCCAGAGGATTCTAAAGCTTATGAGTGAAAAACTATCCATGTGGAGGATTTGTAAAATCTCTAGGATTATAATTTACTGTTATGTATCAGAAATATTTTTTGTCTTCATAAGCTTATCTATTGAGATTAGGAATCAGGAATCATCAAAATTACATTTACCAGGTTCTGTCTATAAAATCTATAATCTGTAAAACCTATTACCAATCCTTTCTCAGAGAGTCCCAAGTTTAGGAATGTACTTTTTGACCTAGTTGTCAAAGAGTAACATTCTTGACTACCCGTGATTACGTGTCACAGACAAGACCTTCAAGCCATTTTCCTGGGAGAACATTATAGACATAGTTTTAACATATGATACATAGTTCTCATTTCTAACAAAGATATTGTCATATCTAATTAAGCAAGATCTTTGTTGTGGTAGGGTTGTAATTTTTAACTTTTTGGGGGTGTGGGGGAGAAGGATAGAGTCTCACTGAAACTATATGTAAATAACTACATAGTCAGGAAAAGTACAGGAACTCAGTAGAGACACTTGGTATAAAATTTAATTATTGGGCTTCCCTGGTGGCGCAGTGGTTGAGAGTCCGCCTGCCGATGCAGGAGACATGGGTTCGTGCCCCGGTCCGGGAAGATCCCACATGCCGCGGAGCGGCTGGGCCCGTGAGCCATGGCCGCTGAGCCTGCGCTCCACAGCGGGAGAAGCCACAACAGTGAGAGGCCCGCGTACCGCAAAAACAAAAAAAAAGATTTAACTATTGTTTTAAGTAGTCGTGCAGACAGGCCCCATGAATATATGTCACTGTTGTTGTTTGAGGTAATACACACACAAATTGCCTAAACCACTCTAATATTACGTATACAGTTAATATGAATTTTTAAGTAAACACCGTGTAACCACCACTCAGATAAAGAAGTAGACCCTTTCTAGTACCTTCAAAATTTCTCTGATGCTTCTTCCCAGTTAATGCCCCCACCCAGAGGAAATGAATATTCTGACTTGCATTACCATGTTTTTCATACTCTTGACACTCACATAAATGGAGTATAGGCATAAAGTTGTTCACACTTTCTCTTGTTATCCTTTTATTGTCTGTAACTCTTCAATGTTCCCCTTTTTACAGCTTTATCAATTTTTTAAAATAAATCTTTTCAGAGAACCAATTTTCAGTTTTATCAAGTTACTCTATTTTTTTTGTTGTTTTCTGTTTCATTGATTCCTTCTCTTGTTATTTCCTTCTAGTGTTTTTTTTAATTATTATTATTTGTGTAATTTTCTCTTCTTTTCCAGGCTATTTGAGCTGGGAAATTAGATAATTGATTTCAAAACCTTTACTTTTTTTAAATGTATGTATTTAAAGTTACCTCTTAGCATTGTTTTAGCTACATATCACAAATTTTATTATGTTGTGTTCTATATTTTCATTTATATAAATTATATTCTAGTTTCCTAAGTGATTTTTTAAAATCAATTCAATATTACATGTGTGCAGCTTAATTTCCAAATATTCGGGGATTTTCAGGCATCTTGTTACTGATTTCTAACTTAGTTCCATTGTGGTCAGAGAACACGTATCTGAGAAATGCATAGGTGATGGTTCTTTTTAGGTGATGTTGCCCTGAAACAATCAGCCTGCCAGATATTTCTCCAGCAAAGATGGCTTTATTTGGGATCAGCAGAGAATTGCAATTCGGGGTCTGCAACCATGGTGAACCATGTGCAAGTCTCAGCATGGAAAGGGAAGAAGAACTCTTTTATAGAGGGGAAAAGGAAGTTGGGAGCGCCATAGTAAACAAAGAGTCCATGATTTTTCATTGGTTGAGTCCTCGTCAGGAAAGAAGAGGTGTCTTTCTTCTTCCTGTTGCTCTGCTATCATTTCAGGGCATGAGAGCTCCCTGTTCTGGTCTTCCGATTCTATCTGAGGTTTCTGTTCATTAATGTTTTACAGTGAGAGAGATGATGATGAGAAAAGGAATAATTGAAATGAACCCACTGATTTTATCAGGGTGACAAGAGTGACAGAGGCTAAATAGTGGCACTGCTTCTTCTGCCTAATTTCAGTTCTTTGAGATTTATTGAGACTTGTTTCATGGCCACCACACGGTATATCTTGGTGATTCCTCTGCATACACTTGCAGAAAAAAATATTTATTTTGAAGTTGTTGTGTGTAGTGTTCTCTAAATGTCATTGGTGAAGTTTGTTAATACATTTGTTCAAATATTCTATACACTTAAGGAAATTTCTTTTTCCTGCATGTCTTATAAATTGCTGAGAATGGAGTGTTAAGTTCTCCAACTATGATTTGGGATTTATCTATATCTCCTTTTATATGTGACAATTATTTCTTCCATCTTGCTCTTTGTTAACTGCCTTCTCCACCTTTTTGTTTCTAGTTTCCTATTTCCTTTGGTATTAATTGAGTATGTTTTAGTATGTTCCATTTATCACCTTTTTAGATTTTTAGCAATAAGTCTTTGTTTTAGCCTCTGGAGATAATAATGTACATACTTAATTTATTACAGTCTTACTTGAATTAATTTTATACTAATTCACATATAAGAAACTTACAATACCCCCTGCCATTTTCACTACTGTTGTCATGTATTTACATCTCCATAACTTATAAACCCACCATACATTACCAGTATTTTACTTTAGAGAGTTAATATCCTTTTAAAGAAACTAAGAAAAATATTTCATATACACTCACTTATTTTTGGTACTCTTATTCCTTTCTGTAGATCAAGGTTTCTGCCTGGTGGTATTTTCCTTGAGCCTATAGAACTTCCATGGTGTCATCAAGGTAACAGAACATGATAACCCCTTGTGATAAGGTGAGAAGGTCATAGAGTCTGTGTACTAACTTTTGAAAGATCTGAAGAGCTAGCCCAACCCTACAGTAAGACAGGAAAAGTGTACTTCATTCTCCATCAGGTAAATGCAAACTGTTTCTGATGGTCTGTGCTCATCAACAGAAAGTGCGATACATATATACAATGGAATATTATTCAACCATAAAAAGGAACGAAATTGGGTCATTTGTAGAGATATGGACGGACCTAGAGACTGTCATACAGAGTGAAGTAAGTCAGAAAGAGAAAATCAAATATCATATATTAATGCATATATGTTGAATCTAGAAAAATGGTACAGATGAACTCGTTTGCAAGGCAGAAATAGAGACACAGATGTAGAGAACAAACGTATGGACACAAAGGGGGGAATGTTGGGGGGGTGGGATGAATTGGGAGATTGGGATTGACATGTATACACTAATATTTATAAAATAGATAATAACCTGCTGTATAAAAGATAAATAAATAAAATAAAATTCAAAAAAAAAGAAAAAATGTATTATCTTTCAAAATTACTAATGCACACCAATGGCAAAGGGCAAGAATGATTTTCTCCACTAAAGAACCCATATCTGAAGCAGCAGCTGCATTTGGAATTGCCATCTGATTAAGCTCACAATTCTCCACTGTCATTCTCTATGATTTATCCAGAAGAATTAAATATGAGAGTAGGAATTACTACCCCTGTGTTTTCCAAGTCTTTGAGGACAATACTAATATCTCTGACTTACCCAAGAATGGCATTGTTTTTGGTTTGCTACCTCAGCACCAGGAAGCAGCTTCTGCTTCCTATGATGATGATTCTGACTCTATGGGTCAAGGAGTCAGAGTAGGGCTTCTGCTAATTTCTAATTGTCCCTTTTTCAATCTAACACTCAGGGTTGCAATAGTAACCACAGGGTGTGACAGATCCACTGAGACAATTACAAGACAAACACAGAGCGAAATTCCATTCTTCCTTTGACCCCTTAAACCCTCACACTGAATAGTGATGTTTTCTGTCTCGAAGGATTAGTGCTGGTTAAGAGCCAATGTCCCATAATCCTAAAAGGTCTGGGTATTCACCCTTCCCCAGTGCTCAGTCACTTTGGCAAATAGTTGCAACTGAAGGAAGATGATGTAAAATATCATTGTGGGATCTTCCCCCAACAATAACCACTTTCCCAGTAATTCAGTTCTGGGAATTGCACGGGGGATATAACTCTTTCATGGAACTTAGGGCAAGGTTTTTCACACCAAACCTAGTTATATTCACTGAAGAGATCAAACAGTGCCTTAGTGTACTTTTCACCTATTTCGTCTTAGAGACCCCATGATCCATTAGCCCATAGCAAAGATCCTCACAATTCTCACTCTCGTTCCCACGTTGTGTCTATCATAGGAACTCTGCCTTCATTGTCTCAGACAGCAAAACACCAGGATTCCGTAACTCCCATTGAAATGAAGGAGGTGAGGACAGTTAGAGGGTGAGTGAATGGACTGCACACGATGCTCCCCTATCTCTCTATGTATTTGGCTTCCTTCTTGTACATAATTATCAAGGAGTGTTCATTTCATTCACTGTAGAACACAGTTGAATCCTGCTTTTAGTTAACCAGCTAAGAAAATGCTAACTGCTCAGGCTAGCACACTGAATCCAGCATCTTAGGTAAATGCCCCGTGTTAATAAATTTTGCCCTATCTAAAAATTTGTTGTTTTCTCCATGGTCTATCTATCACTGAAGAATCCACATATATATTCTTCAGGTTTCGGATTCTTTTAATCTCATATTTGAATTCTTTCGATATGTAGGTTTTCTATCATTGGTTTTACTTGGTAATTGGCTTTCTTGAGCATGGTGAAATCTGACTCTGGCTGCGAGATTGGAGGTCGTGGGGCATGGTAGTGGTAGAGCCTAAGGATAACTAGCAATATCCTTGATAAAGTTATTCTAGGTTCAAACAAGGTACACAAGCCTCTTCAGACTGGAAGGTGGAACTGCTTTTGTTCAATACAGTTTGGAGCTGGGTCACTCAGAGTCATCTGAATCCTTCCAAATGTCAGTATCCTAATTCTCAGAGCCTCATTTTTCAAATGGAAACCCTAAACTTCACATAAAAATGTAGCTGAAATTCACTTGGTATTGTAGGTTCTCCAACTTGTAGAATCAGATTCTGTATGTAAATTTGGGTTATAAGAGATGAAATGTTCTTTTCCTCTGACGTTGCCTTGAGCTGAGATTGTTCCGCCCTGAGCCTGTCGTATTCTTCCTTTAACTCCCAAGTACAGTTAAACACAGTCAGGCCATCCAAAATTTTTGTATTCTTCATGCTCATCATTCTATGATGTGACAGTTACCGTGTGATCTGCCAAAGGTATGCCTTTAACTGACACTATTGCAGCAAGACATTTCTTCTTAAGGAACTGTTGCCACTGGTTGACAAAGACTACTATTGTTCTGTACTCTACTTGTAACCAGACCCTCGTGCCTTCAAATTCAATTAGGTCAGATGACACATTCTTCAATAATTATTTATTGAGGATCTTTTATATTCCAGACATATAACCATAAAAAAAGGGATACAATCCCCAACTCCATAGGACTTATATTCTTTTCTTGGAATATAGGTACAAAATAAAAAACAAGTATATAATACAATACAGTATGGTATAGTAAGAAATATGGCATGATGTGATGTAACATTACAAATCGTATCATCAGGTAGTGTGATAATTAAATGTGCCTTTGGATCCATTTTGCTCCTAAAGATGTCAGGGATACTATTTTTTAAATAGAAAAGTTTCTTTCAGAGGCAAAAAATTCTGAAAGTATATTCCTGTTGGTTGCTGATTCTATATGCTTTACTTCCCTTTAAAAAACTGACATTTATAAATCTTACTTCATATTTAATTGCTTAAACTCTTTTGCAGTAAACTTAAAGCACGTTAGTGTGTTGTAAGGTCAAATGACTAAGCAGAAGATAAATATCAAAATCCTAAAACAAATTAATAATTTACCTGCATTCCCTGTGAACTTTAAATAGTTAATAACGCCCAGACTCCATGCCTCAGGTCAGAAAGCGCATCCCCTTTTGAGAGGTTGGGCTGGTCATACCACCCACACGCTTTTGATCATTACCTAGATATGCAGTGGTCATGTCAGTAGCTAATTGCCCACGTTACCTTCTTCATTTTTCTTGTTAAAGAGAGATGTTTAAAATGAGCTCAATATATCAGCCTTTTTAGCAGAATTATTAATAATACGTAACCCTCATTTATTACTTGGTCTTTTTTTTTCCTGAGCTCTTCCTTCTCTGATAAATCTGTAAAGCCTCTGAAAGACTGTTGGAAATCATCTCACTTTACCTTGCTAACACTTTTACCTAAAACTACAACAAATTCATACCTTACAATTTATTCTTTCTTAGTTATTCTGATTTGAAGTTGGCTTACTTTTCCAAATTTATTCACTTGAATTTTAAACCTTAAAATAAAGCACATTTTGACCATAAGCAGAAGAGATAAGACTTTTTAAATGAGGAAAGTTTGAAAATGTGAAATAAAATAAATAAAGCATAAGGATCAACAACAACCAAAAAAATGCAGTGATTTAAGTGGAAACCTGGCTATAAGTTTCTAAAGCAAAGCTCAAGAAGGAAACATAAACTTGAAAAAAAAAAATCACATTCATTTTATTTCCCAAGCAGACATTTTTCTCCTGGTGCTAAAGTCTAAAAGAAATTTAAGCCACTATATACAAACAGTGAATAATATAAGTATGTGATTTTCACCAAGTTACTTAACCTTCCTGCCTTATCTTCCTCATCTGCAAAATGGCTTAAATATTGTATATCTTGTATACCTTCCAAGGTTGGTGAGACAATGAATTACAAAACTGATTTTTAATTCAACAAATGTTTACTATGCTGCTTAGTATTTCAGGCACAGTTCTAGGTATGAATATAAGCAGTGAACCAAACATTTAATGTCTGCCCTCATGAGTTTATGTTCTATAGGAAAAGGGAGAAAATAAACAAACGAAAAGATTATAGCATGTCAGATAATGGTAAGTGCTTTGAAGAAAAATAGTGAGAGCTAAGGGGAGGATAGATGCACATTTTGAATAAGCAACTCAGGCAAAAACTCTTCAAGAAGGTGGCATTTGACCAGAGACTTGAATCAAATAAGGGAAAGGGCCACAAAAAGATAGGAGGAAGAAGAATTTCTGCAAGAGGGAATGGAATGAATCAACGAAGAGAAGACTGGACTAGGAGAAAGGGTCAGAGATATAGGCAGGGGTTAAATCAGGTAGACCATGTTTGTCTACGGCAAGTAGTTTGGATTTTATTCAGAACAGAATGGAAACCAGTGGTGGGCTTTGAGCTGTGACATGACTTCGTTTCTGCTTTTAAAAAAGGTCACCGGGATGGCTCTGTTGAGAACTGACTATAGCACAGCAAGAATACAACTGTGGGGTGTCAATACATTAGCTTTCAGTGTAGTTTAATAGGCTTAGCCTGGGGAGGTTGCCTAAGATTGTGGGAAGGGGTTGAGTTTATGCTGTATCTTGAGTGCGAATGTGAGATCTGATGTTGATGGGCCAGATGTGATGTGTGATAAGAGGATCCAAGGATGACCCCATGGAGAAGCAGGTTTCCAGAGGGAAATCCACAGTTCCAGTTTAGACATTTTAATTCAGCCATTATTCATTCAAGCGCAGATGTCATGCAGGCAGATAATACGAATCTGGAGCTCAGGGAGGAGTGACGGCTATAAATGGCATCTAAAGCCATAGGACTATGTAATATCAGCTAATGAAAAAACAAACATAGATAAGAGAAGAGGGCGAGGGTCTTAGCGTTGGAGCACTTAAACATTTAAAGGACATAAAGAAGATGAGAAGCCTGAAAAAGTGACTGAAAACTAGTATTCAGTGTAACAAAAGGAAAACCAAGGGAGTTAGATATCCTAGAAGACGTGATAAACCTTAATTCAAGAACAAAGAAGGTGACGGTTAATGTCAAATGCTGTTGAAATAAGGTAAATAAAGGTGAAGAATAGACCCTGGATTTGGCAAGACAGAGATCATTAGTGACCTTGACAGTAAAGTGGTGAGGTTGAAAGGTTGAGTGAAGTACGTTTAGAACATGTGAGATGAGGAAATGGAGACACAAACTATACCTAATTCTTATGAGCTTTACTGGAAAGATCTTCACACCTAATTTACATTCTCTCATTTTCTGTCTCACAGGTTTATCTATATGCTTTTTTCCCAGATTCCCTTGTTCTTAATCTTCTACTCTTTCTCTTTCTGGGTCCCTGACCAACCAGCCAATACAGGTCACCACAGCCTATGAGTCTATATATATCCTCATCTACGTCACATCATTTCCCACACAAGGTAGATGATCAGGCACATCTATAGGAAAGTTCTGCCCATTGGGAGAAGTTCCTCTCACCTCTATATTTCAAGGTTAGCCTTGAATGAAGCCAACAGTCCAAACACAAATTAAGCATGAAATTTATTCTCTCCATCAGCTGGTTCTATGGTACCCTTGCAGCCATAGCTGTGAGCAACACGTATGAACAAGAGGCCCAAGTACAACAGTGGTGGATGACATGATAGTCTACCCTTTGGCCCTGCTCTTGCCTGCTGCCACTTGTACCACTTCTGTCTTACAATAAATTGCTGGGCCCCCTGAGTCTTATGTTTTGGAAAGCCTAACAGAGCCCATCTCATGATGATCAGCTCTGGCTACGTGGTCAATTCATGTCCCATGATCAGCTGCTCATTTACTATTAGAGCCCAGGAGCGTCCAGCTGCTTTTTTTTTTGGCCACGCCTCACAGCTTGTGGGATCTCAGTTCCCCGACCAGGGATTGAACCCAGGCCCTGGCAGTGAAAGCCCTGAATCCTAACCACTAGGCAACCAGGGAACTCCCAGCTGCTATTTTTTGAGTGGTGTAAAATTTTCTGCTGAATATTTTGGTCTAGAAGTCAAGGGGTCTAAATTATGATTATTCTCCTGGGGCTTGCTATAAACTCTACACGGCTTCATTTTCAATCACAGATATATCTAAAACCAAAGTCTGTGATCCTTGTCTCAGAGGCTGCTTCCTGAAGAGCCCAACTGTAACAGGTATCTAATGTCTTTCAACTTTTAAGCAAGTGTTAAAATAACAGCTATGCTACAACAAAACCATTATTTTCTTTACATAATCGAAACTAGACAAGAAGTTGAAAGAACTTGCTAAATCAAATATAAACTTAATACAACGCAGCCTAACCATGATAGCATTAACTTGCTATTCTTTATCAGAAATATTACCACTGAGACTTCATCAATACGTAGTATTTTAGGGGTATGAGCAGATAGGTTATTCTGATAAATGACAATGGTGAACAGTAATAAACAGTTAGGGTGTAATCAGTTTAGGACTACAACAGTCAGTTTCCAGATATTTTATTGCACTGCTTGCTGAGAAATACCTCAAATATGCCAGCATGCAGATCTGGGATTGAATCAACCTTTCCATTTTTAAATCACATAATCTCAAATCTAGAATCTGTCATCTGGGCAATGTAAAAAGAGAGTTCTAGAAGCTGGACCCACAACCTTGACATGTTTCATATCTCTTCTGGAGGGAAAACTACAAACTTTAATTACATCATAAGTCAATTTATTTAACATAATACTATTTTGCTGTAAAATTCATGTGACACAAAAGAAATATTTACAGAATAAAAGACAGTCATTGAAAGTTTAATTATAGTATACCTAGAAAATATAACTGAAAGACACCATTTAAAATCAAAAGTTTCCAAAAGAAAGAATTTTGCATGAGTTCTCATCTATAGAGCTGACACTGTGACTCTTTAAGTTCAGGAAAAAAAATATTTCACTTCCAGTTAATCAGTAGATTACTGACAATAAAATTGCTAAGGATACCTTGAGCCCTAAAATTGGATTTCTTTATCTGTTAGACCAACCAATGGTTTGCAAAACATGCTGTAAAGAGAAGGTGAAAGTACACTGGTCAGAGCCAAATTCAACCCCAGCTCTATCTTAGTCTCTATAAACAAAGCAGCTCTGCTTTTGCCTACTTCACACTGTAGGCTCCTGAAAATGAGTACCTTTGGAAGACGATCTCGGGGAGCAAAGGAGTAGCTTGTGTACCATCATCTTAAGTCTGCTGCATTATACATATAGCTGAGTTGACCTGTGCTGATATTGTAAATTTCTACAAACCTATTCTCCAAGCTCAAAAACTTATATTAAAGATTTGAGATTTATAATTAATGTCTCTATGTTAGTTGACCCTCTTGATTACATTGATGAGATTTTTTTTTTTTTTTTTTGCGCGTTACGCGGGCCTCTCACTGTTGTGTCCTCTCCCGCTGCGGAGCACAGGCTCCGGACGCGCAGGCCCAGCAGCCATGGCTCACGGGCCCAGCTGCTCCATGGCATGTGGGATTTTCCCAGACCGGGGCACGAACCCGTGTCCCCTGCATCGACAGGCGGACTCTCAACCACTGAGCCACCAGGGAAGCCCCAATGAGAATTTTTAGTGGAGGAAAAAAAATGGCATCCAGAGGTGGGTTTTGTATGCACAAAAGACTATTCAGAATTTCATTTTGGGAACAAGGGCTGTTATTCAACTTAATAAAGTTGCACATTCAAATCTCCTGTTTTCCCCTAATAGTTAAGTTCAAGTTGCGAATTTTAATATTGTATTTGTGATAGTGCAGATTTTAATAAACTTTTTGAAGATAACTTTGAATAATGTTTGGTCTTATTTACATGTATGTATATCTACACACACACATATACATATTTTGACATATTTCAAATGGCATTTATAAACTTATACATTCTTTTTTACTTTTACATATTTTAACCCAATTAATAAATCAGATCTTGCCAAATACTAGATATGATTTTATCAATTTAAGAATTAAACATAAAAAGGTGGTATGCTTTACATTTTCTTGAAAGTTCTTGCTCTGTAAAGAAACACTATGATTTCAACTTGAAATCATTTCTAAATATATTGCTCAATTATACATTTTAAATTGGAGTTATAAGGCTTTACTTTAAATGCCAAGATTCTCTTAAATGTCAGAGTAAATAAGATGTCAATCACGCATACATTCTTTTCTAACAAAATATTTATACTATGGTTTCCATTTCTTTTTATAGTAGATTCTGGGATGTGCTGCTGTGGCAGATTATATTTTCCCAGAATGGTCACAGAAAGATGGTCACACCTCACTCCCCATCAAGTGTCAGAGTCTATTTCTCTACCTCCTAAACCTGGGCAAGTTTTTGTCTATTGCAAAAAACAGAATGCAGAAAAAGTGATACTGCCACCATGTTGTGAGGAAGCCCAGGCCACACAGAGAGGCTGACAGCCCAAGTTCAGGTCTTACCTGACAGCCAGCATCAACCACCATACATGTGAGCGAGCAAGTCTTCAGATAACCTCAGCTCCTAGCTGCCAAGCTTTTGCAGTTGCTGTTGAGTGGAACAGAAAAGTTATCTTCACTGAGCTTTGCCCAAATTGCAAATTTGCAAGCATAATACATGTTGTCATTGTTTCAAGCCACTAAAACAGGGAGGTTGGTTAAGCAGCAGTAGATAGCTAATACAGCTGCTCAGAAACCCCCTTTAGGACTGTGGCACCCATTTCCCCAGCTGGTGAGAGTATGGGCAGCTGATGGGAAGGTTTTCAGCTGAGTCACTCTCTGGAAATAGCCCTTAGCTAAAGAGATTTGCCACACAACACCCTAAGTAACTTGCCCTCTTGGAGTCAGCTCACACCACATGACTGGTTGGTGTAGGGGTGCTAACATCCTCTTGTCCTAAACACCATGAAGGTGGAAGAGTTTGAATTGCCTGAGCTCTGTGAGATCCTAAGAGACCTACTTTGGGGGTATATCGCACATCAACTCCTCTTTTTTCCTAATGCTACTTTCTTTACTCCCCCACAGGCTTTGATCCTGAAAGCATTCCCTAAAAGTGTTCCTATACACAAATCTCCATCTCAGACCCTGTTTTCCTGGAATCCAACCTAAGATGCTTTTCTATATTTAATTTAAATTTTTCCCAGAGTTAAAAGATGCACTCTCACTAGTGAAGACAACTATCTAAGCTTTTAAATGGGAGGCTGACTAGATTCTTGTTGGCCATCCTCTGAACCCTATTTATATTTGTTGTGTCAATAATTTCATTACTCAAAGGAAATGATCAGGTAGTCCAAACCTTTGAATCAGTACTAATAGAAATCTGTAAAACTTATGCAAATACATCATTCAGGGTCCAACCAGGAGACAGTAACCATAGTGGTTATTTGAATTTAATAAAAAGAATTGTTAACTAGTAGAAGGTAGATAAAAGGGGTAAAAGAAGACTCAGAAGCAACAGATACAAGAAAGCAACTACTACCTCTAATCTGAGGGTGGATGGACAATAAAACTGAAACAAAAACAAACCAAAACCAAACAGACACATGAAAGAGTGGGAGAGCCCTGACCTCAAGGTTGAGATTCATAACTTTTTCAATACAGTGAACATGAAGAATACCAGTGGAAAAGAAACTTCCTGAGGATGGGAATGGGGGCTAGTCTGTAGAAGTACCCTGCAGTTGCTGCAGGATGTGGTCAGGACAGAGCGGCTCATAAGTGACCACTGATAGGAGATCGTAATCAGAGCGCACAGCTGGATTGCTTCTGTAGGAGGCTCCTGTGCTCTCTCATTGAATAATAATAATGCAAGACCAGAGCCCCTAGGGCTCCCCTGGTGGCGCAGTGGTTGGGAGTCCGCCTGCTGATGCAGGGGACATGGGTTCGTGCCCCGGTCCGGGAAGATCCCGCATGCCGCGGAGCGGCTGGGCCCGTGAGCCATGGCGGCTGGGCCTGCGCGTCCGGAGTCTGTGCTCCGCAGCGGGAGAAGCCACAACAGTGAGAGGCCCGCGTACCGCAAAAAAAAAAAAAAAAAAGACCAGAGCCCCAAAGGAAGGTATCTTCCGCTGTTACATGCTTGTAGCATCTCTCCAGTGCCCTCTACTGATGAAGCCTAACATTTTGCCAGTTGGCAAAGTAAATATATTAACAGGGCCCAGTTTCATTATCACATAGCATGGGAAAGAGATGGATTTGGAGCTGAAAGAAAATAATTGATTACTGGAACACCAGGTTAAATACTTGATTGGATTCTGCATTTATTTTGCTCCTTATACCTGTCTAAAAGCTTAAAGACTTTTGAACTTGACAGAATTCTGCACAATTTCAAATTCTCAGCATCATATAATTCCATCTACATTTAAAATGCTATCTGATTGAATTCTGGCTACCTCACATGGCTTTTTATATCCGGCTTTTTCACCTGAAGAGATCAGCTTATAGTCATGCTGCATATTACAATACTGTTACCTCAATTAATAGGAAATCTATTTCAAGGAAGTACATGAGAATAAGTAGTACAGAAATAGGAATCTTATCCATGCGATCAGTCTTCATAAGAATGTATTGTAGGACAAATCATGTAGTTAGTTGTCTCTGAAATCAGAACACACTTCAGGTAGCAGAGCAATCCAATGTTGAACTAGTAACAGTATTACCTCATTGTCTCCTCAATGGTGGGAATGATTCTTTCACAATGTAGTTTCTCAGGTGATCTCTATCTTTTCTTCTGCACCTACCAACCAAATACTTCACGTTTTTACTCTGTCATGATTTGTTTTGACTTAACAGAATATTCTAATTTAGAATTTATCCTTAACTTTAGCTTCTTCTCCCTTTGATTGGTTTGACTTTGATTGGTTTGGCCAATTAATAATATCTCTTCCTGAAAGTGACTAAACCTCAAGCCTCCTTATAAGACCCTGGACATCCTTATAGATTGGCTCTCATTGAGTTAACAGTCAATCCCTAATTCAGTCACCTATAATCAGTGGCATGAGTTCATATGGTAGAGAATATAGTCACCACCTCTGTGTTAGAAATCAAATAGAGTTGTTGTTCTCAGCAAAGCACTGTCCACATGAACGGGAGATATTTGAATGGTGGAGCAGACCAGAGACTTTGAAAGGTCCTCTCTGGTACAACACTCAATCTAAAAAATCCCAATTAAAGGGAGTTCCCCAAAGAAGTTCCAGTCAATGGTTCCCAACAGTGGCTTTTATCGCTTTCTGTCAACACCATCAGCTGCTTCTGTTGACTGTGCTAACAGTGATAGGGTGTCCCATGGGTTTCTCTTTTTGGCAGTGCCCTGTGTGCCTTGCCAACAGCTTGCAAGCCCCTTGGAGAATGAAGAGTGCATAATTGCTCTCTCAGCACAGTTCACAACTGAGGCGTTGCTGAGGCACAGCTTTTTCTAGGTTATTTTGTACAGCTACCTAGTATTGCAGTTGGAATTGGGCCATTTCTCTGAATCTTCCCTGGTTCACAGTCAGCTCACTGTCCATAAAGTAAAATATGACTTTTTAAGGGAAGGGTTTTGCTGTATGGAGCTCCCCCCAACACACAAATTATAAAGGATGAAAACTGCGGTGATGGAAGGAACATATTGGTTTAATGTAAACCCAATTTATGTGAATTTGGACTTGGCTTTAATTTTTATCCTGGCATAAAGTATAAAAATGGCAAATTTAACATAGATGCTGGGAGTTTGAAGGTCCCCTTTGGATTACATGGTCAATACTTCTAATTTTATAGATGTAGGGGGAAAAAAAGCCAAAAATAACTCAGAGAGTTATTCTCTTTGTTGATAATTTGAGATTAGAACTCAGGCTCCTTGAAGCTAAACTGTTCTCTTTCTAGATATCATGCTGCCCCCTAGTGTTATCTAGATTTTCCTAAGAACTCGTGATTTCATTTACAGGAACAAATTTCCATTAATGTAAAGATTTGCAAACCTAGAATACATGAGCTAAATTAAAATGATCCAAAGAAGATCTAATATAAAACTCCTTTTCACAGTATTTTGTCATTTATTAGGATTACTGTCCTTACTAGAAAATATGTTTGTCTTATCTTCTAAAATAAGTCTTCTAAGATTAAATTAAGGCCCTAACAAGAACAAAGTTGTGTATGGGGTGGGGGCAAGGGAAGAGACTCACTTAAAAACAAACAAACAAAAAAACCCCAACAACACTATCTTTAATTAAAACTCAATCTTTCTCAATATACCAATGAGTCCATTTTCTGTTGTTATAGACAGGGTTAATTGGCATCCTGAGGCAGCTTGGGGTCTATGAAAAAGTCACAAAGTAAAAGGAATCAAAGAACCACTTTTATAGTAGGAGGAATTAAACATTGTGAAACAATAGAAAAAAGAAAAAAAAAGCCAAGTTAGAGTATCATAGTAAGTTTTACCATACATTTTCATTCGCCCTCTTCCAACAAAAGGATAGATATATATAAATAGAAGAGCAAAACAAATCAAATAGAAATAAGCAAATAAAAAATACTGACGATACATTATGAGAAGAAAAAATGAAAAAGTGTGTAACAGATATATCGGGGAAAGACAGAAACAGAAGAGAAAATAAGACGACTAATAAATGAGAGGAAGCAAAGAATTATTACACTAAGAAGGCTGATATATTGAGCCCATTTAAAAGATGTCTTTAAAAAAGAATGAAGACAAATAAAGGGGAACTGATGAAGACAATGAAAATGCTAATAAAAATGTTGAGAGGGAAAATATGGAATGTATTGTAAAATAGAGAACAGCGATTCAGAGAATCTTAAGAAGGATTATGGGATCCTTAAAAAAGAAAACTCTGTGATGGATACAGAGTCAAACATATGAGCACTGTCTTGGATTTAATATATTTAATTGAATTAACTGTGAAATTCCAAAAACATGGAAATCACACTTTAAGATATGTATTATTCAAGATGGATTTCACAGGAGATGCAGAAGCAGCACACAAGTCTCTAGTGTCTTCCTTTTCCTCTTACCTCTAAGTTTCTATCTGATCATCTTTCAAGAGATTTCTGCCATAAAATGGCATTTGTCCAGCATTTTGCAATGCAACCCATTCTTCTAATGCAGTCCTTCTCAGCCTAACATCACACTGAATGGTGAAAGCTTGAAGGATGCCTACTTTCAGCACTCTTTTTCAACACAGTACTGGAAGTCCTGGCCAGAGCAATCAGGAAAGAAAAAGGAAAAAAAAAAGCTTCCAAATCAGAAAGGAAGAAGTAAAAATATCTGCATTTCCAGATGATATGACTTTATATATAGAAAACCCTAAAGACTCCACCAAATAACTGTTCTAACTGATAAAGGAATTCAGTAAAGTGGCAGGATACAAAATCAACATACAAAATTCTGTTGTATTTATATACACTAATAACGAACTATTTGAAAGAGAAAGAAGAAAATAATTTCATTTATAGTAAAAGCAAAAACAATAAAATAATTAGAAATAAATTTCACCACGGAGATGAAAGATCTCTACACTGTAAACTCTAAGACACTGATGAAAGAAATCGAAGACAGAAGACACAGATGAATGGAAAGATATCTTGTGTTCATGAATTGGAAGAATATATATTGTTGAAATGTCCATACTGCCCCAAGCCATCTATAGATTCAATGTAATCCTTATCAAGACTCCAATGACATTTTGTACAAAAAGAGAAAAAAAAATCCTAAAATTCATATGGAATCACAAAAGACCCTGACCAGCCAAAGTGATCTTGAAAAAGAACAAAGATGGAGTCATCACACTTCCTGATTTCAAACTATACTACTAATAGTAACCAAAACAGTATGGTACTGGCATTTAAAAAGACACATAGAACAATGGAACAGAACTGAAAGCCTGAAATAAACTCAGGCACATATGGTCAACTAATCTATGACAAAAGAGACAAAACTATACAATGTATGATCTCCCTTATATGTGGAATCTAAAAAATAAAAAGAAAAGAAAGAAAGAAAAAACCAAATTCACAGAAACAGAAAGTAGATTGGTGATTGCCAGGGGCAGGGGTGGGGTGGGAAAAATGGGTGAAGGTGGTTAAAGCGTACAAACTTCCAGTTATAAGATGAGTAAGTTCTGGGGATGTAATGCACATCATGGTGACTTATAGTTAACAATAATCTATTGTATACTTGAAAGTTGCTAACAGCATAGATCTTGAAAGTTCTCACCAAATAATGGTAACTATGTAAGGTGATGCATGTGTTAAGTAACCTTATTGTGGCAATCATTTTACAATATATATGATATTGTACACCTTAAACTTATACCATGTTATATATTAGTTACATCTCAATAAGAAAAGATGGAAGCTTATAAAAATGATCACTCTCAAGATATTTTTGAAACAGAAAATGAGAAGCATTCTCTGTCAAAATTTGTATTTAGTTTTGACAGAGAATGCTTAATTAAATTAATCAATACCTTTAATGAAAATATAAGTGAAATATGGTAGACAGAAAAGGATTTAGAATGCTGAAAATTTTTTAATTCATCATTGAATTTATTAGAGCATAAGTGTGTGTATATGAGTGTGTGCACGTGTGAGTGAGTTAGAAATGGAGAGCAGAAAAGGGAATTTTGAAGTAGGAAAACATGGAGAAAGATGGCTCTTTCTTGGGCCATATTCTCTGGATGTTAGTCCTTCTCATCCAGGCAATAAGGGTAGGGGCCAATTAGATAATGGACTCTTTCAAAATACCTATGTAGCAAAAAATACAGTGATCATCTATTGTTACTCAGAATCCATTTCTTCTCTGAGTGAAGAACCATTCGTTTTCTGGGAAACACTTGACCCAGCCCTGAGTCCAAGCTTGTGTTTTGAATGGGAGATGACATGGTGTTACTGGCCTTATACCTCAAAGCAGAAAGGAACACCTGACTCAGGCTAGACCAGTCAGAGCCCTTCTCTGGATTTTTTACTTTGGACCATAGGTAATGTTAGCCAGTACTTTCTATATGTATGAGAAGTATAACCCTGAGTGGTTCATTACCATGTTCCCAAACTCTGCAATGTCAGTTTGCACCAAAAGAAGATAAAGCCAACATAAACAGGAAAGCAAAGACGATTATGGACCAGCCATCCTGGGGATTACTCCTGCACTTTCTTGAACTTGGTTATATAAGACACCCTGATACCTTTCCAATAAATTTCTTGCTACATTTAAGCTTATTCAAATGGGTTTCTTATACCTGCAACCGAGAGCTCTGGTGAACACATGTTTTCAACAACCAGACCAATTCCACTAAATCAGTGTAACGGTCAGTGGATGATCGGTGTGGTCAATTTAGACAAGAATGATAGTCTAAACTGTGTGGTCAGAGAGAGTAACAAACACCAAATAGGTTTATTAATTTAATGGGAAGAAAGCCAGGATGGACTCATTTAGGAACCACATTTTTCTATAGGAAATCATCATATACCTGCATCATATCCACTTAGAGTGACTGCTAAAGTGCACATTCCTGGGCCCCACCCTGGACCCAGGACATCAGAATCTCTGGTGAGTGAAGGGAACATCCTTAAAGTGGCGCCCCAGATGATTCTAATGTGGGTTAGAGATTGACAGCCACTGCCTTAGAGGAATGGTTGTCATTATTAGGATGCTGATAAAATGCAGTGTTGAGAGGCAATACATGCACATTAAGGATCCAGCTGTGTAGAGTGCAGCAAAAACAGTGTAGGAGAAAAACCCAGGCAGTGTTTTCCTGTTGTCATTATGTTAAAATGACTGGAAATGGAGAAAGTACAGATAAAAGCATAGGACCTTAGAACTACATATCAATAATAAAGCAGACTAAAGTTTTCTTTTTTATATATATGAAGGGAAAACATTGACCTGGTTTTCTTACATATGATAACAAAGATGATTTCTACATTTATTTATGGTTAGTATATGAATGTGTTTTGTGCCATTGCAAATAGCCAACATATGAAAAATTAAAAGTCCATGTGAAACAATGAAGTATTGGCCTATTGTAAAACAAACACCCCAAAATGTCTGTTCAATTTCCTCTCAACTGTATCAAATAAATTTGCCACTGAAATGGCAGTTTCAGCTTCCATTAAGACTGCCCATCTGATTTAACCAAATTTTCTCACCTTGAAAATGAAGTCATAATTTTATGGCTTGTACTGATTTGAAGATCTTAAATCAGAGACCCAAATCCAGACAGTTTTCAGAGGAAAATTATTTGCTCCAAGTGAATTTCAAACCAAATGAAGAAAATATCAAATGGAGAGCCAACGTGTACATGATCATTTACTCAATGCAGTTCATTTTTGTAGCTAGCCAGCAAGCATTTATTTTTAAGAAATGCAGGAGTCAATGTCTCTGAGAAGAACAGCCACAATCTAACCATCTTGTCATATCCATTCCCTGGAACCTCAGGGGTAGAGCCTTCCTACCAGCTTCAGGGAGGCCGTATCAGCCTTTCCCTCCATTCCTCAATCTTCCATTGTCAGACAGTGTCGGTAATTGGTTTTTAATTGGTTCATTTACCCGAATGATTTATACTGCCTCAGGTAGACAAGATTTAATGACACCCATTACAGGGCTTTAGATTATTTCACAAATAGATATGCTGTTGTCCTTCAAGACTGAAGATCGTGTATAGGAGTATTATCATTCATACATCTCTGATGTAGAAAAGTCCAACGCAAGGCTAACAATGATAAAAAATAATAGTTTATCAAGTGTGAACTATGGACCAGGCATTTTGCTAAGTACTTTATATACATTATCTTATTTAATTGGCATTTCCATAAGAAGAGAAATAAACAGAAACAATGTCCAAAGTGTTGCATTTGTTTTGAACAGAGACTGTTTACAACTGTTTCTCCTTAACTGTCCAGATGTTCAGTTCCTTTGCTCAAAATTAGTCACTCCTCTTTGAGCAGTAATAATGTACTTGGAAAATCTCTAGAGAAACTAGGTAAGAAATCTAGATTTATTCTTGATTCTGATAATAATTGTGAGACTTTAATCCAGTTACGTAACCTTTGGGTTTAGATCGACTCTCCTGAGAGGACTCTTATAGTTCTGAGATAATGTGGCTGACTACAGATTCCTATTTCTCATTTTTATTGACTAGCTGCTTGGGGTGCTGTCAAATCTTCTATTGTATAACCTATGTTTGTACTTCAATGTTCTCTTGAAACATAATTTCTGCCTAATAGGAACACAGTTAAATATTTTTAAAGTTTTTTATAATTAGTTTGCATATACACACACACATATCATCATACATGTGAACTGAGACCTATTGATATTTAGATATAGATTCTAATGTTGTTTATGTAAAACAACAAATTCAAATGGACTCTTCTGATTGAGTCTGGATAAATGTAGAGAGGCACATTTTAGGATTGGGGCTTTGTCCAATTATAAAGATTTGCACAGAAATCATATAACAAATAATTGGGCGTGTCATAAAATATCTTGCTTTAATGAGAAACAATCTTTGGCAAACCTAGATATTTTTACAAGAATATTTCTCTTACTTGGTTAAAATTTTTTTTAGTATTTACTTTGTACTTATGGTCATTGACAGACTTTTGTTTAATATCCACTCCTTCAACATGCACAATTTCTAAGGATAATGTTGCATTTTTCTAATTGTTTCTCACAGTATCCCAAGTTTAGGGAAGCAGATTTACAAAGATTTTACTCAAGTACTGTTATGTCTCAACTCTGGATTAGTGCAGACATATTTAAATGTAATAAGATCTTTACTTGCACTAACATGTGCATGACTTGATGCTTCAAATAAATTCAACTCAGTTGTATATAAATGTAACTGGAAAAAAAATAAAGTGGAGACGGGAGCTTACCTCAGAATTTATCTGTTCTAAGGATGAGAAAACAGTCTTAAAATGTCATTTGTACCTTTTTATACCCAGATGACAAGCATGAAGGGGCTGAAAGCTCTGTTGACTGAAGAGAATTTAGTGGTAGTAGATTTTTTTATGTACTTAAAGACATCTGGGGACTTCCCTGGTGGTGGTTAAGAATCTGCCTGCCAATGCAGGGAAAAGGGTTCAGTCCTTGGTCCAGGAAGATCCCACATGCCG
This sequence comes from Phocoena sinus, assembly GCF_008692025.1. NCBI lineage: Eukaryota > Metazoa > Chordata > Mammalia > Artiodactyla > Phocoenidae > Phocoena > Phocoena sinus. Next base: position 34,087,916 of record NC_045771.1, on the reverse strand, counting down.
CGGATCAACTAAGCCCATGAGCCACAACTACTGAGTCCGTGTGCCACAACTACTGAAGCCCGCGCACCTAGAGCCCGCGCTCTGCAACAAGAGAAGCCACTGCAATGAGAAGCCCGCACACCACAATGAAGAGTAGCCCCCACTCGCTGCAACTAGAGAGAGCCTGCGTGCAGCAACAAAGACCCAACACAGCCCAAAATAAGTAAATTAATTAAAATAAATAAATAAAGTTAAAATGATACTTAAAAAAAGAGACACCTGGGTATATTTCTCTTCCTTAAATGAGCTCTGTGCTGTCCAGTACAATAGCCAATAGTCACTTGTGGCTACTAAACACTTGAAATATGCCCAGCCTGAATTGAGAATGTGCTGTAAGTAAAACACACACCAGATTTGGAAGACCTGGCATATAAAAAAAGAGTGTAATTATATCAGTAATAACTTTTATATTGATCACATATTGAAACCATAAATTTTAGGTATGGTGTTAAGTAAAATATTTATTAAACATCATTTGTTTCTTTTTACTTTTTAAAATGTGGCTCTCAAAAAAATAAAATTATATTTGTGGTTCATATTATGTTTCTATGGGGCACTGCAGCTCTAGATTCAGACTGCACTGTCTCTGATGATTATTTCTTGTCATTGAGCTATGTGTCTGTGAGGTTTGATGCAACAATTATCTGATGAAAGATCCGGAATAACACAGGGCTTTGAGTTTACCCAGGCCAGGAGTGGTCAACTCTTCCCTGAACTGTCTTGCTGAAACCAGCCCTTGCATCTTACCTCACCACCATCCCCTTCCCCACTCCTAGTCACCATGGTATCACTCTAAATTTAATAATTTGGACTCTGGGAAAATATATTATGTAGCACATCTAACACTGTGTGCCAGGCATGGGTCTCAACTCTTCACATATCAATTTATTTAGTTCTCATAGCAATTCAACGAAGTAGGTTTTATTATAACCCGCATTTTACAGATGAGGAAACTGAGGTACAGAAAAGCTAATAAAGTTGCCCAAAGTTCACAGAGCTAATAAAAAGTAAAAATGAGGCAGTCTGGAGTCAGAGTCTGAACCCGAGCACATATTTTTCACTCTCGTTCATTTTCATTAACCACAGATTCCACACCCCTCCTACACCCCAGTTGCTGGGTTCTTCATACTTCAGGTTCTCCCAGGTCCATCTCTTTTTCCCAGAAATTTCACAATTTTTACTTTTTCATGCAGAGCAATTTAGCATTCTTCTGCCTACTCTATAGAATCCTGGTCTTCCCACACATGTCCTCAGGCTCAATTTTTTACAACCAAATGGCAAAAGAGAAAACTTTTTTAAGGGGAAAAAAAAAAAAGTAAGCCCTTGGAAGATAGCAGCATCTGTAAATATTTGTGAATTTAAATGACATTTTGTTTCTTACCATTACCCTTATAAGGACTTTGTGTGAGAAATATTGCTATCATTAAGCAAATTAGAAAACTGGGTCACAGAATGTAAATAACATTCCCAAGCTCACACAGCCACCAAGGGGGTTAGTAAAGGGATTCCTGCCAAACAGAATTCATAACTCACTGCACTAGTCATGCCTCACATCTGTTCACATCAGTTGAGGTTCTTCTGGACACTGTCCTGGGGCCTTGCCTTTACTGTAGCTCAAACCTTGGTCAATTTAGATGGTCATAGCTCTGTCTGCCATACATGAGTTATCACCACACTGCCACCAGACACGGCGAGGATGCCTGAGCAACACTTCCTGACAGCATGACATTGTGCCATCCAATAACTTTAAGAACACCCCTTCCCCACCATCTATGTCACTGTCTTTCACCAGGTTATGGGAAAGGAATCTCTAGTCATGTTTTATTGTGAGCACAAATGGTGTCTTTGGTCAAAAACCTATGCATCTTAGAAAAAACCAGAACTCCTCAGTTTATAATTGTTATCCCCACGTAGATAAAGGGAAGATGAATATCCGGAAGCACCATTTTCTCTATGTTAAATAAGGAAATAAAAAAACGCTTTCCAGTTATAGGAAGATGGAAAAAATTGAAGCTATTAGAAAGAAATTATTTGTGGATCAAAAATAGTTAAAAGAAATGTGAGTGTTCAGAACTTGACTGGAGAGCAAACTAATCAGCCAATGAAACCCTTTTGACTTAATAATGAATGTCTCATCTCAACTTGAAACAAATCTGTCTGCTCTACTGGAAACATTTAATATCAAAGGAGAGGAAAGCTGTCCCATAAAGCCATGGTAGCATTTGAACATCAATTTGACAGGTAGTGTAATTTTCTTACTAAGGGCTGAATATCGTATTGAAGCCTACTACAGAAATACTACTCAAATTCTCCACGTAAGTCATCTGAATAGGAAAAGTTTCAGCAGAAGTCAGAGGAGATATAGGAAAAAAGGCTGAGGGTGATGAATTTCACTTATGACCAAAAAACCATGACCTTGACTTATTTCCATTTAATACTAATCTATTATTATTATCTCTAAACCAGGAACAAGTGAAACTGAAATCAGTCAGAAGCCAGAGTTATTTCTGCTCCAGATTTACTCTTAGTAGTGCTGTGTCATCTGTACATTTTTATGCAAGTGACAAGACTTGGAGAATGTTCAGTTCTGATCTGTGCTTCTTCTACTATTTTAAGTCCCAGGGAAAGATGATAGTGATTTGAACCTCTGTGTTTCCAGCATATAGCACATGGATGGCATGTAGAAGATGAGAAAAACATTTTATTAGTCTTCTCAGTGTTATCTTGTATAATATATTCAGTTTTTTATTACCCATATAGGAAAAAGTTTTGAGAAATGTCAACCTAAAATTTCAATTGTTTTAAAATATGTTTTTCCCTAGGCATCCCAGAAGACTGTCACTGTGCAGAGTATGGGAAAACCTTGACTAGTTATGTCTTTCCGTTTCAATGTGATTTACCAGAATACAGGAAACATAACAGAAACTGTGATGACATCCCAACTCCCAAATGGTCTCTGGATTCAGGTTTGGTTACAGCCAAGTCATCAAATGAAGTTCTTTAAATATTTTCTGAATGGTGTCCAAATCTTGGGTGAAACTTTATTCTGTTAGGACTAACATATGAATGGAGTATATGGAACTATAAAAACAATTGTTGATTTTATATACAATTAGCCTCTGCAAGTTCACAAGGAGAGTCATTTCAAATACAAGTCACAAACTAGGGCTGTAGGTTATTTATGAAATATAGTTTTGCTTTTAAAGAGCCAATATTTTAAAATTAGACTTTATGTTAAAATCTGCATTTCCATTCTATTTTGAAAAATTTGAAGATCTGATATCTTGTGACCCAGGCTCCCTCATGGCAATAATTTGCAGGGTCCACGTACCTGAAGCTCCTTCAAATTTTCAGTTCTTCACAGCTCCATCCTCCCCAGGGAGCCAATGGCCAAGTGCCTCGAATTTTAGCTGCCTAGCAAACTCCTATAAGCATTTCATGTTATGACCTTGACCTAAAGAGTCCATGAAAATCCCCCAATAGAGCAAAACTGATGAAATACAACCTTCATGAGTATATTCTCTCTTCTGCTCTTAGAAGGCAAACATTGCTGCAGAAAACCACAGTTATGAAAACTGGTACTACTGTTGAGGTTACCGATTCCCATCTCCACAGGGTCCAGCAGTGTTTTACTTTCTCTGGAAAAGTCCCTTTCACATTCTAGATGGCTTATTCCCAAAGTATACCTTATTCATGAATTCTCTTTTTCCACATTCCAGTCTTTACAGAGAAAATAAAGTCTATGGAAGAACTCACTCAACTTACTATCCTCCTGCTGCTATACTTTCCTATTGCATCTCACATAGCTGTGTGATCCTGGGCAAACCTTTGAAGATTTCTTAGCTTCTAATTTCTCCTTAGGCAATTGAAACCCCAGTGTCTAACTCTTGGGGTGACAATGACTAAATCAGATCAGTGACTTAATAATCAGTAAATAAACACAGTGACTAGCAAAGAAATTGTTTTCCTTCATGGGGCCACTTACCTTCCCTGTGCCTGCCTCAGAGGATGGAGATGTTTGATACCATCCACCTTGACTCTCTAAATTTTTCTTCCTGAACAATCTCTCTTATTTCATCTGTCACCTCCTTGAACTCCTGAAATACTGTTCATTCATAGGATTCTGTCTTGCTCCTTTTCTAATCCCGTTCTACTTATTTTTCCAAGATTATCCCAGACATCCCCATGGATTCTAAACTACTTCCTTTATTCTGGTGTCTCCATGTCTGTACATCAACTTCTTTTTTCATACTTTTGTCATAAGATTCTCACTCCTGACCTTTCATCCTCCACTCTACTGCCTAAGTAACATCGCTCAAGGCAAAACTGATCCTGCCAAAAACATCTCTTTTAGTTTTGGGCCAACCTATAGGATAAATTCCAAATTCTTTAGATCGCCATGCAAAGATCTTTATAACAGGTACACACCCATTTTACGCGCCGTCTTGTATCATTCTGCGACAACACACTGTGCCAAACTGAATTTCTCACCTCTTGCTGGTTATTTCAGCCACCTGCTGTTCCTTCTTCCTGGTAATAGTCCTCTCTCTGCCCCCTGATATGAAAATCTCATTTTTTCTTTAAAATCTAGGTCAAAATGTACCTCAGTCTGGAGAATTCTTCATCTCCACAATTAATGTGGGTTCAAAGTAATTATCAATTCATTGACATCACTATACTGCCCTGTTTCTCTCTCACACCCAAAATAAATAGACCCATGCACTCGTTTTGAGACTTCTTAATGGCAGGAATGGTGTTTCACACGTGAATCTTAAAGCCCTAACACAATACCTGTTGTATGATAGGATGGAGAAAATGATAATTTAGTTCAACAAAACTTTATTTTGTCCTGACTTTACTGTGCTATTCCTCTCAATCCACGCAGCAACCATATGAGTTAGGGATTATTAGTTAGAGAAAAATGAGGTTCAGTGAAATTATTGGGTTAAATTAGTAAATGATAAAACTGAAATTTTCTTCACTAAATGTTTGTTGAATTAGTGAATGATTCAATAAATCAGTACAGGGTGTCAGGTAAATCTTTGCCAGTCTTTACATAGTTAACTATCAGGATAGTATGCACTATATATAGTACTCTTTAAAAACGTCTGAGATATTTTAGTGTTTATTCATCACTACATCAAATTAAATTCATTATCCGTTATTTTGCCGAATTAAACAATGCCCAGGAAATAGTTTCCAAAAAGTAACTTCAACTTACCTACTGAACGACATATTTCACACTGTTTCTTAAGTAACGTACCAAGTTTCATTTGTACATGCTTTAATATACTATGAAACTAAATGTTAAAATAACAAAATTTTTAAATTAATGCCGAGTAAAGCAAAGACACATAGATTGTTGTGCTACGTGTCTCCTAAGGTTATTGTTATAAAGCTAATTTAAACTTTAATTATTTTGTTGTAAAGCAGGGTCATTGAAAATCCAGACAATTATTAAAAACAATTTATGGGGATTATTTTTAACAAGAGAAATTCCATTAGTGTACTATGTAGTATCAAATGTCTTTGGTAATCATTTCCTATTTCACGTAGTTACAAGCTTATTCCCTTTTTAGCTGCATTATGAAATGTTAATAACAATACCATTAATTAGTAATACATATTCATTGAAACTTAGTGACTTAAAGACCTGTCTAGCTTCATATTTGTATTGTCCTTTGGGACACATATTCCAGACCTAGCATCACATCCAACCATAGATAGTGAGAATAAGATGATCTAGCTAGCATAATGTTTTTACAAAAAGATGAGGACCAGAAAGTACACACATCCTTTTTCTAACATGACCAAACAAGGAGGATGACCAAGGACTACAGCTCAGTCTTTAGACTCCTAACCCAGTAAATATTTTTTCTATTACAATGAAACCTATTTTCAATAGTGAAAAGATAGAACAATGATTTGATAAAGACAATTCACTCTACCCTATTGTCTTGTTTTCCTTTCTAAGGTTACTTACTAGCCTTTACTACATTAATGCCACATATCCAGTATATCTATAAATTGATTTGTTTAGTCAAATCTGTTTGAGCAATTAGTTTGACTAATTATATGACTAAATTACTGGTTAACAAGAGCGGCTAGTAAGTTTATGCTAAAATAACTAATCAAACTGGTTGTTGCTTATAAATAAATACATTCAGTGGTTGAGGATATATTTTATTCTTTGTTCTATTGTTTTAGTGCACATTCAGCTTCTGGGTGAGGCCATAGTCAATTGTTAAAGGTTATAATAGGGCTTCCCTGGTGGCGCAGTGGTTGAGAGCCTGCCTGCCGATGCAGGGGACACGGGTTCGTGCCCCGGTCTGGGAAGATCCCACATGCCGCGGAGCGGGTGAGCCTGCGCGTCCGGAGCCTGTGCTCCGCAACAGTGAGAGGCCCGCGTACCGCAAAAAAAAAAAAAAAAAAAAAAAAGGTTGTAATAAACTCAAGACAATTTTTTTTTTATACAACATCAAATAATCACTTTGACTTACTTTTCATCTTTCTTCTAGTAACTCTGGCATCATGTTTCCTAAGAAGATAGTGTGTTCTGGATTTCGTTTTTTCACTTCTGGAAGTCATCATGAGAAAGAAAAGTTGGTATCGTTTGCCACCTGGGAACTCAGGACTGGAGGAGACAAAGGGAAATTGGGGTAATAACTCACATGAGAAAGTAAACAGACAAAGAACAGATACAAAAAGTCTGAGAGAAAAAGTATGAAAACAGAATTTGGTGAACGTGAAGTATCACCTATATAATTGTAATAAAAATTTCACTTAGTTATGCTGCTTTGCTCCAAAGCTTAGAAACAATTTCAACAACTAAAAGATATTTTTGCTTCCATTTAAATGTTGATCTAATCCTATCTGTGTTAAACAGTCACATCATACGAAGTCAATGCCGAAACAAAGATATGTTACACAAAAGAAACTCATAGCTTCTAGCTAGTGTTTTACTGCTGAAAAATGTCCAGAAATTGTTATCAGCCAATTCTCTCTGCTCCTCTATGGGGCTGCAGCTCCCCCACTTTATTTCAAATGCTCACTTCCCTGGAGATTATGTGACAAATGAGGTTGGGGTGGATAAGAAGTGATTTAACCACCTCTAAAGATTATTTTCTCTGGTGCATCCAAATTGTCTAAAATAATTTTTTCCTAGGAAATAGATTTGGGTTTATTTTATACAGAGGAGGAAATTCTGGAAAAAAAAAAAGAGAGAAGAAAAAAGAAGCACATGTCAAAAGATAAAATAGTGCAGCAGAAGGATTCATTGCCTAGGTAACTTTCTTCTTCTCTCATTTTACTTCGCGATAAGTTCTCAATGGACTGATTCATTTAAGCTATGATTTTTATTCATATTTTTAAGCTGTTGGGCCGGATGTTGAAATCTCCCTTGTCACCAGTTAGACTTACTAGTTTTAATGATTTGGGTTTTAAATGAAGGTCATTATATAATATCCTGCATTGCATGCAGATTATAAAGTTCCTGCTAGCTTTACCTTTTAATTAAATTATTCTTTCAAGTGGAATATAGAAGTAGAAAAGTCCATCTTCTTTTTATATTGAAGAGACTCTATAGCCAAACTTTTCATTTATTACTAATGAATATTTAAAATAATGTTCTTGAATAAACGTTGATTGGATCTAAAAGAATTATTTGTTTAATAAATCTTTTTCCCCACCCAGTTCAATTACCTACATTCTGCAGATAATGTAACCCAACATATGACTCTCTTTCTCTCCATACATATATAGAGATATACAGAGATACATATCTATATATCTATCTCCTCTATCTTGTCCTTCATTTTCCGATATCTCTGATACATAGCTAAACAAAAAAAGAAATAAGAGAGATAAGACTTAAGAGTGAATTTGTTGATTAACACTCCAGAAAAAGTGATGAACTACAAGTCAGGGAAAAGAGAAAAGTTTACTGGAAGGAACAGAGTGATGGGGGAAGCTCTGTGGGAAAAGCCCATTACCCTGGGTAGGTCTATTCCATCCAGCAGTTCAGCTCTCTTAGATGGGTATCTACCATGAGGGGAGAAGGGGAGAAAGTTACTGACTCTGGTTGGAAGGCGAGCCTAAAACTCACTATCTGGAGTAGTATCTGCCCATCAATGTGCTAAGTCATGGAGAGCCAACTGTGACAGCCAACTTGACAGGGGCATAGGGGAAACTGACAATTCTTGGTTTGGAAAGTGAACCAAAAAAGCCACCAAAATGAATCATGATACCAGGAATAACCCATCCAGTAAGTCACATTTTAGAGTCAAAATTTAAAAATCATCCTGAATAGACCCATTGTCTTAGAAAAGTTGAAGGAAGGCTAAAAGGAGAGTTAGAAAAGTGCATTTCTGGGAGAAAGTAGGACAGCAGGAAAAATCGGTCTTTTTTCTTATCTATTGCCACCTAGAACTGTGTCATAAATCTTGACCAGAAATGTCAGTAGATGACATCTGAATGCTTTTTAAACCTCCCATTGCTGAAGGTTAGTGCTCTAACCTCTCTGGATGGTCTCTGCTATCTAGACTAATAAACAGTTGTTGGGTGGCACCCATAAGTCAATGGCCTGATTAGTCTATCAACTTGCAACGTCCCTGCAACTCTCTTAACTAACACTATCTGCTGAACCATAGGATTGACAGCCTGAGCTTTAGTCTAGAAATTGGGTACCTCTGCAACCATTTGATGACTAATGATGCAGGGCCCTTTGTTTATTTGCTTTCTCTGAAATCTGATCCTGTTTTTCGTTGCCCCCTTCTAGGTTTGATACAGAACTAATTGTTGGCAGATGTGGCGAGTATTTTGAGCTAAGATATAGTATTTGTTTGCACTGTCTGAGTTTTCAGCCTGAACCAATGTCAGGTCATTGCAGCTGGTTTCTATCAAGGCTCTGTATACCGTAGACCATCCACCTGACAAAACAAGATTTGCTCATGTGACCTTCATCTGAAAGCCTTAAGTACAGGAATTCCACCAAAATAATAGGGAAATTTTGTTGGAAATTACTAATCAAATTAATGAATGGCTTAATCTAATTTTTATTTACATGTAAACGACGATCTTACAATATACAGGAAAATGTGTCCTTTAAAAACATATTCATTAAGATTTATGGTTTTAGCTCACCATGAGTACCAATTTTAGGCTTAAAAATTATATCAAATCCTTACTCTCTATATAGGCATCACTCATAAAACAAAGTGTACAAACCACTTTTTAGCCTTCATGAAAGAGAGAGCTCTCACCATCAAAACTACAGTAAACAACATGAGCTGAATCCAGCAAGCTAATTTTGTATTAACATTCCTTTCTTTGCTGACAGGGTTTTCACTTTTCCCTTACATGCCAGAATCAGTATGGTGAATTATTTTCATGACCTTCCTCGTTGTTTTAAATAAATAAAAGATTAGCATTTCAGCCACCCTGTTTACATTAAACTACAAATTCCATAAGCCACAGTAGTGTTTGTGTTTTCAACTTTCATGCATTTTTTTCCCATGGGTGCATGAGTTCATTTGATTTGTTCAGACAACCCCAAATATTTTAAGAGTGCCGCACTGTGAAGAAGTATTTATTTGAAGTAGCTGTGGATAATTTGCAAACTCCGTGATAATACAGTGGTCTTTACTAATGAAACAGAAAGGCTTTTATTCTGTAGTCTTCTTGACACTGCAGGAAATAAAGCCTCAAAGAGACCTAAGCTTTTATTAAAATGATTTTATTTTTGGATTTTATCTACTCCTTGGGTTGTCACGCGTCTTACATAATGTGATCCAAAGGCAATTTTACCTGTTTTTATGCCATCTATGTAGTTACAAGATACTTTATAGTGCTGTGGAATAAAAGTTGTCTGAATCTGAAACAGTACGTTAAAAGGTATATGGTTAGAAAAGCACAAAGCAAAAGGAATCTCACTTTCAGATTTGGAAACTGTTGCAAATAAATTTATTTGGGAAAGTTCAAGATATCTTACATTACCGAATATAAGGTGATCATGAAATAAGGCAATTCCCCACTTTTTCAAGAGAAGATCCAATTAAAGATTCTTTTTAGTCAATTTGAACGTACAAATATTTACGGATGCAAGTCAGGTAGTCAAATGTCTACTTACAATATTAAAATAATTACCTTATTTATGCATATTAAAAGCTTATGTAAAATAATAAAGTAATTATTAATATTACTTTATTCCACTCTAATTTCATGATTGTTTTTAAAAATCCTTCACTATATCTTTGACCTCAGTCTCTTAGTCATCACTAGGAAAGTTTTAAAGTTTTTAAACAAATTTTTTCCAGAGAATATTATTTTTAGATTCACCTATGATTGTACAGCACTTTTTTCTTTCTTGTGTGAATTGTCCCTGGAAAGTATATTGCAAAAGATAAAGAACCCCTGAGCTTAACATTCAGACATATTTTTCATTGTTGTTTTGATCTCCAAACCATAAAGTACATCATTTTTAAACCAGATCCAATACCTATTGAGAAATAAAACTTTGTCAAATTTCTGTTTCTTTGTTTATAAAAATCCCATCAGTTAACCTCTAAGGTCATGCAACGATAGCATTGATCTTTAAAAAAATGAAGCGACTTGGCAAAGAGAATGTTGATGTTCAAAATAAGGTAACTGGGAAAGCACCTAGAGTGTGAGATATTTTATAAGTGCTTACATGTAAATCAACTAATTTTCTCCTTTAAAAAGATAATGGGGGAGATGGGAATCTCTTCTTATATTCAGGCATGCATAGTGCATTCTTCCTCCAAATCATTAAATTATCCAAGTATTATTTTAGCTACCTAATTACTGCCAAGATGAGTTACTTCAAATTCTGTTTAAATATATATCTATTTATCAAATAGGCAACACATTCTTGTATTTAATACTCAAAAGGTATTTGAAGGTATATGGTGAAAAGTCTCCCACTCATCCCATCTGTCCCATCCAGTTCCCTGTCCTGAAAGCAGCCAATGTTATCAATGCTTGTGTATTATTCCAGAGATATTTTATGTGTATATGAACCAGTATGTATGTATATTATTTTCTGTCCTTGTAAATACTAATTATCACAGTCTGTGCATATTATTCTTTACTTCACTCTTTTACTCAGCATTGTATTTTGGAAATAATTTCATTTTATAGGTTGTTTCCAACATCTTGCTGTTACAGATGATACTACAACTAAAAATAATTGACAACAATCTTTTACATACGTTATTTTGCAGGTAAGTGTGTATACCTGTAGCATAAATTTTTGGAGGTAGAAATCCTGTGTTGAAAGGTAAAAACATTTGAACATTTGATAGAAATTGCCCTAATGCCTTCCCAATTAAGATTTTTTCCAATAAATATTCCCATCAACAATTTTAGTGCCTTTCCCCTCTCCATGGTCTAGTTAAATTCTTTTAAAAGGATTAAATGGTTGCAGCTACATTAAGTGCCCATCAATAGGTGAATGGATAAAGAAGTAGTATATATATACAATGGAATATTACTCAACCATAAAAAGGATGGACTCTTGCCTTTTTGACAACATGGATGGACCTAGATGGACCTAAGTGAAATAAGTCAGACAAAGACAAATGCTGTATGATTTTACTTACATGTGTAATCTAAAAAACAAACAAACAAATGAACAAACACAACAAAACAGAAACAGAGTTATAAATACAGAGAACAAACAGGTGGTTGCCGGGGAGTGGGGGGGGAGGAAAGAAATAGGTGAGGAAGATTAAGAGGTACAAACTTCCAGTTGTAAAATAAATGAAGCACAGGTATGAAATGTATAGTGTGGAAAATATAGTCAATAACTATGTAATATCTTTGTATGGTGACATATAGTAACTAGACTTATAGTGGTGATCATTTTGAAATGTATAGAAATATCAAATCACTGTGTTATGGAACAGGAACTAACATGGTGTTATAGGTCAATTATACTTCAAAAAGAAACAAACAAACAGACAAATTCATAGAAAAAGAGATGAGATTTGTGGTTCCCAGAGGTAGGGAGGTGGAGGGAGGGGAATTGGATAAAGCAGTCCAAGTACATACTACCAGTTATAAGGTTAATAATTACTAGAGATGTAATGTACAACATGATAAGTAAAATTGCTGTATTTTGTATATGAAAGTTGTTAACTCTCCTGAGTTCTCACCACAGAGAAAAAAAATGTTTCTATTTCTTTAATTTTGTATCTATATGAGATGATGGATGTTCAGTAAACTTAGTTTGGCAATAATTTCATGTGTGTAAGTTAAATCATTATGCTGTACTTAAACTTATACAGTGCTGTATGTCAATTATATCTCAATAAAACTGTAAGAGAAAAATTAAATTAAATATAATTGAATTGTGGAGATGAAATTGGAGTGAAGTAACCGGGAAAAAAACACCCACTTCTCTGAATATTTAACAGTTAAGAAATAGCTTGAAGTTATAAGACAACAATGAGATGATCAGGGGGTGCAATGAGCATTGGCCAATAGGATTTTGGTCAATAGTTTACACACAGGGAGAAATAACACTTTGAAAATATGAGTAAAAAATGACTAAAGTATCAGGAGTAGATAACCAGCACTGTCCAGGCTTCAAATCTTACTTAATCACTCAGAATAATTTTAGAGTTTTCACATAGGTGACAGCATGTTTTATCATCGATATAATTTCTTAAGGCTTACCAAAGCAACATCTAAGTGACGAAAGTTTCAAATTGGCTAATGGCATGAAAAATTTGGAAACATAATTAATCAGAATACTATTTACATCATGAGTTTCATCATCTGTTATAACTCTTGCTGCTAAAGGTAATCTGTTTGAATTTCTACAAGTGTTTTGTTTTTTCTTAATGTTATAATTTAATAGCACAGCTCACATATTATTATATACAGATATCTGCAATTAAGTTACAGAAACTTACACAGCTACTTATTGTTTTTTTTTCCTTTCACCCAAAATATAAATTAAATTCTACACAAATAATTTTCTAATAATTCTTCCTGCTGTGAATATTACTTTAGCCCCATGGTGAACAATAACATTTATACACATATCTTATTCATATTGTTACTTCAGTGAATAAATTTAAACTAGCAGTTGATCAGTTAGGTCTGTCATCATGCACAAACTGTTTATAAGAGTCTACTGCACAACGTTTCTCTAGTCAAAATGCTCTATATGTTTGGAGAAAGTGAAGAAAAGGGAGGAAGTATGCTCTTTCCACGGTGAGGAAATAATCAGTTAACTGACGTATTCATTCTTTATCCAGTTAGTGTAATAAAGACTGTTTCAAAACATGTACAATTTGAAGTCAGAACTTATTATTATAATATAAGTGTTCACCAAAGGTATTTTAAGAAACACAGACACGAACAAAGAAAGTATAAATCCTGGACAAACCCATCCAACACATGCACTGCTGAGCAGTCTGTAAGTATCGCGGTGTACCTCTAGTCTTTCATTGTTTACTTGGCTGAGAGGCTTTGGCTTTGCTCCTAGTCTGCAAAGTAAATAGTTCATCAGGGTCTCTGATAAGTGCTATGAAACCTCCAAGTCACCAGCTTCCACTCCCACCTGACACGGCTCTGCCTTAGCTTTCAGCAACAAAGACTTGCTACCTGAAAGCTCCAACTTTGCCCTTTCTCTCCCAGGTACCCACTCTGAACCTTGTAGCTCCTTCCTACTAGTGACAGGGATCTGAACTTGTGTCCAGAACATCGAAGTGGAACTGTGGGCTACATACTTCCTTCCGGTTCAGGACCAATCATGGCCGGTCATTTTCACCCGGTCTCTGGTTTTGATTCTATTCCAATTGCCTGCTAGGGCTGTAGGTTCTTCAACTGACCCTCAGGCCATTACTAGTTTCTTTAACTTCTGGGTCTTGATCACATTTTAGAAATGCTTCACATAATCTTCTGCGATTGGTTCACTCACCCAATGTTGAGACATTTTGCCACTGCTTAGAAATCACATTGCCACGCCCCATCAACTAATCTTCGGTTAAGACTCTTCAACATCAAGCCTACATTGGAGTTGAATTTTTCTGCATTAATTTTGACGCGTGGTTTGAACTGTTCCAATCCTTTGTGTCTGTTGGCTTTCCCCAATGCCTGGTCTTAAGAGCCTTAGGCAACTTCTCTTTGAACAGAAGCTTTTAAGAAGCCTGGGGGCCATGGCAGCAAAAAATATGAGTGGTCTCTGCCTAAATACTTACATCCTATAGACTTCCACACTAATCAGTCATGGAATACAATCTATCCTAGAAATTAAACACTGCATATATGCATCCCAGTTAATCTGTCTATTCTATGCTGTAAGCCAGTAACTCCAATTTGGGGATTACTGTGGTGGATTCTTATATGCTATAAACTGCCCACTTTCTGGAGCTATACCCCAATGGACAATTCCAGAGTTTGAGAACTTAGCCCCCAGGAAAGGTCCTTGTTTGTAGAGGAAGTGGAATGACCTCTAGATATAGGGGCATAAAACTTTTGGACTGAAGAATACACATCACAGACCTCTGTAAGATCAGAATGGACAGATCTGAGAGGATAGTCAAATGGCTGCTAAAGGAATTCCTCAACCATCTTGCTAAAGAAGACATTAGGCAAAAAGCCTGTTAGCTTAGTTAGTCCATTGGGAGCTGTCTTGGCCTTTGCTCTAAGATTGATCCTTTACCTTTATTCCCTTTTTTTCCCTTAGGTATCCTTCTCAGTCAGACCAACGTCCCTGTTCTCTTTGTTCTATCCCTGATTTTCTATTTTATCTCTCTTATATAAGTTCTGCTTGTTATTTTCCTTTTGTGAGTAGCCTCAGCCTAGCCATACAAACTAAAATTGCAGTTTCCACCTCTGGTTGCCTGGCTCTCAACCAAATCTGCTACTTCTGATTATTGTAGGTAATTGTAACTCCTACAACAGACCTTGGTTACACCCCTCACATCAACTCTGACTTGGCCAAAACTTTCTGGGCATTTAGGATAGTAGGGATGTATTAACAGTCTATATTTGGAGGTAATTTAACCTACTGATGGCAATAAGCATATTCAAGGAAAAATAAAATTTTGTCAGATATCTTAGTTTTTTTTTTAAGCTACCATTTTGTTCAGATGACTCCTTAGTTCCAGTTTTTTTTTGTTTCAAATTAATAATTCTCTTATTTGACCGTATTATTTTAATGCAGCAGAAGCCATAGTTTTCAGGATATGCAACAATTATATGAAATTAAGTTCTTCAGGAAAATCAAACATTTTGATTGTTTTTCATAACTATGTGGAGAATGTGAGGCTTAGACTTTAAAAAACAAAATGTAGAGTTGTTTGTATAGCAATCAATAGAAATTAAGAATTCTCAACCCTTTTCATTCTTTTTCCTTTTCTCTTTGATGAAATTGTTAGGTTAGAAGCTCCACTATGAATAAGAAGACATTCTGAGCATTCAGAGGACTGACCTACTAGACACTTTTTTCCTTTGCTGTTTGGTCCAGGGTCCATAAAAAATTGATGTTCTCTTCTCAGGTAACATGCTTATTTTTATCTACATGAAACTCACTGATCTCCTTCCAATTTGGTGTTAGCCTCTTTATTCCACTATCATTCCCGAGGTAACAAATGATATTTTCATAGGCATGGTTAGTAATCAATATAGACAAGCTCTGCTCATTGATCTGAGGAAGACTTTGATCTAGAAAATCACCAATTATGGCTATTTAAAGTAGATTCAATTGGATTAGGTAGAACAAAAAAGAACTGAAATGTACAGTATTTAATAGTTTTAAAACCTAGAAAGACATAAAGTTAAATATAAGTCCTCTTAAAGAATAAGGGTTAATTTTCATTCTTTCAATTTTAAATGAAGATTTTCCTGCACATTCCACTTTATTTCTGAATTTTTTATGTCTGTATAATGTGATACTCTTATAAGGGACATCCTAGGTACTAGGTAATTGACGATTTGCAGTGAGTTTCTGACAACCTTCAAATCCTAATTAATAAAAATAGATTCAGCTTAAATATTGATATGCTAAGCATTAGTCTTATTTTAACTGAAAAAGGTGGACTTCTGGTCCCAGCAAATTAAGTCTTTAATGGTATGCAGGCTACCTGGTTGATTGATCTATTACATTTTCGAGTGGAACTTGGAGTTACTATTATTTTCAGGCTATGGCCAAATATGAATTCGAAATGAGAATGTGGATTGTTTCTTGCCTACATAAGACTAATTATTCCCCAGAGTACAATCTATATTACTTAATGTACAGTGGCCTATACTGCTTCTGAAGACCATGAATCATGAAATATACTGAAAGTAAAAGGTAGAGAGCCCAGCTGTGTTTTCCCCTCTGTCTCCTCTCTGTGTGCAAGGAGTCCTGAATTCTGGCAGAAGATATATCCTAAAAGCCATTTAATTTGTGGTTTACAATGCAGGTTATACAGTAGAGAGACCTGGATTCTGATCCCAACTCAACTCATCTTGACTTAATTTGCTGCCTATGCAGCCTGAAAGATTATTTAAACTCTTTTTCTCTAGTTTCCTTGTTCATAATAATAGTACCCATCTCATAGGTTTTGAGTCTTAAAGAAATTAGTACTTAATAATAACAATACTTAATGCTTATAATTATTCAGCAGTTACTATGTGGTGAGTAAAGTTCTAAACCCTTTAAATTATTTAATCCTCTCAACAACCGTATGAATGACATACCCTTTCTCTCTCCATTTTATAGATAAGGAAATAACCATAGAGAGTTTAAAGTTTACTGCACAAAGTCATAAGCTAGTAAATTGTCAAGTGATTACTAAAATACAAATAGTTTCATCTCAGAGCCTGTCCGCATAATCATTACTAGATGCACACAGATATTTAGGATAGGAAGTAGCACATAGTAAGCTCTTAATATATAAAGAATACTGAATGTTAACAAATGTAAATAATACATGCCCCAAATTTCAGAAACTATTTCAACCTTCAGATTTAAATAAAAATAGCTTCACACCTAGCTTTAAAACAATTTCTTATTTCTGTAGGTTTAGAATCCTGCAGAAAAGTCCAGAGGCTTCTCCCCTTTTAGTGCTTACTATGGGCATTTAATTTGTAAGTTAGGTTCTTTGTCTTTGATGCTCTTAACCATCTCCATCCGCCATCCACTTCTTCCTTCTTGTCTGTTTTCTTCCCTAGACATCTACTTTCTTTCTAATCTTTGCGTTTTAGAGTTCAGATAATTTTTGATAAAGTGTTAGGGGGCATCTGTTTATTTTTATTCCCAGCATTCATTCACCTGTTTTGTTTTTTTTTTTAACCTCGGCCTAATTCCGTCTGAGAGAATATCCTCTCACCCTCTCTTAGTTTCTGGGCTTCTTTAGTTGGGTTGACGACACTCCAGTCTCCAAGGATGACTTTATGACATGTCAGGGTAGATACATTACCCAGGTCAAGTCAGTGGGAGGTTCAGGGATGGGCATAGGAACTAATCACAGCCAATGAGATATTGTTGGAATATCTGCAAACAAAGTAGTTTGATTTTTTTCTTTTACTGGACTTGCAGTTGTGAGGACATAAAATCTGGAGCTGCTATGCCATGTGTAACCATCAGAGGGATGCTTTTCTGAGACTGGAGTCAAGACAGCAGTAGAAATAGATAAACACAACCCTGGTGGTATCAAGCTGTGGTTAACATCTCCTATAGACATTTCCATAGTGTGATCCAATAAGTTCTCCTTTTGCTTAAGCCAGTTGAATTAAGTTTTCTTTCACTTACAACTGAAGGAGTTTTAACCGAGACAGTTTCTTGATGCTTTAATAGAATATTTTTTAAGACTCAAAAGGATAAAGTTATAATATTGGTATGTTAGTGGGTTTGGATAGTTTCTGTGGGGTACATGTTGGAGCCCTATAGGATAATTATAGAGGTAGCAATAATAGATAATGAAATTATTGATCCCTTTCTTTTGGTCGGAACCCTTTTCAAGAATTTCTTCATATCAATAGGTAGTCCTAGGGGCTTCTGCAGGCTTCTTGTTATTGTTCCCCCGGGGTTCAAGCAGTAATAAAAGAAGAACAATTTTATCCTTGGAGACTTTACGTCTTGCTCACTCACTCCCAGGGCTGGCACTTTTAAGTGAATATCTTTCAAGTATATCAAATGTCTCTCTTGATGCTACAGGCTACCAATCTAGAAAACTTCATGCCTTTAAGCCCAGACAGTTTTCTCCCTGGCTATATTCCCTGGGCCTGGAATATAGACTGATTTAGAAATTCTGCAGCTGCCTTAGGAAACGTATGGGTAGATGAAGAAAGACAATTAAGGAAAAAAAAAAAAAAAGCAAAGACTAAGGGCCAACTTACTGAGGACTGCAGAGGGAAGAGATGGGAAGAATCTAGGTTCTTACTGACAGCACGGAGTTAAAAAATTATCAACCTAGAATTCCTCATCCACTGGACTTCTGATTCTATGGGAGCAGTAGACAACTGTCTTTCTTTTTAACTATCAAAAATTTTAATCCTTTTTCTATGCTAGGACGTCCTCCTTCTTATTAGGTAGAGCCAGCCCTATATTAGAAAACTAAAGTTGCTACATACTCACTTTCCCATTTTCCCTTGCAGGTCAGACTGCAAGCTAGACTCTGCACTAGATCTTAACAGGAGCCAGTGAAATGAACGAGCATGGACCATGAAGAAAGCACTTTGAGTGAGAGTAGTGGAACCAGCAGTGGATATGTTCACTTTCCAGGTGCAACTTGGCAGCATTGCTGGCCTCAGTATCCCAGGTTCAGTTTTGGTGGTGTCAGTGGTGAAAACTGGACTGTCTATGCCCACCAGCAATGACAATGGTGTTTTCATGGGACAAGGTTTGCAAGGTTTGGCTTCAAGATGTTTTTTCCCTTAAATCATCTAGAGTTGATTTTTATCTCCTACAACTAAGAACCTTCTGTGATACAGAGAGGTAATACATTTTTAGTATTCTTTTCAATTGTTTCTTATTGTTAAGCAGTTGGCTTCCTGTTATTTTCTACATGTATCAACTAATATCTCAACAAGCATGAGTCTCTAACACGGCACATGCTGTTGCAGTTACCAGGAATATAAAAGACAGAATTTCTAATCAGGAAATAAACTTCCCAGTTTTGGTAACAATAAATAAATAAATAGAATGATTACTAATTTCTCCACATAGATAGTCACCAGGTTTACTTACATGATGGTATCTTAGGCAGAAATCATAATGTATTTCTTAATACAGTGGAAGAGTTATTTATTATCACTTTCTTTCAAAGTCTTATCTAACTAAGACTTAATGCTCCTGGTTATAATATGTCTTTAATGAGTTCTTTTATTTTATTCTAATTTCGAGACACTGCACTCTCTGACTTAACCTGGGGCTAAAATTGAGTATCGAAATCCCCACTGTGGTTTCTGGCTCATCAGAAAAAACACTGATTCTATGGGAGCATGGTGATTCTTAATCTTCACAGGAGAACTACAATTTCTTGTCAAAGTTTGTTAGAATTAATAATAATTATTATTAATAAAACTGTGGTTCAGAAATTCTTCCTTCATGGTCACTTTTTTCTAATAATTTCCTTTATTATTTATTACCTAGGAAAAGGCCAAGAAAAATGGTAAATACAGTAATGTGAAATGAAGAAAAGATCCTGCCATCTTTTAGAGCTACATTGATTTAAAATGCATCACTGACAATATCACCATCATTCAAAGTACTGTACTTTAGTCAGGTGGCAGGTACTATTTGCAAATGCAGAGCTCATCAGAGAGGGCTGCTTCTTTTTTTTTTTTTTCTTTCAGTCCCACCAAATTCTTCTATTCCATTAAAACAATGAATTAGAAAAATTAAGAAAAACAGCCTGAAGCTGCCTCTTTTGTTCTTTAACATACAGTACTTCTACTGAGGGTTTCAAATGGAATTTATTCATAAGTCAGATGTATGGGATTGGACTAACCTCATTTTGAAAGTTATATATTCTTCATTACTCTTCTACCCATCTCTGAATGCTTTAACTGGTATGTTGTTAGGTTTTATTGGATGATATCTGATCAAAGTAGTTCTAATTTATAACTTTTGTTTTCTTTTTCATATTAGGGCTTGTTTGAGATGAGCTACTATATTTATCCTGGGCCATTTCTTTTAAGGTTAAGAAAAGAATTTTTGCCTTTCCCTTTGTGCTGTTTATTCATGTAAATTCAATAAAAATAAAAGATACAGAGGTGAGTTTCTTGAAATAGTTATGATGATAGAAAGCATATTTTATGAAATATTTCTTTTGATTATGAAAAACTAATCTATAAAAGTTTAAATATAATTTGTAGTTTATACATATAAGCAACACACATGCATAAAAAAGTATCGGAGTTATGTATCGTATACTTACTTTAGAGATGTAAGAAACAAAATAATGCACCCTTAACATTTTAAAGCAAAAGATAAAAGAGCAAGCTATTACTTCGTTACATAAAAATGGAGTTAACTAGTACTGGGAATGGAAACTAAGGTCCATAGGCTTGTTACCTGTTTTTGTAAATGTAGTTTTATAGGAACACAGGCATGCCATTTGTTTACACGTTGTCTTCAGCTTTTCTATGGCTGCATTCTCCTTAAAAGGGCAGAAATGAGTAGTTGCAACAGAAACCATAAGGCCCCAAAACCCTAAAATATTTATTGTCTGACCATTTAAAGAAACAGTTTGCTGGGCTTCCCTGGTGGCGCAGTGGTTGGGAGTCCGCCTGCCGATGCAGGCGACACGGGTTCGTGCCCCGGTCCGGGAGGATCCTACATGCCACGGAGCTGCTGGGCCCGTGAGCCATGGCCGCTGAGCCTGCGCGTCCGGAGCCTGTGCTCCGCAACGGGAGAGGCCACAGCAGTGAGAGGCCCGCGTACTGCCAAAAAAAAAAAAGAAACAGTTTGCTGACCTCAGATCTGTCTAGCACATATATTGGTATACCAACATTCCTTAAATTTATAGGTGGAATGTAGTAGCTGTCACATTTTCTGAGGGTAAATTATAAATATATTTTATTTTCAGATTACAAGGCATGAGACTCTGCAACGAGAGTCAATGTGTAAAAGAAAGGAACATTATGTGTCAAAATGCTCCACGTCGATAGTATAAACCTCCACCACTTGAGATAAACTATAGGAAACTTTCTGTTAGACACTGAAGGAGCTATTCATCATCTCTACAAAAGATCTAACTTCATACAGTTGAGAGCACAAAGTGTCAGCCATTCCACCAAGAACCTTATTCTAATGTAAAAAGGCAGAAAGACCCCTGCAAGCTAATGGGAGGTCTATAGACTGCTCTTTCATGAAACTCATTCTCTGGAGGGATGAGTCCAGAGAACCAGGGAAAAGTGAGAACATTTTTCAGTTAATCTGCTTTTTACTTTCATACCTTGCTTTGGTTCTGTATTCATCCCATGATTTAAAAAAATTTTTTAATTCGAGAGTTGTATACAGCACCATTAAAATAATCTTTCAATATTTAGATTTCCTGTAAATAGCAACTTCACCCCTTGAAAAACCAGTTCTATTAGTTATGATTTTACATTTGCTTTACTATCACTGATTGTTTGAAATATTATTCCATTATTTCCATCTCTTTTTTACTCAGTGTTTTAGACTTCATTGCTTGGAATTGTTCAGATATATTTTTATTCTAATAGCCACTGACCTTCATCTGGGCTACTTAACAGGTATTAATAAACATAGTTGTTCTTTTAAAAAAGAAATCCTCCTTCAATTAGGCATCTATGTCTCTAATGAGAGCATGAAATTTGCAAAAATATGATATTGCTATTTTCAATAGGTAACTGTCTGCCCTGGTTAAAGATCTAATCTCTATGTTTCTTTGACCTCATAACCTTTTACCTCAACTTTAAGTCTGTGTTCCATTTAAAAATGTAAATATTATTAGTGCATACAGGAAAGATCATCTCTGTTTGAAAATTGCATATAAATAACTCCAGAAGACTGGAAAGAAGCCTATGCTAGAATCATTGCATAAGGATTAGATCTGTATTACATTAACTGCAGAAAGAGGGAATTTCATATATTAACATATAGAGAACTGGTGAGGAGGTTTGAGCCAAAATTTATAAACAACACAGAAGTGAGCCAGTCAATGAAGCTTATGTTGAAAGATCTTTTCTCCATCCTTGCCGCTCTGAATTTTAAGTATCATATTAGTTGTTAAGTATCAATACAGTCAAGTGATTAAAACAAAATGAAGGTTCTGCTTATGCTTTGGAATATTGAGATAGCTGACAACTTGAGTCCATGGGTTTAATTTCCATCCTGTTACATATCTCCTGAAATGACCAAAGGAATATAAAAATAGACACTAATCTGCATCAGTTAAAGGACCAGAGAAGGGTTATCATTTCCATTGTCAGAAATAGCAGCATATTTCTGCTAGATTTAGTGCAGATGAAATGACAAGGCACTGAAGTCTGGTTCAAAATTCCTCTCCGGAGAAAATGGTTCAGACTCTTAGGAAGCAATCAGTGGATGGGCTGGCAGACCCCCCGTCACCTTTTAAAATTGGAAGCATGAACATTGGAGGCAAGGAGAATCTATGGGGCAGATGGGGAGTTTAAATTTGGGATCATTTTTACTGTTTTAGAGGAAAAGCATTTCCATTCAGTTGTTTGAGGGAGGCCTGGCATGTCCTTGTTTTCCTAGCAGAGATAATAACAATACTTAATAATTATAGAGAGCTTATTATGTGCCAGATACTTTTCTAAATGCCTAATATGAATTATCACAATTAGTACTCCTATTGACCCTGGAAGTAGGTACACTTATTAGACCAATTTCATAAGAAAGTAAACTAAAGCATAGAAAGCTCAAGTATCTTACCCAAAGTAAAATAGTAAGTGAAAGAACCAAGACGTCCACTCTGGCAATCTAACTCGAGATGATGCCCTCAGATATGATTTTATATGGTCTCCTAGAGAGTCAAGAATGCCACTAGCTATATTGGCTTCTCAATGATGCACAGAGAATTTCACTGGATATAGTATGGCTAGGTTTGCCAGATGTGGCAAACAAAAAAATACGGGATGCCCAGGAACATTTGTATTTCAGATGAACAATGAAAAAATTTTTACTGCAATTGCATTTTCCCATGTACTTTGGTTCATACTGGTTGTTTACCTTACATTAAAATTTAACTGAGCATTCTGTATTTTATCTGTCAACCCGAGGCATGGATCTTGCATGACAAGGAGGCAGCCCGGCCAGGAGGAGCACGGGAGCAGCTTCAGGCCAGGAGGTTGGGCAGAAACACCAAAGGACTTTATCCTGGTGCACTAGCTTCACCAAATAGAGAAGAAACTACACAAGAGCTACTTCCTTTGCTGGAAAGTTCTGTATTTGAATTGCCCTTTGCTTCTCTCAGGAAGCAAGGTTCTACACTGCTAATGTAAATTTGCATTTACCAGCCCTTCATCTGAACAGCTAACAGCAGAAATCTCGGAGCAACCAAGAAAATAATACAGGGGACCCAAAAAGAGAGGCTGTGTTTATGGGCAGACTTCCAGCTGGATTTCTCTCTCTTCTTTCAAGAATAAGTGAACTTCTGGGAAGATGGCGGACTAGTAAGACTCGGAGATCACCTTCCTCCCCACAGATACACCAGAAATACATCTACACGTGGAACAACTCCTACAGAACACCTACTGAACGCTGGCAGAAGACCTCAGACCTCCCAAAAGGCAAGAAACCCCCCACGTACCTGGGTAGGGCAAAAGAAAAAAGAATAAACAGAGACAAAAGGATAGGGATGGGACCTGCACCAGTGGGAGGGAGCTGTGAAGGAGGAAAGATTTCCACACACTAGGAAGCACCTTCGCGGGCAGAGACTGCGGGTGGCAGAGCGGGAAGCTTCGGGGCCGTGGAGGAGAGCACAGCCACAGGGGTGCGGAGGGCAAAGCGGAGAGATTCCCACACAGAGGATCAGTGCCGACCGTGCCACTTACCAGCCCGAGAGGCTTGTCTGCTCATCGACCGGGGCGGGCGGGGCCTGGAGTTGAGGCCCAGGCTTTGGTTGTAGCTCCGGGAGAGGACTGGCGGCGTGAACACAGCCTGCAGGGGGTTAGTGCGCCACGGCTGGCCGGGAGGGCGTCCGGGGAAAAGTCTGGACTTGCCGAAGAGGCAAGAGACTTTTTCTTGCCTCTTTGTTTCCTGGTGCGCGAGGAGAGGGGATTAAGAACGTTGCTTAAAGGAGCTCCAGAGACAGGCGCGAGCCGCCGCTAATAGCGCGGACCCCAGAGACAGACATGAGATGCTAAGGCTGCTGCTGCCGCCACCAAGAAGCCTGTGTGCGAGCACAGGTCACTATCCACACCCCCCTTCCGGGGAGCCTGTGCACCCGCCACTGCCAGGGTCCCGGGATCCAGGGACAACTCCCCCCGGGAGAACGCATGGCGCGCCGCAGGCTGGTGCAACGTTACGCGGGCCTCTGCCCACACAGGCCCGCCCCGCACTACGTGCCCCTCCCTCCCCCAGGCCTGAGTGACCCAGAGCCACGGAATCAGCGGCTCCTTTAACCCCGTCCCGTCTGAGCAAAGAACAGACGCCCTCCCGCGACCTACACAAGCACAGGCAGGGCCAAATCCAAAGCGGAGCCCCTGGAAGCTGTGAGAACAAAGAAGAGAAAGGGAAATCTCTCCCAGCAGCCTCAGAAGCAGCGGATTAAAGCTCCTCAACCAACTTGATATACCCTGCATCTGTGGAATGCCTAAATAGACAACCAATCATCCCAAATTAAGGAGGTGGACTTTGAGAGCAAGATTTATGATTTTTTCCCCTTTTCCTCTTTTTGTGACTGTGTATGTGTATGCTTCTGTGTGAGATTTTGTCTGTATAACTTTGCTTCCACCATTTGTCCCAGGGTTCTATCCATCCGTTTTTTTGCTTTCTGTTTTTTTCCTCTTAATAATTATTTTTTTATTTTAACAAATTTATTATATTTTATCTTACTTTATTTTATTTTACTTTATCTTCTTTCTTTTTCTCCTTCCTTCCCTCCTTCCTTCCTTCCTTCCTCCCTCTCTCCCTGCCTCCCTCCTTTCTTTCTTTCTTTCTTTCTACTTCTACTAATTCTTTCTTTCTACTTTTTCTCCCTTTCCTTCTGAGCCGTGTGGATGAAAGGCTCTTGGTGCTGCAGCCAGGAGTTAGTGCTGTGCCTCTGAGGTGGGAGAGCCAACTTCAGGACACTGGTCCACAAGACACCTCCCAGCTGCACATAATATGAAATGGTGAAAATCTCCCAGAGAGCTCCATCTCAACACCAGCACCCAGCTTCACTCAAAGACCAGCAAGCTACAGTGCTAGACATCCTATGCTAAACAACTAGCAAGACAGGAACACAATGCCACCCATTAGCAGAGAGGCTGCCCCAAATCATAATAAGTCGACAGACACCCCAAAACACACCACCAGACGTGGACCTGCCCACCAGAAAGACAAGATCCAGCGTCATCCACCAGAACACAGGCACTAGTCCCCTCCACCAGGAAGCCTACACAACCCACTGAACCAACCTTAGCCACTGGGGACAGACACCAAAAACAACGGGAACTACGAACCTGCAGCCTGCAAAAAGGAGATCCCAAACACAGTAAGATAAGCAAAATGAGAAGACAGAAAAACACACCGCAGGTGAAGGAGCATGATAAAAACCCACCAGACCTAACAAATGAAGAGGAAATAGGCAGTCTACCTGAAAAAGAATTCAGAACAGTAATAGTAAAGTTGATCCAAAATCTTGGAAATAGAATAGACAAAATGCAAGAAACATTTAACAAGGACCTAGAAGAACTAAAGATGAAACAAACAATGATGAACAACACAATAAATGAAATGAAAAACACTCTAGATGGGATCAATAGCAGAATAACTGAGGCAGAAGAACAGATAAGTGACCTGGAAGATAAAATAGTGGAAATAACTACTGCAGAGCAGAATAAAGAAAAAAGAATGAAAAGAACTGAGGACAGTCTCAGAGACCTCTGGGACAACATTAAACGCACCAACATTCGAATTACATGGGTTCCAGAAGAAGAAGAGAAAAAGAAAGGGACTGAGAAAATATTTGAAGAGATTATAGTTGAAAACTTCCCTAATATGGGAAAGAAAATAGTTAATCAAGTCCAGGAAGCACAGAGAGTCCCATACAGGATAAATCCAAGGAGAAATATACCAAGACACATATTAATCAAACTGTCAAAAATTAAATACAAAGAAAACATATTGAAAGCCGCAAGGGAAAAACAACAAATAACATACAAGGGAATCCCCATAAGGTTAACAGCTGATCTTTCAGCAGAAACTCGGCAAGCCAGAAGGCAGTGGCAGGACATATTGAAAGTGATGAAGGAGAAACACCTACAACCAAGATTACTCTACCCAGCAAGGATCTCATTCAGATTTGATAGAGAAATTAAAACCTTAACAGAGAAGCAAAAGCTCAAAGAGTTCAGCACCACCAAACCAGCTCTACAACAACTGCTAAAGGAACTTCTCTAGGCAAGAAACACAAGAGAAGGAAAAGACCTACAATAACGAACCCAAAACAATTAATAAAATGGGAATAGGAACATACATATCGATAATTACCTTACATGTAAATGGACTAAATGCTCCCACCAAAAGACACAGATTGGCTGAATGGATACAAAAACAAGACCCATATATTTTCTGTCTAGAGGAGACCCACGTCAGACCTAGAGACACATACAGACTGAAAGTAAGGGGATGGAAAAAGATATTTCATGGAAATGGAAACCAAAAGAAAGCTCTAGTAGCAATTCTCATATCAGACAAAATAGATTTTAAAATAAAGACTATTAGAAGAGACAAAGAAGGACACTGCATAATGATCAAGGGATTGATCCAAGAAGAAGATATAACAATTGTAAATATTTATGCACCCAACATAGTAGCACCTCAATACATAAGGCAAATACTAACAGCCATAAAAGGGGAAATCTACAGTAACACATTCATAGTAGGGGACTTTAACACCCCACTTTCACCAATGGACAGATCAGCCAAAATGAAAATAAATAAGGAACACAAGCTTTAAATGATACATTAAACAAGATGGACTTAATTGATATCTATAGGACATTCCATCCAAAAACAACAGAATACACATTTTTCTCTAGTGCCCATGGAACATTTGCCAGGATAGATCGTATCTTGGGTCACAAATCAAGCCTTGGTAAATTTAAGAAAATTGAAATTGTATCGAGTATCTTTTCCAACCACAACGCTATGAGACTGGATATCAATTACAGGAAAAGATCTGTAAAAAATACAAACACATGGGGGCTAAACAATACACTACTTAATAACGAAGTGATCACTGAAGAAATCAAAGAGGAAATCAAAAAATACCTAGAAACAAATGACAATGGAGACACAACGACCCAAAATCTATGGGATGCAGCAAAAGTAGTTCTAAGAGGGAAGTTTATAGCAATACAATCCTACCTTAAGAAACAGGAAACATCTCGAATAAACAACCTAACCTTGCACCTAAAGCAATTAGAGAAAGAAGAACAAAAAAACCCCCAAAGTTAGCAGAAGGAAAGAAATCATAAAAATCAGATCAGAAATAAATGAAAAAGAAATGAAGGAAACAGTAGCAAAGATCAATAAAACTAAAAGCTGGTTCTTGGAGAAGATAAACAAAATTGATAAACCATTAGCCAGACTCATCAAGAAAAAAAGGGAGAAGACTCAAATCAACAGAATTAGAAATGATAACAGAGAAGTAACAACTGACTGCAGAAATACAAAAGATCATGAGAGATTACTACAAGCAACTCTATGCCAATAAAATGGACAACCTGGAAGAAATGGACAAATTCTTAGAAAGGCACAACCTGCCAAGACTGAATCAGGAAGAAATAGAAAATGTGAACAGACCAATCACAAGCACTGAAATTGAAACTGTCATTAAAAATCTTCCAACAAACAAAAGCCCAGGACCAGATGGCTTCACAGGCGAATTCTATCAAACATTTAGAGAAGAGCTAACACCTATCCTTCTCAAACTCTTCCAAAATATAGCAGAGGGAGGAACACTCCCAAACTCATTCTATGAGGCCACCATCACCCTGATACCAAAACCAGACAAGGATGTCACAAAGAAAGAAAACTACAGGCCAATATCACTGATGAACATAGATGCAAAAATCCTCAACAAAATACTAGCAAACAGAATCCAACAGCACATTAAAAGGATCATACACCATGATCAAGTGGGCTTTATTCCAGGAATGCAAGGATTCTTCAATATATGCAAATCAATCAACGTGATAAACCATATTAACAAATTGAAGGAGAAAAACCATATGATCATCTCAATAGATGCAGAGAAAGCTTTCGACAAAATTCAACACCCATTTATGATAAAAACCCTGCAGAAAGTAGGCATAGAGGGAACTTTCCTCAACATAATAAAGGCCACATATGACAAACCCACAGCCAACATCGTCCTCAATGGTGAAAAACTGAAAGCATTTCCACTAAGATCAGGAACAAGACAAGGTTGCCCACTCTCACCACTCTTAGTCAACATAGTTTTGGAAGTTTTAGCCGCAGCAATCAGAGAAGAAAAGGAAATAAAAGGAATCCAAATCAGAAAAGAAGAAGTAAAGTTGTCACTGTTTGCAGATGACATGATACTATATACAGAGAATCCTAAAGATGCTACCAGAAAACTACTAGAGCTAATCAATGAATTTGGTAAAGTAGCAGGATACAAAATTAATGAACAGAAATCTCTGGCATTCCTATACACTAATGATGAAAAATCTGAAAGTAAAATCAAGAAAACACTCCCATTTACCACTGCAACAAAAAGAATAAAATATCTAGGAATAAACCTACCTAAGGAGACAAAAGACCTGTATGCAGAAAATTATAAGACACTGATGAAAGAAATTAAAGATGATACAAATAGATGGAGAGATATACCATATTCTTGGATTGGAAGAATCAACATTGTGAAAATGACTCTACTACCCAAAGCAATCTACAGATTCAATGCAATCCCTATCAAACTACCACTGACATTTTTCATAGAACTAGAACAAAAAATTTCACAATTTGTATGGAAACACAAAAGACCCCAAATAGCCAAAACAATCTTGAGAACAAAAAAAGGAGCTGGAGGAATCAGGCTCCCAGACTTCAGACTATACTACAAAGCTACAGTAATCAAGACATTATGGTACTGGCACAAAAACAGAAAGATAGATCAACGGAACAGGATAGAAAGTCCAGAGATAAACCCACGCACATATGATCACCTTATTTTTGATAAAGGAGGCAGGAATGTACAGTGGAGAAAGGACAGCCTCTTCAATAAATGGTGCTGGGAAAACTGGACAGCTACATGTAAAAGTATGAGATTAGAGCACTCCCTAACACCATACACAAAAATAAGCTCAAAATGGATTAAAGACCTAAATGTAAGACCAGAAACTATCAAACTCTTAGAGGAAAACATAGGCAGGACACTCTATGACATAAATCACAGCAAGGTCCTCTTTGACCCATCTCCTAGAGAAATGGAAATAAAAACAAAAATAAACAAATGGGACCTAATGAAACTTCAAAGCTTTTGCACAGCAAAGGAAACCATAAACAAACCAAAAGACAACCCTCAGAATGGGAGAAAATATTTGCAAATGAAGCAACTGACAAAGGATTAATCTCCAAAATTTATAAGCAGCTCATGCAGCTTAATAACAAAAAAACAAACAACCCAATCCAAAAATGGGCAGAAGACCTAAATAGACATTTCTCCAAAGAAGATATACAGACTGCCAACAAACACGTGAAAGAATGCTCAACATCATTAATCATTAGAGAAATGCAAATCCAAACTACAATGAGATATCATCTCACACCAGTCAGAATGGCCAGCATCAAAAAATCTAGAAACAATAAATGCTGGAGAGGGTGTGGAGAAAAGGGAACCCTCTTGCACTGTTGTTGGGAATGTAAATTGATACAGCCACTGTGGAAAACAGTATGGAAGTTCCTTAAAAAACTACAAATAGAACTACCGTATGACCCGGCAATCCCAGTACTTGGCATATACCCTGAGAAAACCATAATTCAAAAAGGGTCATGTACCGAAATGTTCATTGCAGCTCTATTTACAATAGCCCGGAAATGGAAACAACCTAAGTGTCCATCATCAGATGAATGGATAAAGAAGATGTGGCACATATATACAATGGAATATTACCCAGCCATAAAAAGAAACGAAATTGAGCTATTTGTAATGAGGTGGATAGACCTAGAGTCTGTCATACAGAGTGAAGTAAGTCAGAGAGAGACAAATACCGTATGCTAACACATATATATGGAATTTAAGAAAAAAAAATTGTCATGAAGAACCTAGGGGTAAAACAGGAATAAAGGCACAGACTTACTAGAGAATGGACTTGAGGATATGGGGAGGGGGAAGGGTAAGCTGTGACAAAGCAAGAGAGAGGCATGGACATATATACACTACCAAACGTAAGGTAGATAGCTAGTGGGAAGCAGCCGCATAGCACAGGGAGATCAGCTCGGTGCTTTGTGACCGCCTGGAGGGGTGGGATACGGAGGGTGAGAGGGAGGGAGATGCAAGCGGGAAGAGATATGGGAACATATGTATATATATAACTGATTCATTTTGTTGTGAAGCAGAAACTAACACACCACTGTAATGCAATTATACTCCAATAAAGATGTTAAAAGAAAAAAGAATAAGTGAATAAGAAAAACCCAAGTGGAGATTGCCAAGAGATTCTGCAGTACGAAAGAAACCATCCCTATGAAGTGTCTTTTATTTTTTTTTAATCTACAGAAAGTAGAAATGTTTGACAGAGTCAGCTTTGAACTATAAAAAGTCAATGAAACCAAGTATTAGTTGATCTCCTACTATGGATGTGACATGCTCTGGTGATATTAAACTGAAACAGAGGCCTTGCCGTCAAAGAAATTTTTTTAAAATAAATTTTAATAAAATTAATGAAATGTCAAGTGCTGAGTAATGAATGAATGAATTAATTGATTGATCAATCAATAAATCAGTAAACCAATCCAACCAAAGGAAAGGAGGAGGAACTTTATGTAGGAGGTGGCTGTAAATAGGATGACGGCTTTCTAAACCCCTCTACTGTGCCTAGAAAGCTGAAATCAACTCCCAGACTCTTTTGCAGCTTAAATTCTGGTTATGATTTAGGCTTCAAAAGTTTAATGGCTCTGGGGAATATTTAAAGGCAAAAATGTGGCAGTTGCCTCAATTCTACTGCAGGCAAGTCCATAATAGAGATATCTGGGTTTTGGCAACAACATTAATAGACACCCTAGTGTCTGGATGATATCTTTGTGGCTGTTGAGAGGCAGGTGTGTCCATTTTCTTCAGGCTGTCCGACAGTTCTATGAACAGCCTAAGATCCTATAATAAATCCCTTTGGCTTTAACTACCTGGAATGCTATTCCATTTTCCACACTGTACTATGATGGATGCAGACACTGGTACACGAAACACTCAGAAAATTACAATATGTGATTAGCTCCCTGAAGTAGTTACATTTGAAGGTGAAATGATCTTGTTAGCCTTAGAAGGAGGACACATAGTGACGAAAACTTACTTAAATCATAATCATCATTAAGGGAAAACATGAGTCTCTGTTGCTGGTCATTGGCACTCAGCAACCTACAAAACCATTGCCAGGGTGGTGCAGCCAGGAACTGGGACAGGTTGATTATATTGGATTCCTCCGATATGGAAGAGGAAGTGGGTGCACTGACTAGTGAGTGTACTGGCTGATTTTGGATATGGATTTTGCTTTACTGCCTACTTTGTAAAGCAGCATTTTTGGATTTACTGAATAGTTTACTTTTTAAATCATGGTTTTACCACACAACACAACTCCTAACTGGCCATGACATTCGTTATATAGAAGAAATAGGAGAGAAAGTGGGCTGACTCCCAAGGGATTCACTATTCTTAGCATGTCCTCAGAAACAATGGGCATTTTGTAAAGATAGAACAGACCATTGAAAACAAGTCAATATACCTTGTTAGAATAGAATGTTTCCCTACAGGATGACATATGCTTTCAGCCAGCAAATGATGTGCATTCCTTTTTCTCTTATGGTTGGAACACACTTGTCTGGGCACTAAGGGGTAGAAGTATTGCCGTTAATGGCACTTCTGCTCTGGTACATTTAATGACCTACTAAAAATATATTTGTTCCTCATTTCTGTGGCTTTGCTTATGATGGTTTAGAGGACTTGGTACCCAAGAGATGAATCCTTCCACCAGGAACACATCAATGGTTTTTTGAATTGAAAGTTGAGATTGCCACCTTTTAATATGGAGCTACACATGCCACTGGGCCAATAGAAAGGGGATTTTTGTGTTTTCTGGGGTGATTAATTCTGATTACTAAGGGGAAATGGGGTTGCTGTTATCATGTGGGGCAGGGAGAAGCATACCTTCAACTCAGGAAATCCTCTAGTACTCATGGTCTGCCAAGTCCAATTTTAAAACTTAATGGAACAGCATGTAGGATCAGTAAAGGCTTGTACACCTTAGGTGTGAAGGTTTGGGTCACTCTACCAGTTAAAAATCCCAGCTCGTTACGTTGCCCAAGGAGAAAGAGACCTGGGAAAGGGTTTTGGAAAGAGGAAAGTTATAAATAATAATTAAGACCTGGTGATCAATTTTAGAAACAAAGACTAAAACACCTACTCATATTATCTTCCTTATGCACTTGTATCTATAGCATTTTCCCTGAACAATTTTATTTTCCTCATCATTTTCTCTTATCATTTTATATAGGGCATACTAGTGTTAATTTACTTTGCAATTTTGTCCATAAGTTAAAGAATATCAAGGTGGGACTATGACTGAATGTGGGAAATGAATATCACCAGTTTGTGGATGTGGTGACTAATGGAATTTTAGGCCTCCTTTTGTAGAGAGAAGGTGAAAGCATTTTCATTTGTACATTGAAAGCTACAGTAGTGCAGGATGTATTTCGCTGTTCTCTTGCCATCATCCGAAAGGTTAAGATTGGAAAGAAGGACTTAATGAAATTTGAGTATCCAAAGCAGTAAATTGAGGTAGATATGGTGGCTCAGTATTCAACATCCATCTAAACGCCTCTCAAGGTTTTCTCTGATACTGCAGATACTAGAAAACTAAAAACCACATTTTTTTTTCCTCACAGAGCCACAACAGCTAAGTTGCTGGATATGAATAAGATTCCAACACTCAGATACTAACGAGATTTGGAAGGTAGAAGTGAAACAGAATATTTTTCTATTTTTACTGACAAGTATGGTCAGAGGCATGTGCTTTATTTTCTGCCACACCATTAGCAGAGTACCAGGGCCTGGTAACAAGATTTGTGAATGTCAAAGCAGGATGTATGGCATCTGTTTTGCTGTACAGACTGCAACATGGATGGCATTGGTTTGGAGCTGGTATCAGGACAGTTTCCTCATGGTGGTGCCTTAATGATTGATCACAGTGGTTTCTGGTTTGTTTTAGTGGCAGCGCAGTTCTGCAGCAGCAGCAGCCATGATCCACACTGGAAAATGGCTCTCTGATTAAACAGGAAGTTTCATCTACCATGGTGACCAGGTTCTTCAGTGTGGTTACAGAGTCACTCCTGAAATCTCAACCTGAGATTTGTTTCTTGAGATATTCAGGCAATTCTGTAAGCCAGATACACTATAATACATCCATTTTGACTTAAGCTAGGTAGAGTGAATTCTGTTTTCCAAGACAGAGCCTAAACATGCAAAAAGCTTGACCACAGAGGTTGAGATGAGAAGCAAAGAGACATAAGAACAGGCTGAAAAAAAGACCTGTAGAGGAAATTAGGGTTGCAAGGTAAAAATATAAAATTTAAAACTTTAAATTTTCATCAAATGAAGTAAAGATTAGAAGAAACACTGTAGAAAACTGAATAGGGATGTGACAGACAGACTTAAGAAACCCTCCTGAGAACAGAAAAGATTAAGACATGAAAACAGTAAAACAATGTAGTAGACACAAATGTCAGGAGATATTAAATATGTGGATATTAAGTTTTACATAAAGAGAAATCATAATTAAAGAGAGGGAAAAGATTACTACAAATGGGATAAGATAGGGCAAACAACAAAAAAAGCAAATTTAATTCAGAATACTATAGACCTGGCTGTATAGGACACAAGGTCTTCTCCGGAGTTTCAGGTAAAATTTCCTGATGACATGTTTGAATTTATTAAATATTCATTAAAGATGAATAAACATTATGCAAACATCCAAGCTCAAACAAAAACCATCTTCCAAATACCCCAAAAGGAATAAATTCTGTTTTACACAAGAAGACAATAAAATAATCTTTTGCTCTGTAACATTCAGTAACAACACATAAAGAAATAATGTGTACAAAATTTTGAGGGAAACATTTTTATGAACTAAGAACTACAAACCTAACCAAATTGTGTATAGTCATTAAAAGGAGTTCATAATGACTCAGAGTTATGCCACCTACAGACCTCTCCTGAATCTAGAAAGCAGTTATTCAATGATCAACGGCAGTCAACCAAGATGAGCCAAAGTAAATAAATGAAGACTATGGTAGGTATAATATAAAAGGTTGGGGTAGTGAGCATCAAAACCCTGATTACAAAATAGAAATTAAAGTTGTAAAAAGCCTTACTTTAAAGTAAAGATAAATAATGTAAAAACCGGGCTTCCCTGGTGGCACAGTGGTTGAGAGTCCACCTGCCGATGCAGGGGACACAGGTTCATGCCCCGGTCCAGGAAGATCCCACATGCCGCAGTGAGGCTGGGGCTGTGAGCCATGGCCGCTGAGCCTGCGCGTCCAGAGCCTGTGCTCCGCAATGGGAGAGGCCACAACAGTGAGAGGCCCGCGTACTGCAAAAAAATAAATAATAATGTAAAAATCATAGTTTAATTTTAATAAATGTGCTGTTTATGTGTCCATGGAGTTAAGTGGATAATATATTAGGATATAAAGTTTGGTTTAATATGTTCCAAAAAACACCCTTTATTAGACCACATTGCCATAAATTAAAAACTAAGTACTTTGACATGAAAAGGGGGAAAAACTTCTAAATAACTCTTTGTACAAAGAAAAAACTTAAAACTTCTATTATATAATATTCAGGAGAAAAAAGAAATGAAAACATTGCAAACTAAAACATATGTAACCAAAAATATGTATAGAGATAAATTCATCAATTTAAAAGCTTTAATTATTTAGCAAGAAAAATAAAATAAGTAAACTGAACACTTTTTCCAGAGGTTAGACAAAACAAAATCAAAGTAAAGAAAAACAAAAGAATTGGATTAAAAAGTACAAAAGCAAAATTTACAAATTCATAAATGCAACAGTAGAATTGTCATCCACAATTTGGCTCTAAAAGTAATACACAAGCTCACAATAAAATATGTTTATTGTAATCAAAAAAGCAGGTGATACAATAGAGGAAAAGGAATGTGCAAGTCACAAATCTGAAACTGGGAAAACAAAGACCTAATTCTATTTTATTCTAAAGTGATCTATTTAAAAGCAATGTTAAAAATATTTTTTATTTAATCTATTTAAAAAGCAATCATTAATTACTATACTCAACACTAAAATAAATTGGAAAGATATATGAAATGTGACAGAAACTTTTAACGATTGGAATAAACAGGAAGATAAATCATATTCCTGGGTAGAAAGACACACAATTATAAAAAGTATAATCTTCCTCAAATTAATTAAGCTTATATAAATTAAAATATCAATTTTCTTTGTGTATGATTCTAACATTTTGTCAAGAAAAATCAAGTAAAACTATACAAGATTTTAAAATGAAGACTAATAAAGGCTATAAAGTGCATTATAGGCACAATATTTATGAATATAAAGCATCAACATATAGATAAAATACAAGTGTTTTACAAAAGCAACTGTTAGGTGGGTGGAGAAATAAGCATTAGCACACACTGAGTGGGAGAATTGGTGCAACATTTTTGAAGATTAACTAGAAAAATATTTATTTTAAAATTATGCATTATATTTATCTCGGCGATTCTATGCCTAGAAATTTTCTTAATGAATATACTTGTATAATTACACCAATACATGTGTATATAAAATTGATCATTACTTATTATTAGCAATGGCAAAATTATAAGGGAATAAAAAATACGAGGTAAATAAAAGTAAAGTTCAAGGAAAGTAAGTAATATAAAACACATTTGTAGGGAATTGTTTAAATAAATTTTAATTTATCCATACAAAGGAGTATAATATAGCCATTTAAAAAATGAATCTGAACTATCTGTGCTGATAAAAAAATCTTTGATATATATTCTGAAGTTGAAAACAGCAAAATTCAGAACAATATTTTAGTGTGATTTCATATGTATATTAAAAAACAATTTGTATTATATCTCTTATATAGTGATGTAAGGCATGAAAGTTTATAGGAATGAAGCCATTCTAAGTCCTTGAATCTTATGCCTCTTGTGCAGGCAATGACAGAAGTTCCTGTCTGATATTTTCAACATGTATATTGCTGCATTTATTTAAAATTACATGTATTGAAGAAATTAGAGATTAATACACAGACTATAACACCCAGACACAGATTGGTTCTATCAGGATCAGGTGTTCTCAAATACTCTTAGTGAAAATAGCAAAGCTTTCTGGAGTACAACTTGGCAGAATTAATCAAAAGCATACAAAATGTTTTTACGCTTTCATCCAGTAAATTTACATCAAGAAATGAAACAATAAATTACTAGATATTTGTATAATTATTATTCATTTAAGTGTTACTTACAAAACTGAGACATAAAGACAACAAAAATGTATAACAATTAATTAAATGAATGATGGAATGCTCCTATATTATTAATAATATAAGAAAATTCTCCTCATATATTGTTTTTAATAGATTTATTTACCTGTAATTCACATACATAAAATTCACCCACTTAAAGTTTACAATTCAGTGATTGTTAGTATATTCACGGAATTGTGCAATCATCACCAGTATCTAATTTAAGAACATTTTGTCACCTCAAAAAGAATCCTATACCCACTAGCAATTATTCCCTATTCTCTCTAACTCTCCCACAGCACTAGGAAACCAATAAATTACTTTCTGTCTCTATATCTATAACTGACTATTTTGGACATTTCATATAAATTAAATCAAACAATATGTGGCCTTTTGTATCTGGCTTCTTTCACTTAGCATAACATTCTCAAGACCGATCCATGTTGTAGCATGTATCAGTACCTCATTCCCTTCTATTACTGAATAATATTCCTTTGGATGACTATACCACATTTCATTTGTTCCTTCATCCATTGATGGACATTTGGGGTTTTCTACCTTTTTGCTATTATGAATAATGCTTCTATGAACATTCATGTATAACCTTTTGTATAGAAATATGTTTTCATTTTTCTTCAGTTTATTTCTAGGAGCAAAATTACTGGGTCATATAATAACTCTATGTCTAAAATTTTGAAGTACCGCCAAATGTTTTTCCAAAGCGGCTGCATCATTATACATTCCTGTCAGCGATAAGTCCCATCAGCAATATGTGAGATATGTGAAGGTTCCAGTTTCTACATATCCTTGCCAATGCTTGTGTTCTTTCTTTCTTTTAATTTTTTTAGTCATCCTAGTGGGTGTGAAGTGTATCTCATTGTGGTTTTGATTTGCATTTCCTTAATGAACTAATGACTGTTAAGCATATTTTCATGGGGTTATTGGTCATCTTCTATTGTCTTCTTTGGAAAAATGACTGTTCAGGTCCTTTGCCCATTTTTAAATTGGATTGTCTTTTTCTTATTATTTAGTTGTAACAGTTTTTTATACATTCTGGATGCAAGTCTCTTTTCAAGTATATTCTCTCATCCTGTGTGTTTTCTTCTCATTCTCTCAATGGTATCATTGGTAGCAGAGAAGTTTTTAAAATTTGATAAGATCCAATTTTTTTTTTTTTTGCTTTAGATATCATATCCGAGAAACCATTTTCAACCTAAGGCCACAAAAATTTACTCCTATGTTTTCTTCTAGAGTTTTATCCTTTTAGATTTTACACTTAGGTCTATGATCCAGCTTAAAAAAATTGGTGTGTGCTGTGAAGAAGAGGTTCAACTTCATTCTTTTGCAGGTTGATATCCAGTTGTACCAGCACTATTTATTGAAAATACTATACTCTCTCCATTTTACTGTCTTGCTGTCCTTATCAAATATCAATTGACTATTATAGATGTCAATTTCTGGACTCTCAATTCTATTCCATTGATCTATATGTCAATCTTTGGACAGGTTCCATGTTGTCTTGATTATTGTAGATTTGCAGTAAGTTGTGAAATTGGGAAATGTCAGTCCTCTAATTTTACTCTTCTTTTTCAAGATTCTTTTGGTTTTCCTAGGTCCCTTGCATTTCAATATGAATTTTAAGATTAGCTTCTCAAGAAACTTATCTTAGGTGGCTAAGAAAAGCCACCTAAAATTTTGATGGGGATTATGTTGAATTTGTAGATCTATTTGGGAAGTTATTTGCCAGCTTAACCATTTTAAATCTTTGGTTCCATGAACATGGGATATATTTCTATTATATAGAGTTTTAATTTCTTTCAATGA
Organism: Phocoena sinus; assembly: GCF_008692025.1. Lineage (NCBI taxonomy): Eukaryota > Metazoa > Chordata > Mammalia > Artiodactyla > Phocoenidae > Phocoena > Phocoena sinus. Next base: position 34,049,145 of record NC_045771.1, on the reverse strand, counting down.
TATTTTGCATGTTTTAGTGTGTTACATTATTTTGTTAAATTTATTCCTAAGTATTGTATTCTCTGATACTATTATAAATGAAATAGTTTTCTTAATTTCACTTTTGGATTGTTCATTGCTAGTTTTTATAAATACAGTTGATTTATATATTGATCTTACATTGCACAAATTTGTTCAACTTACCATTACTAAAAAAACTTTTTGTGGATATTTTTAGAATTTTTTATATATGAGGTCATGTCATCATCTACAAATAGAAATAGCATGACTTCTTCCTTTATAATCTTCATGCTCTTTTTAAATTATTTTTCTTGCCCAATTATCCTGGTTAGAGTGATCAGTATAATGTTGAACAGAAGTGGCAAAAGTAGATGGTATTAAGTTTTTCCCATTAACTGTGGGTTTTTTGTAGATGGCCTTTAACATGTTGAGGAAGGTTCCTTCTATTTTTGTGTTGAGTGTTTTTATCATGAAAGAGTGTTAGATTTTGCGAAATGCTTTATTCTGCATTTACTGAGATGATCTTGTGCTTTTCCCTTTTGTTCTATCAATATAGTGCATTACATAAATTGATATCCAGATATTAAACCAAGTGTGCATTCCTTGGGTAAATTCCACATAATCATGGTATACAATCTTTTTTACATATTGTTGGATTCAATTTGCTAGTGTGTTGTTGAAATTTGTTATATCTATATTCATAAGATATATTTGTCAATAGTTGCATTTTCTTGTGATGTCTTTGTATTGTTTTGGTATGAGAATAATATGGTTTTCATAGAATAATTTGGGTAGTCTCTTCTATTTCCTTATTTTAGAAGTTTGTGAATTATTAGTATTTTTTAAATATTTGGTAGAAATCTAAAGGAAAGTCCTCTGGATCTGGCTTTTCTTTGTGAGAACTTTAAAAATTACTAATCCAATCCCAGTTACTTGTTTTAAGTAATTCAGATTTTTATATATCTTCTTGAGTCAGTTTTGGCAGTGTGTGTCTTTTTAGAAATTTGTCAATTTTATCTAATTTGCCTAATTTTTAGGACTACACTTGTTTATTGTATTCCCTTAATAAAATTTTTTATTTCTGTAATGTTAGTAGTGATGGCTTATACCTCTTTCACTTCTGATTTTATTAATTTGAGTTTTCTTTCTATTTTTTTTCTTTTTTTTTTTTGGTCAGCCTAGCTGACGATTTGTCAATTTTGTTAATATTTTTAAAGAACCAACTCTTGGTATCATTGATTTTCTCTATGGTTTTTCTATTCTATAATTCATTTATTTCTGCTCTAACATTTATTATTTCCTTCCTCCTTTTTACTTGAGTTCAGTTTGTTATCTTTCTGGATTTTTAAAGTAGAGGGTAAGATATTTTATTTGGGATCCTTCTTTTTAAATATAGATTTTTGGGGGTGGAGTCAAGATGGCAGACTGGGAGGACGTGGAATTCATGTCTCCGCACAACTAGGGCACCTACCAGGCAATGGTGGGGGACCACAGACACCTAAGGGGATGGGTGGGACCCCCAGTAACCAGGTAGGACGTGGGGCATGTGGGGAGTGAAGGGGGAGGAGAAGTGGAGGCGGGACAGGACTGGTGCCCCTGAGGAGCGGCTGGGGGAGGGGAAGAAAGCCCACACCCCAAGGAGGAAATTGGGGGACCATTGGGAAGGCAGAGGATCAAAAGGGAGCGTGGTCAGGTTTCCCCTGCCCACCAAGGCCCCCTCCAGCCACACAGGTCCTGAGGGAGTAGGAGGGAGGGAAGGGGGAGCAAAAGTAAAGGCTGGACCTATGGGACTGGCATTCTGGGGGGCAGCTGGGGGAGGGGAGGAGTTCCTACACCTGGTGGGACCCATCCACAGTTAGGGGTCCAGCAGTGAAAGGGAGACCCTGGGGGAGACCTTGTGGGGTGCACGGAAGAACCGACGGGAATGCGGCCAGTGCTTTCCCTGTCCACTTAGGCACTGGGGAGCCTATTGGGTTCCCGTGCCTAATCCTCTGCCCTCGGAGCCTCCCTCCTGCCGTGCAGAGCCCAAGCCCCGCCCCTACACACCGACCCGAGGCCCTACCTCTACACTTGAAGACCCCTCTGAGACAACTTCCAACTGTGCTGGGCCTAAACCCCACCCATACACCCTCACCCAGGGCCTAATCTCCAAACTCTGGAACTCCACACTCCAGAGGCCCCCACTTTGAACGTGCTGCCTCTCCCCTTATGCACAGGCCCTAAGCAGAGGCACTGTGCCACAATTGAATGTTGTCCACCTAGGCCTTGCCTTCAAGGCCTTTTCTGGCTGCATGGGTCCTGAGCCTATCCCCTACTGCAAGCTGAAAGGTCACCCCACCCACCCTGCCTAGGTCACACCCACCCTAAACCCCACCCCTGCCTAAGTTCCACCCCCATCTAATCTCTGCCACCCACAGCCAAGCCTTTTTGCTTTTTTTTTCTTTTAGGTTGGGGTTCTGTTTTACCTTGTTGTTGATTCATTTATATTTTTATTTTTTCTAATAAATGTTTTATTTTTCTGATTTTATTTTATTCTTTATACTTTGTTATTGTTCTTTTCCTTTTGGCTTGTTCCCCCTTTTATTTTTTTCTTTCGTCTGTTGTGGTTTTGTTTTACCTTGTTGCAGTTGTTTCAAATATATTTTTATTTTTCCTAATATAGTTTTTATATTTCTAATTTTATTTTATTCTTTATACATTGTTATTGTACTGCTCCTTTTTTTCTCCTTTTTTTTTGCGATGCCATGCAGCTTTCGGGATCTTGGTTCCCAGGCTGAAGGTCGGGTCCAAGCTCCTGTGGTGGGAGCACCGAGTACAAACCACTGGACTAACAGAGAACCTCAGACCCCAGGGAATATTAATCAGAGTGAAGACTCCCAGAGGTCCTCATCTCAGCACCAAGACCCAGCTCTACCCAACTGCCTGCAAACTCCAGTGCTGGATGCCTTAGACCAAACAACCAGTAAGACAGGAATACAGCTCCACTTACCAAAAAAAAAATGAAATGACAAAAAAAATACGTCACAGATGAAGAAGCAAGGTAAAAACCTACAAGACCAAATAAATGAAGATGAAATAGACAACCTACCTGAAAAAGAACTCAGAATAATAAGGGTAAAGATGATCCAAAATCTGGGAACCAGAATGGAGAAAATACAAGAAATGTTTAACAAGAATCTAGAAGAACTAAAGAACAAAGAGTGATGAACAACACAATAACTGAAATTAAAAACACTCTAGAAGGAATCAATAGTAGAATAACTGAGGCAGAAGAATGGATAAGTGAGCTGGAAGATAAAATGGTGTAAATAACTGCCAGGAGCAGGTTAAGGAAAAAAGAATGAAAAGAACTGAGGACAGTCTCAGAGACACCTGGGACAACATTAAATGCAACAACATTCGAATTATAGGGGTCCCAGAAGAAGAAAAGGAAAAGAAAGGGTCTGAGAAAATATTTGAAGAGATTATGGTCAAAAACTTCCCTAACATGGGAAAGGAAATAGTCTATCAAGTCTAGGAAGCACAGAGAGTCCCATACAGGATAAACCCAAAGAGAAACATGCTGAGACACATATTAATCAAACTATCAAAACTTAAATACAAAGAAGAAAACATTAAAAGCAGCAAGAGAAAAAAACAAATAACATACAAGGGAATTTCCATAAGGTTAACAGCTGATCTTTCAGCAGAAACTCTGCAAGCCAGAAGGGAGTGGCAGGACATATTGAAAGTGATGAAAAGGAAAAATCTACAATCAAGATTACTCTCCCTGGCAAGGATCTCATTCAGATTTGACAGAGAAATCAAAAGCTTTACTGACAAGCAAAAACTACAAGATTTCAGCACCACCAAACCAGCTTCACAACAAATGCTAAAGGAACTTCTCTAAGCGGGAAACAAAGAGAAGAAAAAGACACATTAAAAAAACCCCAAATCAATTAAGAAAATTGTAATAGGAACATACATGTCAAAAACCACCTTGAATGTAAATGGATTAAATGCTCCAACCAAAAGACACAGACTGGTTGAATGGATCCAAAAACAAGACCCTTATATATGCTGTCTACAAGAGGCCCACTTCAGACCTAGGGACACATACAGACTGAAAGTAAGGGGATGAAAAAATATATTCCAGGCAAATGGAAATCACAAGAAAGCTGGAGTAGCAATACTCATATCAGATAAAATAGACTTTAAAATAAAGACTGTTACAAGAGATAAGGAAGGACACTACATAATGATCAAGGGATGAATCCAAGAAAAAAACATAACAATTATAAATATTTATGACCCAACATAGGAGCACCTCAATACATGAGGCAACTGCTAACAGCCATAAAAGGAGAAATCAATAGTATCACAATAATAGTGGGAGACTTTAACACCCCACTTACACCAATAGACAGATCATCCAGACAGAAAATAAATAAGGAAACACAAGCTTTAAATGACACAATAGACCAGATAGACTTGATTGATAGTTTTAGGGCATTCCACCTGAAAGTGGAAGAATACACATTCTTCTCAAGTGCATATGGAACGTTCTCCAAAATAGATCACATCTTGGGTCACAAATCAAGCCTTGGAAAATTCAAAAAAACTGAAATCGTATCAAGCATCTTTTCCAACCACAACATTATGAGATTAGAAATCAATTACAGGAAAAAACAGTAAAAAACACAAATATATGGAGGCTAAACAGTGTGATGCTAAATAACCAACAGATCACTGAAGAAATCAAAGAAGAAATAAAAAAATACCTAGAAACAAATGACAATGAAAGCACAGTGATCCAAAACCTATGAGATGCAGCAAAAGCAGTTCTAAGAGGGAAGTTCATAGCAATTCAAGCTCACCTCAAGAAACAAGAAAAATCTCAAACAATCTAACCTTACACCTAAAGCAACTAGAAAAAGAAGAACAAAGAAAAACAAAGTTAGTAGAAGGAAAGAAGTCATAAAGATCAGAGCAGAGATAAATGAAATAGAAAGGAAGAAAACAATACCAAAGACCAATAAAACTAAATGTTGGTTCTTTGAGAAGATAAATGAAATTCATAAACTTTTAGCCAGAATCTTCAAGAAAAAAAGGGAGGGAACTCAAATCAATAAAATTAGAAATGAAAAAGGAGAGATTACAACTGACACTGTAGAAATACAAAAGATCATAAGAGACTACTACAAGCAACTTTATGAAAATAAAATGGACAACCTGGAAGAAATGTACAAATTCTTGGAAAAGTACAACTTTCCAAGATTGAACTAGGAAGAATTAGAAAATATAACCAGACCAATCACAGGTAATGAAATTGAAACTGTAATTAAAAGTCTTCCAACAAACAAAAGTCCAGGACCAGATGACTTCACAGGCGAATTCTATCAAACATTTAGAGAACACCTAACACCTATCCTTCTCAAACTCTTCCAAAAAATTGTGTAGGGAGGAACAATCCCAAACTCATTCTACTAGGCCACCATCACCCTGATACCAAAACCAGACAAAGATGTCACAAAAAAAGAAAATTATAGACCAATATCACTTATGAACATAGATGCAAAAATTCTAAACAAAATATAAGCAATCATAATCCAACAACACATTAAAAGGATCATACACCATGATCAAGTGGGATTTATCCCAGGGATGCAAGGATTCTTCAATATATGCAAAACAATCAATGTGATACACCATATTAACAAATTAAAGAATAAAAACCATATGATCATCTCAATAGATGAAGAAAAAGCTTTTGACAAAATCAACACCCATTTATGATAAAAACTCTCCAGAAAGTGGGCATAGAGGGAACCTACATCAACATAATAAAAGTCATGTATGACAAACCCACAGCAAACATCATTCTCAATGGTGAAAAACTGAACCATTTCCTCTAATATCAGGAACAAAACAAGGATATCCACTCTAGCCACTATTATTCATCATAGTACTGGAAGTCCTAGACACAGCAATCAGAGAAGAAAAAGAAATAAAAGGAATATAAATTAGAAAAGAAGAAGTAAAATGGTCACTGTTTGCCAATGACATGATGCTATACATAGAAAATCCTAAAGATGCCGCTAGAAAACTATGAGAACTAATCAATGAATTTGGTAAGTTTGCAGAATACAAGATTAATGCACAGAAATCTCTTGCATTCCTATACACTAACAACAAAAGACTGGAAAGAGAAATTAAGGAAACAATCCCATTTACCATCGCAACAAAAAGAATAAAATACCTAGGAATAAACCTACCTAAGGAGGCAAAAGACCTGTATTCAGAAAACTATAAAACATTGATGAAAAAAATCAAAGATAATGTAAACAGATGGAGAGATATACCATGCTCCTGGATTGGAAGAATCAATATTGTAAAAATGACTATACTACCCAAAGCAACCTACAGATTCAATGCAATCCCTATGAAATTACCAATGGCATTTTTTACAGAACTAGAACAAGAAATTTTACAATATGTATGGAAACACAAAAGACCCCGAATAGCCAAAGCAATATTAAGAAAGGAAAACGGAGCTGGAGGAATGAGGCTCCCAGACTTCAGACTATATTACAAATCTACAGTGATCAACACAGTATGGTACTGGCACAAAAACAGAAAGATAGATCAATGGAACAGGATAGAAAACCCAGAGATAAACCCATATACATATGGTCACCTTATCTTTGACAAAGGAGGCAAGAATATACAATGGAGAAAAGACAGCCTCTTCAATAAGTGGTGCTGGGAAAAATGGATAGATACCTGTAAAATAATGAAATTAGAACACACCTTAACACGATACACAAAAGTAAACTCAAAATGGATTAAAGACCTAAATGTAAGTACAGACACTATAAATCTCTTAGAGGAAACATAGGCAGAACATTCTATGACATAAATCACAGCAAGGTCCTTTTTGACCCACCTCCTAGAGAAATGGAAATAAAAACAAAAATAAACAAATGGGATCTAATGAAAGTTAAAAGCTTTTGCACAGCAAAGGAAACCAAAAATAAGATGAAAAGACACCCCTCAGAGTGGGAGAAAATATTTGCAAATGAAGCAACTGACAAAGGATTAATCTCCAAAATATACAAGCAGCTCATGCAGCTCAATATCACAAAAGCAAAAAACCCTATCCAAAAATGGGTGCAAGACCTAAATAGATATTTCTCCAATGAAGACATACTGATTGCCAACAAATACATGAAAAGATGCTCAACATCATTAATCATTAGAGAGATGAAAATCAAAACTACAATGAAGTATCACCTCACAACACTCAGAATGGCCATCATCAAAATATCTACAAACAAAAATGGTGGAGAGGGTGTGGAGAAAAGGAACCCTCTTGCGCTGTTGGTGGGAATGTAAATTGATACAGCCACTATGGAGAACAGTATGGAGGTTCTTTAAAAAACTAAAAATAGAACTAACATATGACCCAGCAATCCCACTACTGGGCATATAACCGTGAGAAAACCATAATTCAAAAAGATACATGAACCACAGTGTTCATTGCAGCACTATTTACAGTAGCCAGGACATGGAAGCACCCTAAATGTCCATCAACAGATAAATGGATAAAGAAGATGTGGCACATATATACAATGGAATATTACTCAGCCATAAAAGGGAACGAAATTGAGTTAGTTGTAGTGAAGTGGATGGACCTAGAATCTGTCATACAGAGTGAAGTAAGCCAGAAAGAGAAAAACAAATACCGTATGCTAACGCATGTATATGAAATTTTAACAAGCGGTACTGGGGGCTTCCCTGGTGGTGCAGTGGTTGAGAGTCTGCCGGCCGATGCAGGGGACACGGGTTCGTGCCCTGGTCCGGGAAGACCCCACATGCCGCGGAGCGGCTGGGCCCATGAGCCATGGCTGCTGAGCCTGCACGTCTGGAGCCTGTGCTCCACGACGGGAGAGGCCACAACAGTGAGAGGCCCGCATACTGCAAAAACAAGCAAACAAACAGACAAACAAACAAACAAAAAGGTACTGGGACTTCCCTGGTGGCACAGTGGTTAAGAATCCACCTGCCAACGCAGGGGACACGGGTTTTAGCCCTAGTCCAGGAAGAACCCACATGCCACAGAGCAACTAAGCCCGTGCAACACAACTACTTAGCTCACGTGCAACAACTACTGAAACCCGCGCGCCGAGAGCCCGTGCTCTGGAACGAGAGGACACCGCAATAAAAAGCCCACGGACTGCAACGAAGGGTAGCCGCTGCTTGCCGCAACTAGAGAAAGCCCATGGGCAGCAACGAAGACCCAATACAGCCAAATAAATAAAATAAAATAAATAAATTTATATTTTTAAAAAACCCGGTACTGAAGGACCTAGTGGCAGGGCGGGATTAAAGACTCAGACGTACTTGAGGGCACAGGGCGGGAAGGGCGGGAAGGGGAAGTTGGAATGCAGTGAGAGAGTAGGGCGTGTCATACAGTTGAGCTGGCATTCTCATGGATATATACCTAAATATACCTAAAATGATGCTAAGGAAGTTGACCAAAGCCATTTAATTGTGCCACACTCAGAGGTTCCCTCATTTCTCGTTGGAATAAATAAATGCAACTGAACATTTTACCCTAATAGGGGATAGACGTATTTTAACTATCTAGATCTAATTTAGTTTTTAAGTGACACGTTAGACCTTTACCTGTTTATTCAACTTTCTTTCTTTGAGGTTCCAATACATTTTATTTTATATTGTTTTAATGTATTCTAAAGGGTTTTTAAACAGGTCTTATTTGTGGATCAGCCTTTTTTTTAACTCATCATATTTTCATTCATTTCTTAAATACATTACTATAGTTGTGTTTCAACAAAGGCAATTAACTGCCTTAATTACATTTTTTCTCCTTTTTGGTGATTTTAATACGCAAAATGAGTTAAATAATAAGCTCACCGTGAAACTTAGACCTCAAAATGAGAATACTGTCAATTAGAGGCCATGTAAGATATAGGAACAACGGAGGAACCATTTAAGATGATATAAGTATATACCCAATTATGGGGTTTATTTTTAAAAGGAAGGACCTTGGTAGAAGAAAAACTAGAAGCTCTCATCAGACCTCAAGTAAATTAGACAACTGTAAAAAGCAGTAATTGGAGCAAAAGTTAAGCATTTTGCTTTCCAAAATATTAATTTCATAGTAAGTAATAACTTCATTGCTCTCTGATTATTGGCAAAGGAGATGTGCATGTTCTCCTTTTGAACACTGTATTAATGAAATTGAAGGTTGTGTGCTTTATGCAGTGTATGTTCTGCAACATTTTGAAAGCTTAGCTTGGAATCCCTGTGGTGCTGACTTAAGGAAAAAAGGAAGCAAAGTCTTCTCCAGTTTTTAAAAACCAGAAGCATTTTTCAGAAGTCATGTATGAAATAAACTGCTTATGAGAAAATGACTGTAATGCTGCCTCAGTTTTCAGTGATAGAGGGATCTGTTTAAAACACTCTGACATAAAAAATAAATCAGCTTTAACTTCAATTATTAAGTGCTAAAGTAGCATTCTTTGATAGAAAGGGGTGGGTTTCTGGCATTTCAATTATAAATATGTATGAAAAGAGTTATGTCACCATGGAAACCGAAATCTCACCATATTTTTTTAGACAAGGCAAATAGTATAATAGAAACTAGGGACCTCTAAAAACAATGTTGAAGACCAATCACCGTTAGGTTTGTTTTCGTATTCTTAAGTTTTAGCATTCCTTAGTTTTTAGCATTCATTTAAAGTTCTGAGGAATACTTTGGGATTTTCATCAAGTCAGTTTTGAAATTTCAAGCATTTTAATGAATATTTCTAAATAAGCATTCAGGCAACTGTCTACATGGCTGCATTATTAACTAATGTGTTTTACGAACTTTGAACATCCCTCTGAAGAAATCAAATGTATATTTCTTCAGCATAACACAGCCTCTTTTGTAGGCATTTAGGCAGATACCTTTTATATTTCTCCTTCCTATGAGGAATATAAATTTTGTTTCCTATGAGTGAATTCTGGACTAGAAGTGAAGATTAATATCTGAATCCAGTGATTTTTTTTTTTTACATCTTCATTGGAGTATAATTGCTTTACATTGTTATATTAGCTGACACAAGAGGGAGGGGACATGGGGATATATGTATACGTATAGCTGATTCACCCTGTCACACAGCATCCAGGATATTCTTAAGTGAGACTGGCCATTACAGTTTGTCATCCAGTGATGATTTTCCTGTGACACATTTTACAAATACTTTCTGGAGTTTCTGATAGAGTGCCCCCTGGCTCTTTTAGTCGGGACTACCTCCTGCTAGGAGCCAATACATTTCATATTTCCTCTTTCCCTAAAATTACAGAGTTCAATTATTTTTAATGACAATGTTAAGTATATGTATATTTAAATGAAGGCTACGGTAAGCAATTCAAATATACCTTCTGATGTAAGAGGCAATATTTTTTTTTTTTTTTTTGCGGTACGCGGGCCTCTCACTGTTGTGGCCTCTCCCGTTGCGGAGCACAGGCTCCGGACGCACAGGCTCAGCGCCCATGGCTCATGGGCCCAGCCGCTCTGCGGCATGTGGGATCTTCCCGGACCGGGGCACAAACCCGTGTCCCCTGCATCGGCAGGTGGACTCTCAACCACTGCGCCACCAGAGAAGCCCAAGAGGCAATATTTTTAAGAGAAAAGAGCACTGGTTCAAGATATCTCAATGTCTAAACCCAGTTCTATTTTTTAAATAGCAGTTTGGCCTTGGAATAGCCATCTCATCTCTCCGAGCCCTCATTTCCATGTTTATAAAATGGGACTCATTATATATTCACATGATCATGATTATTTGAGAATCACTGTTTATTTGAAAAATCTTTAAAAAACAATGAATTATATTTCAAGTGTAAAGTGAAATTAGGTTTTACTGCAGGTAAAAAAGCACCTGGGCTAAATCTTGCATATATGATAAAGTAAGTTAAGTTTATAGTTCATAAAGTAAACATAGGCCGTGCTTATGCAACACCAAAATATCTGGCTCGAAAGTGAAAATTCATGTAAGATATATTTTCAAATAAAATTTTACCTGCTTACTTGTTTTCTGTATTTATTTTGTCAACCATCAGAATTATTAGTGATTATGTAGTTACCAATGAGTAGTTCAGTAGATACCTTCAAAATTAAAATCACTGTGGTAACCTCTTACCACAAGAGACATCATCAACTTTTGTTATGTTTATGTTTACCTAATCAATAACTATGTTACTTCAATGAGCAAGGAGAAATATTTGATATAGCAGGACAATGGATTTTTTAAACACATAAGTGAAATGTATACACACGATAATGAACAACAAAGAATATTCCAATCTTGCAGAGCATGACTCTACCAATGGATTTCTTCTATAGAGGTTCCTACCTTTTCCACATTCTTCTCATTCTCTGAAATTCCATAGTCCAGGGCTGCTGCAGACGCAGAAACCTTGCCATGGCCCCTACAGTTGATACCACATACTTGGTTTCATGGCTGGTGTTGCTTTGTAAGAGTTACCTAACTGCTCCTGTGAGGATGTAAAATCTCTCCAACTTTGGGTGAGCCCTTATAGTCAGGAGGCCCATAGCCTGGCTTTCTGCACACCTCACAGTGCACTGGAATGCTGTCACACTTTCACACTTAAAGGCACATTAAAACACAGACAATACGTTGTTTATGATAGCAACTGGTTTTTTTTTTCTGCATAAGGAACTTTTTTTTCTTACATAGAATTCAAAATAATTCTCATTATCTTAGTGCCAAGTCTGAGTACTTGAAAAGCCTCAGAGTTTTAACATGGTTAAGGACTAATTAGGTCTGATTCACAAACTCAGTGACCACTAAAAAAATGTCTATGGGACAAACCATGACAAGAAACATGCCCATCACCAAATGGAATAACTAACCTTACTACACTCATTTTTTTATTTACTCTTATTTATTTCAATGGGGAGAATATATTTAGTAATTTCCTTTAAATGGACAAATTTATGTTTTTAAGTTCTTTACATCTTTAAATAAGTAACAAAACTTCTGGCTTCATAGATATTCTCATATATTTTCTGAAAAATGGACATTTTCAAAATAAATTTTCTTCTATGTTTTCTAGTATCAGAACCCATTTTAAACAATGCTGTGGATTATGAGGAATACTTGAGAACGAGAACTGATAGAGTAGCTTTCTACTGAATGAACACTTGAGTTATAAAACTTTGTACCTGTAACTCTCCATTTATATCTTTAAATATTGTCCTTATTTATAAAATAAGACTTATAAAAATTTAAGTCTCTGCCACTTTTAATCGCAAGAAATAAGGAGCTGTTTGGGCACATTCTTCCATTTTTACTCTAACTGACTGGAATATTATGGTCAATGTATACATAGAAGTAAGCATTTAGAGAAAACAAAAACAAATCAGAATTATTCCCAAATCCAGATTATTCCCTACACAATGACTAACATCTTGAAATTTCTAATTATCTAAAGCTATTTGTTTTACTAATACCATCAAATATCATACAGACACAGCAGTCACTTAGATAGTAAGATTCTACAAAGAGCGTCACTATCCAATATTGCTGCCAGCACTTCTAAAAGTTAATTTCTTACTGACAAGAAAGAGATCTATTTCCGCTTTTCCCCCCTAGAAGTACATACTTTAAGGCTTTATTTAAAAGTTACATAAAATCTTTGGAATCTTATTTTCTTGTGGACAAAAAAAAGCACTAACTTTTCTCATCAAGTTTGATCAATGCCATGTTTTCAAGCTAAGTTCTAATGATGATTCTCGTAGTGATTTGGCAGCATGAATTTAAGAAAAGATATTAGGTTTTAACAGATTGAAATATCATAAGGTAAGAAAGGGTTAACAGCCAATGTAAGTTTTAAAAAGTTCACATAGACCTATTTACTGACAAATTTTAGGTGATAATTAAGTAGTGTGAGACATAAAATAGCAAGCCTTTTTCAAAAAAGACACTTTTAGATATGCTATTGTTAAACTAAAAAGAAATCCTCATGTTCATATAACTAATAACCAATAACCTATTTACCACAAAATGCTTTCATCCCTACCTCTTCTATCTAGCTGTGTCTCATGTGTGAACAATTTATCACGAGGTGAAAAATAAGAGAAAATAAGGTGAAAAATAAGACAGTGAAAAGCTTTTCTTCTAAGAAGAAGAGACACTCAAAATATACTACAACATTTTGATATCTACGTATGCCAGCTACCTTTAGACACTAATTGGAGAAAAAGTGACTTGAACTGTAATTATGAAATTATTACCTGTTTATCAGTTATTAGCCACTTCTTTAAAAGTTGCATTTTAAAAATACCATACTATTTATCATGGTTATTGATTATTTAATAAACATAGAATTAAACTAGTCAAATAGAGATCTAGCTTTTTATATTGTATTTGAAAATAACTGTATGTAGGCAAAGTGAGCTAATATACGGGTAAATAATCTGTGGTGTGAATTTAGGGACAGGAAGTAGGTAAAATTTTTCTGAAATGTCAAAGACACATTTTTATCCCATTTTATTTAACAATTTAATGGCCATTAAAATGCTTTGAAAATAGTGAGTGGGATCAGGAAAAATTATCTAAAGAAGGAAAGAAAGCATAAGAATGCTTAGGGTTTGAAGTTGAAAGAAGGGTATAGAAGAGGACTCCAAGGTCCTTAAAAATAAATTTTGCTCATTCCAAGCTCTTCTTAAACTTGACTGTCTCCTTCCTTCTCTTTCAAGAATCCATATATGCCCTTCTTAATATTGCACATGTTATTTTACCTTCAACAAGCAAGGTTTACCTCAACCTGCATGGAATATACAACCACAGGCATATTCTTTTATATGACTAAGTTGTCAACCAATCATGCTTTGGCATTTTGAGTTGAGAATTAGAAAACAGAAAACTAACCAAAAAGAGATTTTTTCTGAGGTCAGATCCACAAGGAACCAGGAGTAGAGAATCAGTATAAAAAATAATACGAACAAGAAATTTTAAAGAAAACTTCTTTTGATTGGAATTGAGCTATAAAACTTCAGCTGTTTGATAGCATCTATTGAATAAAAAGCTCAAAAATGTTTTATTCATTCTTTAAGTTGTATATTTGAAACTTACATGTTTCTTTCCCATTTTTTTTCTTTCCCATTTTTTTTTCATATATCTTTTTCTTCATTTATGAAACTTTCCAGGACACAAACTGCAACTTGTAAGTAATTCTGGCTTGGCAAGTCCTCATATGTACTTGCAGATTACATACTGTTCTGATTAGGCGCACCAAACATGCTACTCAGTATGTAGACGTGTTTCAGCTCACTATGACAGCTGATGTCTGATTCACTATGCTGACTGCTCAAGGCATTTGTACTAGTTCAATATTCTTATTTATTTATGTCAAAATTTTGCTGTAAACAAAGCAATTGAAATGATGTATCAGATGGCTACTGACAAAGAGTTTTTTAAAAACTACTCACTTGTACTTTAAAGGAAAGAGAAATCACATAAATATGTCAAAGTCCTATGAAAATAAAGTAGCTCCTTTTAAAAGTAAAATAAAGCCAGTGACATTCCATCATTATTTGTTTCCTGTACCATTTTAGTTACCTGCCAGACTGAAAGAACTGTCAATAAGATGGTTTGAAACATTTGCTTCAGAAAAATAATTTCTCCATTAAGAAAAAGTCCTTTAAAGAAAGAAAAGACAAATTCTCCTTTTAAGTTCACCCAAGTCAGAGCTAAATCCAAGTGCCTGTTGCTCTTCCCTACACAAACTTCTGCATGATTTAATCAGAGAAAAGTCATTGGGCAGGCAGGATAATATGCTATTTTACCTTAACAACCAGCTGTAAATCACACCATCAAGTGAAACACTTGTTAAAAGCTTAATGGGCAGAGAAAAAAAAAAACATGCAAATTTCCAAAACAAGAACCTATTCCTGGGTTTTTCTAATAAATTGCGCCCACACCCTGATTGGCCACACAGCAAGAAGGCTCAACTTATTGCCTAGGCAGTAAACCCAGTTTTCTCAGTGGAGAGAACACACCGTTGATCCATATCTTCCTGGCATTTTTATCTCCGATCAGGGATTACTACAGTGTATAATTTAATACTGGGAGGGAGTACCTGAATAGTTCTATTCCCGTGGTAGACAAAAAAGGGGAAAAAATTGATATATACACATGAATTAAGAAGTACATCCTTTAAAAATCACCAAAATGAATTTACGTTGTCTTCCAAATGGTTTTCATTCACCTCATGAAACTCATCAAGGATTTAAAATGGAAGTGGGGACAAAAGTTAAGCAAATAACTTTCTAAAATATCACAGGACAATGAAAGAGAAAGGGATTAAAGAAGGATTAAAAGAGGGAGAAAAAATGAAAAAGGAGGAAGAAATGAGAAGAGCATTTGAGGGGGGCGGTTCTAGGTTGTTTTTCCCTCACTCCAAAACATATTAAAAGTAAAGCCTTCGGGCTTCCCTGGTGGCACAGTGGTTGAGAGTCCGCCTGCCAGTGCAGAGGACATGGGTTCGTGCCCCGGTCCGGGAAGATCCCACATGCCGCGGAGAGAATGGGCCCGTGAGCCATGGTCGCTGAGCCTGCGCATGTCCGGAGCCTGTGCTCCACAACGGGAGAGGCCACAACAGTGAGAGGCCCGCGTACCGCAAAAAAAAAAAAAAAAAAAAAGTAAAGCCTTCTAATTATTAAAATTGCATTGAAGTCTGAACCAATCTAATTCAAACCAATTGCATTCCTTTATAATTCCCTGGTAACTAATAGAATAAACACATTATTTTTACCTAAAGGTTACTACTAAGAAAAAAATTTAATGTGGCTACTAAGAAAAAAATTTAATGTGACTTTTTAAAGTTTGGAAATTGCTTATAATATTTTTCTTCCATAATATGTTCAACATCAGAATGTCAATAATTTGTCTGAATAAAAGTGACTTGACAAACACACAGAAATATAGTTGTCAACTACCCTGCTTAGGTAGATTTGTGGAAAAAAGATCTCATAAAGATGCAATATCATATTTTTCAAAGAAACAGCCTGGTTTGTTCCTTCACTTCTAATTTCTCTTGTAGAGATTTTCAGCTTCCATATATTAATGACAATTTATTTTATTATCCCCTTTTCAAAATTGTACTTCAAAATGAACAAGTTTGATTATGGACTAAATTCAATGACAAACTGGCTTAGGAAGAGCAAAAAAAAAAAAAAAAAGAAAGCAAAAGAAAGAAAAAACAAACACTTAAATAGAACGCTTCTTCATTGTTCTAATTTGCATCATTTTGTTGTTAGTTCTATTGGGTGTGGATGACTAGGTCAATCTATCTGCTTATTAATTAGAATTTTCTGAATTAAATAAAAAATAAAGAAGATCTGCCTGAAACCAGAGATAATAGTTCATAAGTTAAGAACAGAAACATACCTTTAGGGGCATAGTGTCCTCTGATAGATAAAAAACCCTCCTGCATTGAATGCCTATCCTGAAAAACCATCTTTCTTAAAGATAGCGCTTATTTTACATTCCGCCAAAATGAGCCAATTAATATTCAAAAATAAGTTTTTCCATAATAAGATGTTATTAACATGTCCTTAACTCTCAAAGCTTTTAGAATCTGTATTTCTCTGTGGTGTATACCCTTTGTCTATGATGCTACCAAGCTGCTGTTTATTTGTTTTTCAACAAATTCGGTCTTTTTCTCAACTACCAGAATAATCCAGTCATATAAGGGTCCAACAGTAGTCACTTAACCGATTTGAACAATCTCTTCAAATATAAAATAAAAATTTGGTCTCTAAGACTCCTTCCTGTTTGTCATGCCTGTGCTATTATTTCAGCCATCTGAACAGCTCAAACTGATCACCAGCATGTGCTTTTTTTGGGCGGGGGGGGGGGGGGCGGAGGGTGAATGGGAGGGCTGTCACTACCACAAAGAGACCAAAACTTTGTAAAAATATCTGTTCAATCTAGTCACTCAAGTTGAAAAATGTGCCAACCTTATATTTAATTTCACCATTTTTTTGGTTATTAATTGACCAGTAATTCAGTTATAAAATACATTGATTGATATGTCTGAACTGGTGTTGAAAGAAAATATGTACTTAAACTGGTTAATAAATCACAACTGGAGGAAGGGGTATCAGGTAAACTCTTTGGGTAGCAGAATAAAATTTCAATAATGTAAATAGCACATTATCTATTTTCCGCTTCTGTTATAGTATAGTTTCTGATTCTCCAAACTATTGTCTGACAGGTCTGTGTTCTCCCGGCCAGGTGGTGGTACATTTTTCAGCTTGTCAAATTTCCCCGCGCCCTTTTTCATTATACAGCATTGCTCTGTGCTTAGCCACTGTATCCATGCATGCAGACACACTCTACCTTCAGTGTAACACTAAAATTGATTTGCTAGACTTTCCTTTGCTTCTTCACATTTCACATCTTCCCATTGAATTTCTTGTGTCAGGAGCACAGCACTATCTTTCTACTTCCATCCTCAGAAATCTGAACACTCTTTGGGTTTTCTGAATATTTAAGTGGCTTTGAGACTGATGTCAGTGTGATTCATTCTATAGTACTGTGTTCAATACAATTTTGTATTAATCTTTGAGAGTAGTCAGTGCTCATTTTCATTTCTGATTCTTTCTATTTCAATGTTGTTGAATCTTATTGGTCTTTTTGTCTGAATTAATGACAAGACTTTTTTGAGTAAAAAACAAAGTTCTTAATTAGTATTTCCCCCAGAAAACATACATTAAAAACAAAAAAAAACCTTCATAATATAATATAGATCTGTTTGAATAGTTTATTTTCTATAAAAGGGATATACAAGGAAATGGCAAAAACTAAATACCCTTACACAAATGAGAAAATATGCTTTCTTTTCTTGCAAAAGTGGAAGAAATGAATGTAAAATGATTCAGGCTTGCAATTATATGATCTAAGTTGGCACCAAATCATGGATGTTCTCTGAAGAATTCAAAGCCTGACCATTTAGTGCTCGTTGATAAGGCATATTTATTGTAGTACATTGTTTTAACTGGTCAAATTTTGAGACTTTTGGAAGCGTAGGTGAAAATTCAAACTTCTTTACTAAAGTATAGCCATCGTGTAATAAAATACCCAGGGTGATTCATTCAGTCAACCTGATATCTACTCATCAAGGAAGAGAACAAGCTGAGAAGGTATTATATCCTTCTCTAGCATAACATGTTAAGTGCAGCATTCCAATCTAAAAGGTAAAATTGTTCCTTTGAGTAAAATAATTAGAGCCCAGCAAAAGGAAAGCTGTTACGAGAGAGACCTCTAGTGGAAAAAAATGCAAGTGTCTTGGAAAGGGGTTTTATTGTTTATGCTTCATCTGAGAAACGGAACTTGCATACGCTATTTTAAGACAGCGTCCACAAGACAGCAAACTAAACTCCTCTTTCATCCTGAGTACGTGCGACGATTTGTTTAGGCAAATAATGATTTTCCGAACGGAGGCAACAAAGTGCTTGAGGGAGACAACTTCTTAGACATTAGATTTTGGAAAACATGTTACAGGTGTCTAAGAAGAAAGACAAGATTTGTAAAAGAGGGCAACCAGAATTTGGAGGCATTCCATAAGCTAGGAACCATAGCCTTATTTGTTTGTTGAATTATACTTTAATTGTAGGTAATTGTTTTACATATAAAATATCAAAGCACTTTTCTATGAGTGGAGGGTGGAGCAGGGATTGGGGATTTTCCATATTTTCATAAACCATAACTTTTAATAATAAAATATTAATTCAATGTTATTTTTTAAGAGAAACAGCAAAGGCTGGCAAATGCAGTGTAAGAAGGCACCCAAGTACAGGTTATTTAGAGAAAATAGTTGCCTCTGGATTAGTGTCTCATTCAACTGGTGCTCCTTATTTTTAAGATTAGTTTTCCTCTGTCCTTCATACGATTGCATTTAATTCTCCCTCTGATGTATAACTAATTTTAATCACTTATTACAGTTTTCTACTTTAAACAACGGTAATGGTAAATATGATAACTAGGATATGTTTTCTGGCTAGAGATATAGCAGTAAATCCCAGAGAAATCTGGGTCTACTAACTGTGTTTATGAACTAGGTAATAAGTTCTAATTTAAATTAGGACATCCACTTGAGTTCAGAAAAACACCATGACCCAGAGCTATGTAATTTAAGAAAGTGCTCCAGGCATAAGGAAGAAAGTGAAAGAAGTTGATAATCCAAATGTGTAGTATTAACTCAGCACTGAAATATGGTCACAATTTTTAAGAAAAGTATTATAGCTGTGGGAACCAGTTGCTTACAGTAACAATTTCTGAAATTCGCTTCTATAATAATGACAACTGTTACATACACTTTTAAAAATTTAACCACAATAGAGCTTAGGTTTTGTTATTGTTCAGATGTTCATCAAAATTTAGGAAAGGAGTATTTTGTGAGGCTATTTTTTACTTTCAGTGTAGTCCCTAGTTTTCTTATCCATTTTTAATTCTTCCTATTGTCTTTAATAAAACTCTCTTCAATTTCTCCTTAGGACAATGAAATTTTAGAGCCTATTTGCAAGGCAGGTTATTAACAGCCCTTATATTCCTCATACTAATATATCTCAGTTAATGCTGAAGAGGATCTATCTTTCCATTCTTACCAAAGTCTGAACATCCCGTAAAACAGGACATCATAATTCCGAGGAAGCGTGCTTCATGAATATTTTCAAATTTGGGCTGGTGGCTGGCAGCCAGTTAAATGAGAATTGCTAGTAGGGAGGGTAGGGGTTACTGGAGAGTGTCACTCAAATTTTATTTCCCTGACTTTGTTTCCAGTTTAGAATGGCATTTCTTCAGAGAAAAAAATAGCTTCAAATTTTAAAGGCTTTGAATGAGGTTTTTTTATATTTAAAAATAATTATAATGGCTAACAGAAAGTGTCCGAAGGTAGAAGAACATAAAGCAACATATTTGTCTGTCCCTTGATTCTTTCTTCTTTAAAATAAAGCTATTCACATTCCTAGCTTGCTGTGTGTTCTTCAAATGAAACCGCACATTTCAGTTTATAACTATTTCCCCTAACAATGTTGAACCCTGTCTCTATCGGCATGTACACCTTGTGAATGGTTTCCTTGCACTCTTTCTGATCTTAATAGATCTCACCATTCATGTTCCACAAAAAGACTAATTTCCACAAGCACCATAGTACGCGAGAAAGAGTGAAGGTGAAAACAAAAGCCTTCCGAGTTTGCCAGAATTCTCGTTGGAAAACGAAAAGTCACAATCTGGTCTGGCTAAGGGGCGTAAATGCAAACCATTCTTCACTTACTACCTTATGCCTTGCTTGAGGGCCTCATTCATACACATACACACACACACACACACACACACACACACACACTGGCAACAGGAAAGAACTCTGCAAATACAATTTCATTCTTATTTTAGGTTTGTTTCAGACCCTTGTCTTAATTATTAATTTTTATACACCTACTATTGTCCTTTATGCTTCTCTTTTGGGTGCAAACAAGGTGGGGGGGAATAAAGAAAGAAAAGAAGGAAGGAAGAGAATCAGAGTCCTTTCTGCCCTAAACATGGGCAATATTTTTCATTTCACTTTTTAGTTTGGGACTGTGTTTTCATACACTTTTTTCAGGCTGCAATAAACTGATTCAGAATTTATCATTTCCCACCATTCAATGTCATCCTCACCCTTATTCCCATTCTAACCGCAGGGACCACCAAGTAGGCACCAGATGTGCTGTTACAGAAAAGCATTCTAGCGAAAAACAAACACCCTTGGAATGGCACTCAGTCGACCCAACTTCCCATTTCTGCAGCGTTGGATTATTGTCACTGCTCTGTCACTAAACAGGTCACCTTAGGAGGTCCCTAACTCCTCTGTGCTTTGGTTTCTCTATCCTCAACATATAAAGATATCACTATTTGCCCTAATGGAATGTTGATATAAAGATGAAATGCTTGGAAGAAATAAAAATACAAGGTAAAATTATGCATCTGAAAATGAAGACAGCAGCTGTCGGATGCTGTTAGAATTCCTCTGCTTAATAGAATTGATGGCTGTACTTGAAATCCTCCAGCTTAAATCCTTTGCCCATTGCTTTGGGACCTTACTAGAGCCACACAAATGACTGACGCTGAATTGTGGGTGAGACTAAGCCAAACTTTGAAGTGACCTGTGTTTTCTTCCCTTTGCCAATAAAGCAGCTGTGGCCAATTAATGTTCAACACCATCTTCCAGCTGAGAAGCGATTTCAGGTTCCAGATGCAAACTGCATCAAAGAGGGCTAGAGTGTCTAATCCCTGATTGTTCTAGGCTTTTCATCCTCAAGGAATTTCAGAGGAAAGAAGGACCTAAGAGGTTACCTGGTTCATTCATAAAACAGGAATTATTTAAGCACCTACTAAGTAAGCAGAGCTTTCTCTGGTTTGTGAACAAGAACATTTCCCGTAGGAAATATCCTTGAGATGTAAGTTATTATACCCGACATCTTAATCAATTCAAGATTTTTTCACTAGAGTTAAACATTACGCTTACTTTCCCTTTATCATGAGAAATCACAAAGGTCAGTTAGTATAGATTTTCTGGAAGACCATTGTTCCTACATCAAATATAGGGAAATAGTAAATGGGGGTTGTTCACCTATCTTCTTTAAAAGAACGTGCACATAATATGGGCTTACTTTCCTCACTAGATACGCTATCTAAAGTATCTCTTCCAGCTCTAAAACCTTTGATTTTCTTTTTCTTTGTTCATATGGTAAAATTCATAGTAATTTGAAAATAGCACATATCAGCGTGAGCTTCAATTTGTGTTTGCATGTTGTTCTGCAGATGTTTGCACACAGAAAAGAAGGAATAGAGAAATTACCAGATAGTGATTAACATAACACTGCTGAGGTTGTGCAGGTGTAATTTTAGATTGTGTTATAGTATACTGTACATATATCCACCTCCTTTATTAGATTATGAGTTTTCTGAGGGCAAGGATCATAGGAATCTTCGTAGCTCTAATATCCTGAATTTATTCATTTGTGCATTCATTCTGCATTTATTGAGCACCTGCTACATGCCAGGAATATTGTTAAGTGTAGAAATTTTTACGAAGATGAATATATGATCCTAGCCCTAAAAGAGCTCACAGTCTAATGGAAATAAAACAATATTATATTACATGATTTTAGCAACCATACAGTTTGAAAAGCACATTTACTTCCATGATATCCTTTGAACCTTAACAACCATTTGAGGTTGGTATAATTAGCTTCATTTTTACAGATGAGGAAAGTGAGTTTCTCAGAGGTTAATTATGTTGCTTCAGGTCACTCAGCTAATCAATGGCAGATCACAGGCTCTAGGCTTCTTACCCCAAATCCTGTGGGTGCTTAACGAATAGTAATCCAACAATACAAGATTGTGTTGTTGGATTACTAATATTTTTGGATTATTAGTTTTCTTCTTCTGATCAAATGAAAATATTTATAAAACATCTTCCTAAACATCTGTCTTAAATCCATTCCATAAATAAATTACATGGAATAAAAATGAGACACCTGATCTGACCAGATGAATTGTGAACACAGAATCTTTCAAAATAAATACAAATATTCACATACCCTAAAAAATTTAGTAACACAAATCTGATTCAGTTCATTTCAACTGTCAAAAAAACTGCTTTTGTGCATAAGACATTGCATGCAATAGAAGGATACGTTAGTACTTGCCCTCATGGTTCCAGTTCAAAGAATTACTGTGCCAGAAGTTGTTTCCTCTGTTACGGGTCCAGGAAAATCTGATTCTTGTTAGTATCACTTCCTATACATGGGAAAAGTAGGAGAATAGTGCTTTGATTCAATCCAGTCTATACATAGCACTGTGCCTGCCAGGCTGGATTTGTATTAAAAAGAGAAAAAAGAATATGTTACCCAAAAAGCTTCTGTGTTGCAACCAGAGGGGTGGTGACGCAGGGGGCTAGGGCGACGATGACATCCTGTGTATACGGGAGAAATATTATAAAGAATCATTTAAGACAATCAGACCATATGACACTCATGATAATTAAACAGTAGATCAAACGAGATACAAGCTGCATAAGGAAATATCAACTGAGGAATCATTTAAAGAGTGTTAAATGTTCTAAACGTCAATATGACATATCTTGATTGGAATAAACATAGAAAGTTCTGGGGATCTCATCCTGATTTTGAGTCTATTTTATTCTCAAGTATAGCTAAGCTACACAATAAGCAGTGACACCTCTGTCCCATATTTGAATCATGAGCTTCCCCTTCTGCTTTTTCTTTTAAATTTCCGCAAACCAAGGTTTGGAATAAAAGAATGTTTAAGATTACTGGAAATACTGTGCCATGGGGATGTCTGAGCATCTCAGACTGAACACTAGCAAGCTGCAGATCACAAGGCAAGTATAATTGTGCTGTTATGTATCCTGTTCATTCATTCATTCATCCACTCATTCATTCTATACATTTTTATTGACCATTTACTCCGGGTTTATAAAAATGATGAAGCATAGTTCTTTTCCAGCAGAAATCCACAGCTTAGTGAGGTAAGAAAGACAAATGCAATTGTCTCTTTCAGTGAAAACATATCAGTTAATATTGAAGATGAGAGTCAAAATGAAGAAGGCCAAGTCACTTGATGAGGGTATAATGCCAAGGTAATTATTAGGCCTTTAAAGAAGGAGGCACTGCATTGTTCATCTTTATCCCCGCGGTGCCTGGAAGCTTTGCAGGGGCTTGTGAATGAATGAATGAATGAATGAGTGAATAAACATTGCACTCAAAGAACCCCAGAAGAGTCAGTTTCCTTGGCTCTGGTGAGTAAATAAATGTTAAGCTAAGGGTGAATGAAAGATATACTGCAGGCCTGGTGCTCAAAATATCTAGAAATGGCAAGTTTTCTTGCATGAGTAGCTTGACCTCACACTGCACTGTATTTTTCACCCAACAACTTAATCATTTCATAAGATGGACTAAGTGAGAAAGGAGAATAAGTTGACCATGTGATAGGTAAGTCACACCCTGGTTTCCATAGGGACCTAGCCTACTCCGTACAGTCCATACAGTCTCAGTATAATATCTTGGTTTTAGGGCTCCTAGTGAGTCCTGAGGGTTTTTTTGCCCACATACTGAAAACAATCTGTTTTTATGTTCTGCATATGACATCACTCTGACATACTGTAAATGTGATAGCGTATTTTATGGCACTGGAAAAATAAGCAAGGAAAGGAAATATCCTTCCTCCATGCTTTGGTCAAATATATTTTACAGTTAACTAAACTTAGCACACATGGGGTTTCCAGAAATGTTCAGAAATGAACTTCCTACTTTGAGTAAAGTTGAGCTAATGAATGCAACTATTCACAGCAAAACTTAGAGATTCCTTGGAAATGTATTATTTCCTGTTTCCAAAGATGTATTAGCTCCTCTACAAAAAAGTCTTTACTATAATTCTAGTTCTCGGTCACTAATATTGAAAGGCTTATGGCTCACTTTCAAGCTCTCAGCATGCAAATAAAGGACTAATATTTGAAGGTTTCGATGGATTTTAAGTTGTTTTTCTCCCCCACACCTATCAGAATCACAACTATGGGCTTGGTCTCATTTTTACTGAACAGTCATTAGGCAGAGGAGAAGAGAGAATAAAATGGAAGGAATTAAATTCAAGTAAAGGACATACGGAGAAAAAAGGGATAGGAAGCAAACAGAACCAAAGCATTGAAAATGGGTCAGCCATGAGCTTCCTCTCCAGCAGAAGGTCACTTTGGATCCAAGCTCTTAGCACTTTCCTGATGCTTTCAGAGGCAGGTCTTATACTTGCTATTTGCAAGTGCAACAGGGCAAGAGGTTTATCATGTAGGTTTTTGAAGATTATACAGAAAAAAGTAGTATTTAGTCATTTCTTCAAGTATTATTCAAAAGCTCAGGTTATAGCATCTCAGGTTATATGCCTCAAATTCTTTCCTGACTTTCAGTCTCCCTGAAATCAGGCAGTTGAAAATATCCATTAGTGTGTATTGCTTGAATAGATTGCCCCAACTTACCCTGTTAACGTAAGTCATCTCAGCAGTAAAGATTAAGTATGAAAATTATTTTTCATTAGGTTTTAATTTGTGACTCATTTAGATATGTTAATAGGATAAGGCATTTGGTTGATTTGTTTTTAAAAAGTTAAGGAAAAAAGAATATATAATTAAGTTCAACTTGTCCAGTGTTCCTTAAAGATGGAAAAAATCAAGTTCATATGTTGACATGTAAAAAAATGACATAAGAGAAAAAAATTATACTGCCTAGAAAAAAAAAAAGCATAACTGGTTTGCTATCTGTCTTCCAGCTGACCTACACAGAGGAATTTTGTTCCATTATTCTGAAGTAACCTGCTACCTGTAAAATTATAAGCATAAGTTTTTGTTGCTGTTGTTCTAGCATTTACTAGGGATGTTTAAAATAATCTTGAGTTACTGCGGCAGCTATTTATTGATGCATTTTATGCCTTTTGTTAGCTACAATCTCAGTCATTTTAGTACACAGAGCCCTAATCTTCAAGTGTGTCAGTCCCATTTTGCATTACAAATCATTTGTGGTTTTATAACTGTCATTTCCAAGGACATCTGGAAAAGATGGATTTATGAAAGGTTACCATGCATTCTAAGAAGGCCGAGAATTAGCATGACTTTGTAAAGGCTCTTATAAGTTGAGCAGCAGCCATCACTGACAATAAGGTGTTTTCTGCTTTTGTCAAGTATCTTTATTTAAATATTAAGGGAGAGATATGACCTTTGACCTTGGAGATCTCTGTGACATGGCAATGGCCCAGTGTATTAGCTGTCAATGGAGTGCTATGGCCTGACTCTCTCAAGACCCCTATTTGTGGACAATGTTATAATAACCCTTCCATTAGGCATCCCCAAGGCAAATAACCTCAGCTTTAACAGAGTCAGTTTAAAATTCCTTAGAGTAACATTAAGAGACTATCTGGTTTGTGTCAGTTTAAGATCAACTACTCCTTGCATAGGTTCAATTCTGTAAATTTTAAGTAGCCACAGTTATTTAAGAATTATTTCATATATGCCTGCGGGTAAATATTAGACACATAGAATATAGAAAGAACCCCATCTACTTCTTTGATTTCTTAACCAGCCTCTTTAGAGACTAACTGAATCCAAATGGGCTTGAGGATCTATTTTTTTAAACGACTCTTTCTATCTGTATATGTATCTTTTGTTCATGGAAATTTCACAGAGTTGCTGCTTATGGTATGCACAGGATTTGAAGACATCAAATCACAATTGGAAGAGAGAAGATAATATTCATTAGGAAGCAGCATACCTCCCTACGTGTGCACCAGGGCTAAGTCATGGTTACAAGACCAATGGTTTTGCTCAGATGAGATGCTTGCATTTGAATCACATATTATTATTGCCCACATTTATAACTACTTATTACTAGGCTCAGACTTTGTGAGGAAATCTGAAGTCAAAAGACACATTTATTCTGTGAAAAATCAAGGTCAAGCTGTCCTAAAATGCTTTGAAAAATTGTAATTGTCTTCTTAAGTCTTAAAATAAATCACTGAAGTTGATGTGAACACTTCAAATACTTGGCCATGAAACAAATTGAGTGTCTCCTCTGAATCCAACTTTTGTGTTTGGGTGTCTGTGACATCGAAAATGTTATTAAATGTTATTAAAACATTTAATCAAAATTATAAAATAACAAATTCATTGGTGACTATAGATGGCTTCTCAAGTGCAACCTTCATTGTTTTACATTCTTAGTTAAATACAAATTAATAAATTGGTTTAATTTGGAAATTTTATTTTTAAATTTAAGGGAAAAGTCAACAAATGTTTATAGAGTGCCCACGATATATACATGACATTGGGATTAAGTATATACATCTTTCAATATTCTTTATATTCTTACAGTAAAAATCCAGCCAGTTTTTAAAATAATAGACTAATTTTAGGGAAATAAATTATATGTCTAGTACTTGCCTTTTGCTTATTGATACCAAAGATGTTAAAGGGTAAATAATTATTGATTGGATTAAGTTTGTCCCACATCAGGTTAACTGCTATAAGGAAAAAAAAAAGGGAAATGATACCATGAGCTAAAACCCCAGTGCTCATAAACAACATTTAGCTTTTGATTTACAGTGAAATCACAATTCTTCATTTCCTGTTCCCTCTGTCTCTGACATTGCATGTGAGACCATAGGGCAATACATGCCCTACGACATAATATAGGATGTAATTTAAAGGGTTCTATTGATGCTGTAAATCACAGGGAGTTCTGCTGAAGCAGTTTATGAATGGCAGTAAAACACTAAGACTGGATTATATCATTAGAATTATGTACCACATGCAGTTATTATTATTTGTAATTGGGGATAAAGTTTTACAAAACACATATATGGGAATGTCATTTTTCTTGGTATTTACAGGCTTCCTTTATGCAAGAAGATGTGTTTTTGGATAAAATAAGAAATCCAGGGTTGTAGAGTATCTGTCATTCTGGAGAAAGTATTTGTGCGCTCTGAGAGTAAACCATAATAGTTAGAACATATTCTGACCGGTCATACATAACCTAATTGCTAGAAGTACAAAAGACTATCTGCATATGTGTTACCAGCAAATGTAATAAGCTTTCTTAGCACACAAAAAGACATAACACCACAGTGACTATGATAGTATGATGTTCTAAAAAGTAGTTGAAGAGTGTAAAATATCAACCACCCTGTTAGTGCTCTCTACAAGAAAATTACAATTATGATGGAATTAATTTTCCACTGAACGGACTGGTTTTTGTTGACATATAGCCATTCTGAAACTCTGAAATAATGTATTTCCAAGTTTCTTTTGTGGGAAGATAAAATGACAATGGTAGTTCTTCAACTATTCTGGGCATATCTTTGATGATGAAGAGGAACTCCAGTCTTCTAGCTCGTTTAGTTATATTTTTCTGTTTTGAGTAACCTGTCCTAGTGGATGTGTCTATGTGACTAAGCCAGATGGCCTGGATTGTAGCCAAACAATTCTTCCATGTGTTATTTTAATTTTTTTCTCAAAGAAACTAAGATAACATATAGCAGGATATCACAAGTAATTTCAGAATATTCTAGGTTGGCTCTTCAGATTAATTACCCCAAATAAAGTCAATCTCCCAGGAATATTCTAAAATAAGTTAAGACTTGAGCATCTCCTACTTTCCTCTCTCAGGCATTGAACAGCAATGTCCATCAACCCCAAGCTTACCTCTAGTTTCCCAAGAATCAGATAGGGCACTCAAGAGCTATTCTTCTGGATTGTCACCTGTAGAGCCATGTCCTATCATTTTTGTTTGTTGCTGCCATATTTCCCTTTCCACAGAAACAAATTTGTTCTAGTTTTATTCCTGCAGGAGAAGGATAATAATTAACTGTCTAATAAACTATCTGCATTTATTTGCAAAGGCATCGATTACTATATGGAGAGCATTTTCAAGACACTTTCTGGTAATAACTCTAGAGTTAATTAATCCAAAGATTAAACATGAAGGCAAATCGAATGGGCAGTTGATATTGTGGCAAGCCAGTGTTAGCACTTAATTTGAATTGTTTGGGCATTGAATTCCATTCATCATGAAAAAAAAAATATATATATATATTTATACACACACCCTCATATATACACACACATATACATATAAATAAATATAAATATGTATATATATGTAATTCATCCCCAAACCTTAGTTCCACTCAGAAGAAAAATTTTTCATAGCCACTGATTTGCAGAGGTATACAACATTTCAGAAGATGCAAGAAAAACTTATAACACTGTAATATGTCTAAGTGCAAGATTTCAAAAATAAGACTACCTGGGTAACAATTCTTACTAGCTGTGTGACTTTGGTCAAGTTACTTAACTTCTCCATGCCTAAATTTCTTCGTATAGAAGATTTAGTACTTTAATTTATATAGAATACCCACATCAATGACTAATAAGTGAAAATCATCATATATATGTTTGTCATTAAGAGAGTAAATTGTTGTTTAAGAAAGAGCTTAAATAGCCAATATTCTGAAATATGAACACAAATTTTTACAAAGTAAATTCTGGATTATTGAATTATTGATTTTGATTGTTATCTATAGTTTCATAAATTTATTCATTCAACAGATTTTTTAAACACACATGCTAAGCTAGATGCTATGAAATACACAAAAAAAGTTTTAAAAGATCCTTTTTCTCAATGAACTTAAATTCTATTATACATAAATAGTTATAATCCAAGATGGAAAGTGATAAGGCCATAAAGAAGGTAGAGATAATGCGCTATGACAGTTTAGACATGGTAAAAATGACTTCCAGCCAGAAGTCCTATGGAAAGCTTCTTGGAGGAGATGAAATTTGAACTGATTCATGAAGATTAACTAGCATGCAGAGATAAGAGGGATGCCCATTCTGGAGGAGCTTAGGGCACAAGGGCAAGAAAGTGGGAATTTCTGAGTGTGTGAAAGAGAGGATAAGACACTCTATCCTATCACTATTGGAAGGAGATACAGAAGCATGTATAAAAGAAAATAATAACTTTGAATTATAGTCTTGCAGCTAAAAGTGATCAATATTAATGTTGCTATACATTTTTCTAGTTGTTTCATGTATATAATTTTATTTAAATAATTGAGAATGTACTGTATATATATGATTATATACATATATGCATATACATGTATGTCATATACATTTATATTATTTATTTTAAATAATTAAATGAATATTTTAAATGACTGCTCTTACTTTTTCTTAATAAGGATGAACAATTAATTAATCATTCAACTTTATAGGAAATTTATGTGCTCCTCACATTTTGCTATTGTTAATAAGGTTAGAATAAACAAACTTACATATAAATCTTTGCCTGCAATTGACATTGTCTTCTTGTGATATATTTTGAGAAATGAAATTAGTGTCAAAAATGTTAAAGACTTTAAGGTTTCCGATATATAATACCATGTTGCTGAGTATATACAATTTAAACCCTTCAAGTAGTAATAGAGTGTCATCTTAATAATTATTTTCATTTTTCTCAATTTGATAGGCATAACATTGTATTTTATTTATCTTTAAATTTGCAATTTCAATAAGGATAATGCATTATTAAACTTTATTTATGATGTTTCTCCTTTTTATTTTCTTACACTTGTCTCTTTCCTACTTTTACAAGGCCATTCATTTACCTATGAGAATGTTAGAATTGTTACCACAGAAGTAGAAAGAGAAACAAAGGTTTTTAATTAGTTTCTAAATCCAAAATAAAATTTTTTGCAGAAGTAAAAATATTTGAAAAGTTAACTTATTTTTGAAGTCATCTTCTGCTAATTCCAATATCAGGATCATCCCTGGATTTGCTCCTATTGACTTAAAAAAAAATTCTTGCTTATCAGCAACATTTTCCTTCTTCACAGGTCTAGTGATAGCAAATTATATTCCAAAAGTTGTAAAAGTTATAGTAGAAAAACTCTGGATTATGTTATTTTCCTCTGTAGAGTGTATATATTTCTTTTGGCAAAATGTTACATTATTGGAAGTGAATTACAGCTATCAAGACTTGTTATTAGGGCTTGTTAAAATGAGTATGATTCAGCTTTGCTATTACTCCAAAGGCAGATGCATTACTCTTAGGGCTGACTAAGAGGCATCTTAGTCAGGCATCCTGACTCCTGGGGCATAAACTTGCTCAAATAAAAGCCTGAGATATTTACTGACGACTCTTTGACTGAGTCTGAACTTTAATTTCTTTATATCACTCTTTGCTTTCTGAAGCAAATTGAAAAAATTTCTTCATAGGGTTTGCATACAGTACTTAGGAAGGTCTTGCCTCAATGGGGAATATTTAGCCCTAGATTGGGCACTGCTCCAGACTCCCAAAAAGTCATGAAGTAAGACTCAAAAGGATCAAACTTTTCTCCAAGTAACTCAACTACATTTCAGAACAAACATCCATGTGAGTGAGCCAGGAAGTGGCTCTTTCCCAGATGAACAGTGAAATGACTGCAGCCTTGCAGAGGCTCAGAATCAAAGGATACAGCTAAGTTATGTCTGGATTCCTGACCCACAGAAACTGTGGGATAATAAATATTGTTTTAAACCATTAAATTTTGGTGTAAGTATATATGTAGCAAAAGATAACTAATACAGAAGGAAACTTCCACAACCTGACAAAGGGCATTGATGAAACACATACACCAAACATATTTAGTGGTGAAACAATGAATATTTTCTACCCAAAAGATCAGAAACATATAAGAAGTTATGCTCTCACCACTGTTGTTCAATTTCTACTGTGGGTTTAGCCAATGAAACAGTCAGGCAAGAAAAAACAATAAAACGAATCCACTTTGAGAAAGGATAAGTAAAACTGTCTTTTTCACAGACAATACGTAGAAAATCTGATGGACTCTACAAAATTCAGGGGTCAGAAGGCTCCATTTTGTTAAGAAGCTATTTCTTCCAAAATTGATTTATAGATTCAAAATAATCCCAATCAAAAATTCAGCTGTCTATTTGCAAAATTGACAAGCTGATTCTAAAATTCATATGGAAAAGTAAAGGATCTTGAAAAAGAAGAAATAAGTTCTTAAACCTACACTATGTGCTTTCAAGACAAGTTATAAAGGTACAGTAATCCAGACAGTGTGGTATTGACATGAATTAGTCAAAGAGGTCAATAGAACAGAATATAGTCCAGAAATACACCTACAAACACATGGACAATTGATTTTCAACAAAGGTACAAAGACAATTCAATGGAAGAAGAGTAATTTTTTTGACAAATGGTAATTGAAAATTGGATATCCATATGCGTAAAATAAAAAGACAGAAAAAAACTAAAGTAAAAAATAAAAAAAAGAGAGACAAATACACCTCCTCCACCAAATATATGAACAGATTGAACCTCCCTACACTGATAAAAACAATTTACTAAAAATTTATAGCAAGTTTCATGTTTATTGTTAAAAAAAGTATAAATGTTTTCATTGTCAAAGCATAGTTTTAAAAAGTTAAAACATAACCTTCATATACACATAAAATAAACTTGTATTAAAATCAATTGCATCAGAGCTTCCGGGAAGATGGCCGAAGATTAAGACGCGGAGATCACCTTCCTCCCCACAGATACACCAGAAATACATCTACACGTGGAACAACTCCTACAGAACACCTACTGAATGCTGGCAGAAGACCTCAGACCTCCCAAAAGGAAAGAAACCCCCCCACCCCGTACCTGGGTAGGACAAAAGAAAAAAGAATAAACAGAGACAAAAGGATAGGGACAGGACCTGCACCAGTGCGAGGGAGCTGTGAAGGAGGAAATCTTTCCACACACTAGAAATCACTTCGCGGGCGGAGACTGCCGGTGGCAGAGGGGGAAAGCTTCGGAGCTATGGAGGAGAGCGTAGCAACAGGGTGCGGAGGGCAAAGCGGGGATATTCCCGCACAGAGGATTGGTACCGACCGGCACTTACCAGCCCGAGAGGCTTGTCTGCTCACTCGCTGGGGCGGGCAGGGCTGGTAGCTGAGGCTCGGGCTTCGGTCGGAGCGCAGGGAGAGGACAGGGGTTGGCGGCGTGAACACAGCCTGAAGGAGGTTAGTGCGCCACGGCTAGCCGGGAGGGAGTCCGGGGAAACGTCTGGACTTGCCGAAGAGGCAAGAGACTTTTTCTTCCCTCTTTGTTTCCTGGTGTGCGAGGAAAGGGGATTCAGAGGGCCGCTTAAAGGAGCTCCAGGGACGGGCACGAGCCGCGGCTAACAGCGCAGACCCCAGAGACGGGCATGAGACGCTAAGGCTGCTGCTGCCGCCACCAAGAAACCTGTGTGCGAGCACAGGTCACTATCCATACCTCCCTTCCAGGGAGCCTGTGCAGCCCGCCACTGCCAGGGTCCCGGGATCCAGGGACAACTTCCCCGGGAGAACGCACGGCACGCCCGGCGCGCCTCAGGCTGGTGCAACGTCACGCCTGCCTCTGCTGCCGCAGGCTCGCCGGCACTCCGTGCCCCTCCCTCCCCTCGGCCTGAGTGAGCCAGAGCCCCCGAATCAGCGGCTCCTTTAACCCCGTCCTGTCTGAGCAAAAAACAGACGCCCTCAGGCGGCCTACACGCAGAGGCGGGGCCAAATCCAAAGCTGAGCCCCTGGAAGCTGTGAGAACAAAGAAGAGAAAGGGAAATCTCTCCCAGCAGCCCCAGAAGCAGCGGATTAAAGCTCCACAAACAACTTGATGTACCCTGCATCTGTGGAATACATGACTAGACAACGAATCATCCCAAATTGAGGAGGTGGATTTGAGAGCAAGATTGATTTTTTTCCCCTTTTCCTCTTTTTGTGAGTGTGTATGCATATGCATCTGTGAGATTTTGTCTATATAGCTTTGCTTCCACCATTTGTCCTAGGGTTCTATCCGTCCATTTTTTTGTTTTGTTTGTTTTTAAAATTTTTTTCTTTTCTTTCTTATTTTTTATTTTAATAACTTTATTATATTTTACCTTACTTTAGTTTATTTTACTTTATCTTCTTTCTTTTTTCCTTCCTTCCTTCCCTCCTTCCTTCCTTCCTCCCTCCCTCCCTCCCTTCTTTCTTACTTTCTTTTTACTTCTACTAATTCTTTCTTTCTACTTTTTCTCCCTTTTATTCTGAGCCGTGTGGATGAAAGGCTCTTGGTGCTGCAGCCAGGAGTCAGTGCTGTGCCTCTGAGATGGGAGAGCCAACTTCAGGACACTGATCCACAAGAGATCTCCCAGCTTCACAAAATAGCAAACGGCGAAAATCTCCCAGAGATCTCCATCCCAACACCAGCACCCAGCTTCACTCAACGACCAGCAACCTACAGTGCTGGACATCCTATGCCAAACAACTAGCAAGACAGGAACACAACCCCATGCATTAGCAGAGAGGCTGCCTAAAATCATCATATGTCCACAGACACCCCAAAACACACCACCAAACGTGGACCTGCCCACCAGAAAGACAAGATCCAGCGTCATCCACCAGAACACAGGGACTAGTCCCCTCCACCAGGAAGCCTACACAACCCACTGAACCAACCTTAGCCACTGGGGACAGACACCAAAAACAACTGGAACAACGAACCTGCAGCCTGCAAAAAGGAGACCCGAAACACAGTAAGATAAGCAAAATGAGAAGACAGAAAAACACACCGCAGGTGAAGGAGCAAGATAAAAATCCACCAGACCTAACAAATGAAGAGGAAATAGGCAGTCTACCTGAAAAAGAATTCAGAATAATGATAGTAAAGATGATCCAAAATCTTGGAAATAGAATAGACAAAATGCAAGAAACATTTAACAAGGACCTAGAAGAACTAAAGATGAAACAAACAATGATGAACAACACAATAAATGAAATGAAAAACACTCTAGATGGGATCAATAGCAGAATAACTGAGGCAGAAGAACGGATAAGTGACCTGGAAGATAAAATAGTTGAAATAACTACTGCAGAGCAGAATAAAGAGAAAAGAATGAAAAGAACTGAGGACAGTCTCAGAGACCTCTGGGACAAGATGAAACACACCAGCATTCGAATTATAGGGGTTCCAGAAGAAGAAGAGAAAAAGAAAGGGACTGAGAAAATATTTGAAGAGATTATAGTTGAAAACTTCCCTAATATGGGAAAGGAAATAGTTAATCAAGTCCAGGAAGCACAGAGAGTCCCACACAGGATAAATCCAAGGAGAAATATGCCAAGACACATATTAATCAAACTGTCAAAAATTAAATACAAAGAAAACATATTAAAAGCAGCAAGGGAAAAACAACAAATAACACACAAGGGAATCCCCATAAGGTTAACAGCTGATCTTTCAGCAGAAACTCTGCAAGCCAGAAGGGAGTGGCATGACATATTGAAAGTGATGAAGGAGAAAAACCTGCAACCAAGATTACTCTACCCAGCAAGGATCTCATTCAGATTTGATGGAGAAATTAAAACCTTTACAGACAAGCAAAAGCTCAAAGAGTTCAGCACCACCAAACCGTCTTTACAACAACTGCTAAAGGAACTTCTCTAGGCAAGAAACACAAGAGAAGGAAAAGACCTACAATAATGAACCCAAAACAATTAATAAAATGGGAACAGGAACATACATATCAATAATTACCTTAAATGTAAATGAACAAAATGCTCCCACCAAAAGACACAGATTAGCTGAATGGATTCAAAAACAAGACCCATATATATGCTGTCTACAAGAGACCCACTTCAGACCTAGAGACACATACAGACTGAAACTAAGGGGATGGAAAAAGATATTTCATGCAAATGGAAACCAAAAGAAAGCTGGAGTAGCATTTCTCATATCAGACAAAATAGACTTTAAAATAAAGAATATTAGAGACAAAGAAGGACACTACATAATGATCAAGGGATCGATCCAAGAAGAAGATATAACAATTGTAAATATTTATGCACCCAACATAGGAGAACCTCAATACATAAGGCAAATACTAACAGCCATAAAAGGGGAAATAGACAGTAACACATTCATAGTAGGGGACTTTAACACCCCACTTTCACCAATGGACAGATCAGCCAAAATGAAAATAAATAAGGAAACACAAGCTTTAAATGATACATTAAACAAGATGGACTTAATTGATATTTATAGGACATTCCATCCAAAAACAACAGAATACACATTTTTGTCAAGTGCTCATGGAACATTCTCCAGGATAGATTATATCTTGGGTCACAAATCAAGCCTTGGTAAATTTAAGAAAATTGAAATTGTATCAAATATCTTTTCCAACCACAATGCTATGAGACTAGATATCAATTACAGGAAAAGATCTGTAAAAAATGCAAACACATAGAGGCTAAACAATACACTACTTAATAATGAACTGATCACTGAAGAAATCAAAGAGGAAATACAAAAATACATAGAAACAAATGACAATGGAGACACAACGATCCAAAATCTATGGGATACAGCAAAAGCAGTTCTAAGAGGGAAGTTTATAGCAATACAATCCTACCTTAAGAAACAGGAAACATCTCGAATAAACAGACTAACCTTGCACCTAAAGCAATTAGAGAAAGAAGAACAAAAAAACCCCAAAGTTAGCAGAAGGAAAGAAATCATAAAAATCAGATCAGAAATAAGTGAAAAGGAAATGAAGGAAACGATAGCAAAGATCAATAAAACTAAAAGCTGGTTCTTTGAGAAGATAAACAAAATTGATAAACCGTTAACCAGACTCATCAAGAAAAAAAGGGAGAAGACTCAAATCAATAGAATTAGAAATGAAAAAGGAGAAGTAACAACTGACACTGCAGAAATACAAAAGATCATGAGAGATTACTACAAGCAACTCTATGCCAATAAAATGGACAACCTGGAAGAAATGGACAAATTCTTAGAAAGGCACAACCTGCCAAGACTGAATCAGGAAGAAATAGAAAATATGAACAGACCAATCACAAGCACTGAAATTGAAACTGTGATTAAAAATCTTCCAACAAACAAAAGCCCAGGACCAGATGGCTTCACAGGCGAATTCTATCAAACATTTAGAGAAGAGCTAACACCTATCCTTCTCAAACTCTTCCAAAATATAGCAGAGGGAAGAACACTCTCAAGCTCATTCTACAAGGCCACCATCACCCTGATACCAAAACCAGACAAGGATGTCACAAAGAAAGAAAACTACAGGCCAATATCACTGATGAACATAGATGCAAAACTCCTCAACAAAATACTAGCAAACAGAATCCAACAGCACATTAAAAGGATCATACACCATGATCAAGTGGGCTTTATTCCAGGAATGCAAGGATTCCTTAATATACGCAAATCAATCAAAGTGATACACCATATTAACAAATTGAAGGAGAAAAACCATATGATCATCTCAATAGATGCAGAGAAAACTTTCGACAAAATTCAACAGCGATTTATGATAAAAACCCTGCAGAAAGTAGGCATAGAGGGAACTTTCCTCAACATAATAAAGGCCATATATGACAAACCCACAGCCAACATCGTCCTCAATGGTGAAAAACTGAAAGCATTTCCAGTAAGATCAGGAACAAGACAAGGTTACCCACTCTCACCACTCTTATTCAACATAGTTTTGGAAGTTTTAGCCACAGCAATCAGAGAAGAAAAGGAAATAAAAGAATCCAAATCAGAAAAGAAGAAGTAAAGTTGTCACTGTTTGCAGATGACATGATACTATACATAGAGAATCCTAAGGATGTTACCAGGAAACTACTAGAGCTAATCAATGTATTTGGTAAAGTAGCAGGATACAAAATTAATGCACAGAAATCTCTGGCATTCCTATACACTAATGATGAAAAATCTGAAAGTGAAATCAAGAAAACACTCCTATTTACCATTGCAACAAAAAGAATAAAATATCTGGGAATAAACCTATCTAAGGAGACAAAAGACCTGTATGCAGAAAATTATAAGACACTGATGAAAGAAATTAAAGATGATACAAATAGATGGAGAGATATACCATATTCTTGGATTGGAAGAATCAACATTGTGAAAATGACTCTACTACCCAAAGCAATCTACAAATTCAATGCAATCCCTATGAAACTACCACTGGTATTTTTCACAGAACTAGAACAAAAAATTTCACAATTTGTATGGAAACACAAAAGACCCCGAATAGCGAAAGCAATCTTGAGAACAAAAAATGGAGCTGGAGGAATCAGGCTCCCTGACTTCAGACTATACTACAAAGGTACAGTAATCAAGACAGTATGGTACTAGCACAAAAACAGAAATATAGATCAATGGAACAGGATAGAAAGCCCAGAGATAAACCCACGCACATATGGTCACCTTATCTTTGATAAAGGAGGCAGGAATGTAGAGTGGAGAAAGGACAGCCTCTTCAATAAGTGGTGCTGGGAAAACTGGACAGCTACATGTAAAAGTATGAGATTAGATTACTCCCTAACACCATACACAAAAATAAGCTCAAAATGGATTAAAGACCTAAATGTAAGGCCAGTAACTATCAAACTCTTAGAGGAAAACATAGGCAGGACACTATGACATAAATCACAGCAAGATCCTTTATGACCCACCTCCTAGAGAAATGGACATAAAACCAAAAATAAACAAATGGGACCTAATGAAACTTCAAAGCTTTTGCACAGCAAAGGAAACCATAAACAAACCCAAAAGACAGCCCTCAGAATGGGAGAAAATATTTGCAAATGAAGCAACTGACAAAGGATTAATCTCCAAAATTTATAAGCAGCTCATGCAGCTCAATAACAAAAAAACAAACAACCCAATCCAAAAATGGGCAGAAGATCTAAATAGACATTTCTCCAAAGAAGATATACAGACTGCCAACAAACACGCGAAAGAATGCTCAACATCATTAATCATTAGAGAAATGCAAATCCAAACTACAATGAGATATCATCTCACACCAGTCAGAATGGCCATCATCAAAAAACCTAGAAACAATAAATGCTGGAGAAGGTGTGGAGAAAAGGGAACCCTCTTGCACTGTTGGTGGGAATGTAAATTGATACAGCCACTGTGGAGAACAGTATGGAGGTTCCTTAAAAAGCTACAAATAGAACTACCATATGACCCGGCAATCCCACTACTGGGCATATACCCTGAGAAAACCATAATTCAAAAAGAGTTATGTACCAAAATGTTCATTGCAGCTCTATTTGCAATAGCCCAGAGATGGAAACAACCTAAGTGTCCATCATCGGATGAATGGATAAAGAAGATATGGCACATATATACAATGGTATATTACTCAACCATAAAAAGAAACGAAATTGAGCTATTTGTAATGAGGTGGATAGACCTAGAGTCTGTCATACAGAGTGAAGTAAGTCAGAAAGAGAAAGACAAATACCGTATGCTAACACATATATATGGAATTTAAGAAAAAAAAAATGTCATGAAGAACCTAGGGGTAAGACAGGAATAAAGACACAGACCTACTAGAGAATGGACTTGAGGATATAAGCTGTGACAAAGCGAGCGAGAGGCATGGTCATATATACACTACCAAACGTAAGGTAGGTAGTTAGTGGGAAGCAGCGCATAGCACAAGGAGATCAGCTCAGTGCTTTGTGACCGCCTGGAGGCGTGGGATAGGGAGGGTGGGAGGGAGGGAGACGCAAGAGGGAAGATATATGGGAACATATGTATATGTAAAACTGATTCATTCTGTTATAAAGCAGAAACTAACCATTGTAAAGCAATTATACTCCAATAAAAATGTAAAAAAAATAATAAAATAAAATGAGTATAAAAAAATCAATTGCATGACTACCAGACAAAATTCCTTTGCACTGCTATGGACAAGGATCATTTGCTTTTCTCTAATACAAGAATAATTTACATCACAATCAATTTTCTGCCGGTTCAGATCTACCCCTTCAGAGTTGTAAAATCATTTAGTCAATTAAAAAGTCTATCAAAGTTACAATCACTGGAAAAGCATCCAGTATTCTCTTTTACATTTTTCCAATTTTGAATACTTTTTTCGTGAAAGGGTAATTTTTATTGACACTGCTAAAGTCAAGAAGCCTGAATCATTGTTAATTTAACACTCTACTGTTGATAGAAGTCAATAAACTGATACTTATAAAAGAACTAAAGGATATAAGCATTACAAAGGAAGAAATAAAATTTCAGACTGTCAACATAGAAAATTCAAGAACATCTACAAATGTATAATTATAACTAACAACAACAAAAATCCAGCATGATTCTTTTGATTAAATGTCAACATACAAGGATCACTGGCTTAGACTGACCAAGAAAAAAAGGAAATTTGAGTAACAGACTCAAATTACTAAAATCAGGAATAAAAGAGAGTTCACTACTAATCTTACAAAAATAAAATGGATTATAAAGAAATACTGTGAATAACTGTGTGCTAACAAATTAGAAAACTCAGTTGAAATGGACAAGTTCCTAGAAATACAAAAATCTATAGCTTTCCTCTACCCCAAATGTAAGCATAGAAAAATTTTAATGTAAAAAAATTTGCATCTTGATGGAAGAGAAAATTTTAAAACAGAGGTATAAACCTAATAAAAAATGTGGAAGATCTTAGAAAAAAATTACAAAACACTGTTAGCTACATGAAACTTGCTATAGAGGGAAAGGCTTGACACATTAAAGGTGTAAATTTCCCTCAGTTAATCTTTAAATTAAATGTAATTTTAATAACAATATGTACGTGATTTGCAAAAATAGACAACTATTTTTCATATTCACATGAAGACAAAAAGACAGTTTTGAAGGAAAGAACTAGGAACCTATTCTCCTATTATTAAGGCTTATTATAAAACAGCAGAAAAGCAGTGTGATACTGGCAAAATTATATTTAACAGAAAAACAAAAAGGATAAGAGAACACAGAAAATTGCCCAAGTATATACCATGACATAGTACAATACAATCATTTTAGAAAGGAGAGATTACTGAAGAAATGATATTGAAATAAGTTGGAATAAAAGAAAATTTGATTGCTGTCTTACAATATATACAAGAATAAACTCCAGAAGATTTTGATTCATATGTGTAAAATAAAAATTTT
This sequence comes from Phocoena sinus, assembly GCF_008692025.1. Lineage (NCBI taxonomy): Eukaryota > Metazoa > Chordata > Mammalia > Artiodactyla > Phocoenidae > Phocoena > Phocoena sinus. The sequence continues at coordinate 34,008,473 of NC_045771.1, read as the reverse complement.
AAACTATCAAAAGGTATTATATGGAATATCTTCAATCAACAAGAGTGCAAAAAATTTCCTAAATAAGATATAAGAAATACATCTCAGAAAGAATGATTGAAAAATTTGACTACATCAGAGATTAAAATTTCTTTTTAAAAAGACATATCACCAACAAAGTTTAAAAAAAAAAAAGCCACAGACTAGCAAAACATACCTACAAAGATACAACCAACAAAGAACTGCCACCCAGAATATATTTAAAATCCTTATAATCAATTAAAAATAGTTTCAGACAACAAACAATAAAACAGCCAAAGGAGGCAAAGGATAGAAAGAGATACTCACAAAAGAAACCCAAATGGCCAAAAATATTTTTAAACTTTAGTCCTAGAGTAGTCAGTGAAATGTAAAAGAAGGCAAAACAGTAACATTTTATCCCATTAAATTGATAAAAATAAAACAGAAGACAAAACTAAGCATTGCTGAGTTGTGGCCACAGAGAATGATCAAATGCTTCAACTAGGGATACAAAATAATACTCCTACTTTGAAGGATATTACCCCACATTCCAGCTATTAATTGTCTAGATATGTGCCCTAGAGAAAAAGTTCTACACGTATACTAGGAGACACACTTATGAAGCCATTATAACAATGTAGATTATTCCATGACAAAAAAGATACCCCTAACACAATAAGTGAAAAAAGTAAAACGCAATATGATCTTATTTTTGCAAAAACAAATCTTATACATGTTATGTACACTGAATCACATATTCACACACATGCACAAACACATATACACATATAACAGATAAAATATCAGTAGAAATCTTTCTTTACATAATGGGAATATGAGTGTTCATATCTAAGTTTTCTCGTATTTATTTTTACAAATAAATCAGTTGTATATATTTTAGAAGTTTGAACTAATATATAATTTCACATTTATCTTTTTATATATCATATTGTTCATATTATTTTATATATTTGGGCTATTTAGCTATTAACTCTTTCTTTTAAAAATCATAAATACTAGTTTACTTTAAAAAAATGAAAGAAATAATTTACTAAAAATTATAAGAAATCTGCTTACCATGACTTGGAATAGCGGCATTCACCATACACTCAGGGAATAAGCCACTTCTTTCAGGAATCCTCTCCTGACCCCCGTAAGTCTGGGTTACTGGGTCCTCCTATGTGATCCTGTGTGTAATCGTGGGTATATTGGTTCCTCTCCTCCACCAATGAGTTCCTTAACGATGGGAACTAAGGAAACATTATCACTGTTAACCACTGATAGAATGTAAAACATAGGACACCTGGCAGGAAATCAAGAGATGTTTGATAAATAGATAAATGAGTGAATGGGTGAAGCTACAGTTTCACAGTAATCCTCCCCATTTTGTGTTCAGAATTACCTGCATTCTGTGAATATCAAGAGAACAACTTTTTAAATGATATAAATTATTTTCACCAATAGGAGAAATAATCTAGGAACAGTAAGGGGGGGGATGCAAAAAAGAATTGTGACCAAGTTTTGCTGCATTTGAAAAGGAAAAAGAAGTGTTTCTCTGACATCCTAAATTTCCTCATGCACATATCTCAAGCTTAAAGGGACTTATCATATTGGACACATGTCCCTAAGACAAGGAAATGGGGGTTTCAGTATGAGAACTACTTTATGATGCTTGCAAAGAGCTCAGATGGAGAATCTCTCAATCCCCTGTTCCCGAATTAAACATCAACACATGGGAGTCACGCCTGCTGCTCTGCAAGTGACCATGTCTCACACACAAGGCCAAGTCTGTCAGAAGATTAGGCAATGGCCCTTTAGTCCTGGTGTATCTATTACTATGTTTTCATTTACCAGTAACAGAAATCCCCACCCAAACTGGCTGAAATATTAAAGAAGAATTTTTTTAAACCACAGAACTTAAAAACACATGTGATAATGTAGGCTTTAGGTGGGAGTCAGTTGGTGTCCCTGCCATGTCTCTCTGGAATTCTCAAAGCTCCTTCGTCCCCACATATATCAGCTTTGTTCTTGGGCTGACTTTCCTTCATATGATGGGATGGCCACCAGCATTAACTGGTCCCACATACTGCTCTGTTCACAAACATGGAGACACAGCAAGCAAATCACTTTTCGAAGTGATTAAATGAGAGTTTTGAGCTTCCTGAACTTTACTACCCTTTACTACCAATTATGTTGCCAAGGAAAAGCCATGAGCTGATTGTTGTAAGCCTGAGTTACCTGAACCAACCCCTATTGCAAGAACACATACTCGAAACTCGGGGTGGAATCTGTTCTGCCAAAGTGACACAGCTTCTTCTCAAGGGGGAAGGGCTGGAATGAATGATGATCTATGTCATTTTCATACTGTTGAAGAAGGCCCTGAATGCTTTTGCCAACATTCAAATGTTTTAGAGTAGACTTTTGATATATTTGCAGTAAATGCCTTCTAATACTCATGAGTCGTCTTTATCTGCAAGGTATTTGGCAGAGAAACACATTCAGTACTACAAATGACTGACAAGAAATATCCTAGACACCAGTGTTCTAACCACACTACTTTAATTAGTACTGTAAAGGAGAAGTTGTAATAAATAACTTGCTTATATCCTAACAGGTAATAATCTAGTCATGGTAAAATTGGGGAATAAACAGCTTAATATTACCAGACACGTATGGCCATAATTTTAGCCTACAAGCAAGTCCAGACTGTCCTATTATTATGATATCCATTTGGAAGATTATGCTGTAGCAGGAAGCTATGGAGTTGATACCTGCAGAACTAGAAGACTCTGTCTCTGTACCCACATTTCCTAATATATTCTTCCTCTTTCTCTACAATACAGCACATTGGCCTTTCTATTATTCAGGCAGGCCAAGTTGTTTCCACAGTGAGCCCTTTTCACATTTGCTCTCTCTTCTACCTAGCCTGGTCCTTTGTGCAACTTGTACACTCATAGATTTGTGATCTTTGTTCAAATGTCACCTAACCTATGGTACTCTCCCTGATTATGTGTTCAAAGCATATATCTCTATTCTCATCACAGTCTATAATATTATCATTCTTTATTTTCTTCATAGGACTAATAGTACTTCAGAGTATTATATTTTTACTAAATTTTGCTGTTTTCTATTTTTTAATTTGTTAATTGCCTATATTCCGTATTTAAACCTAAGTTAAATGAAGGCAGCATCTTGGTCTTATTTACTACAATGTCTCTGTATCTGTAATAATGTCCAACAAACACCATTTTTGTGGTGAAAAGTGCAAATAGTTTAGAGTGAGAAGCTGTGGTCTGGGTTATGTGATCTAAGTCCTGTCATTCATCATTTTTATGCTGAGATTTTGAATATTTATGATGTATAAGTGAACTATTGTATAGGGAAGCTCCTTGAAAGTTATAAAAATTCTATGCACTTCAAATTCTTTCTGTAATAATCAAGTTTTTTGATGGATGGATAGATGGCTAGATAGACAGACAGAAAGACATGGCTGAATATGTTAACAGAAACTATGATAATAGCATGCCACCAAATAGCTTACCTAAAAATTAAATAAATAAAAACTTGTTAGGAAATAGCAAATAGTTGATAATAGTTGCCATAGCTATTATTTACTGGGTGCTAACTAGACATATGAAGGGGATTGTGCTAAATTCTTTATGCAATTTCTCTGTTTTAATCCTCACTAACAACTTAATATGTTGCCAATTTACACATTGATGCACAGAGAGATTAAGCGAATCCTCGAGGTCACACAGACCTTAAATTGTAGTGCAGGGACTTGAACCAACTTTGTCTGACTACAAACACTGTGGGGCTCTCAAATTATTACAGATATCTCAGATATTACATGCTGTCTCCGCATCTGATCTGAAAGTCTCTAAGAACCTTCACATTTTCTTGTCTACTAAATGAATGTGATCTCTCTGGAAAAATACCTAAAGTGATTGGTGTTACTCAAAAGAGTTGCTGAAAGCAATAAGATCTAGAGTGGAGAATAAAAATTGAAAAGCAAAAGGTCATTCAGAGACTCAACCTTCTTCCTTTCCTTTTATGAGTAATTTAAAAGAAAACAGATAGGCTTTTTTTCATTGAAATGATACGTCTTCATCTCCTCCTCTTCTTCATCATTGTCCTCGTCTTCCACTCCCCCTTTCCCCTTCTCTTTTGCCTTCCCTCTTCTTCTTTCTTCCTCCTCTTTACTATATTTTACTCTTAGCCCCTCCATCCTTCTTTTTCTCTTCTTCCTTTTGCTGAGACCTCACTCACACTCATAGACTTGAATATCAAGTCTACTATGAGCAGTCTCCATCTCCTTGATTAATACTAATAAGAAAAAGATCCCCTGTCTGGGAAGCTATTTGAGAATAGTATGTCTCGGTTCACCTTCTCAGTATACTTCTTCTTCCACCTCCTACACACACACACACACACACACACGTACTTTCTTACTCTGGGCCTAGGAGAAGGGACACAAAGGTCCTCTGACCTAGTACCTGAATAACTTGGGTCTTATGTGATAAAGAATTGAGAAGATTTTAAGGCTAATTACTCCAAAAACGTCTAAATTTTCTGACCCCAAAGAGTTACATTCCCTATACCAAAAGCACTCATGAGCCTCCTGAATTAGTCATAGTAATCTGACTGATTGTCTCTATTTAAGGAACCCTTCCCCTTCTCTTTCTCACCTCCCCTTCTTGAAACAGGCTAGCCCTCATATTGCCTTTAGGTCTGTTTCCCTGAGATTGGTCCAGATGCCCTGACCTGTGCTTCCCTAGCACACTTAATCATGCCAGCATAGCACATACTACACTTTACTGAAATATCATCTTTTATATTCCCCTCATCAACACTCACTGTTCTTTGGGGGATGCTTATTAAAGAAACAGTGAATGAATTAAAGGATGAATTCTAGAGTAGAAGATTTCTCTATATCCATTGTTGCAGCATTTAGATATTATTTTCACTTCGGACCTCACCTTTTAGATAAACCAAAAGAAGACACAAATGCTTATCTCACTGCAATTGAAAGAACTGACAAAGAGAGACTGGAAGAGATTCATTTCAATGAATGGTCACAGCCTTGAGTGATCACCATTTCATTATCTGAAGAATCTTACACTTGCACACTTCCCTCACCTATAATTAACAATCACTTAATCATTTATTAATAAAATAGCATGTTAAGCAAGACACTGTGTTAAATAATGTGAGATATAGAGAAAGCTAATTTTTGCTTCCAGAGCTCATCCATCTACTGAAGGTAATATATGCATGGCTATGAAAAACAGCAATACAAAGATAGATTTTAAGTAGCAGCTAGCTGCTATAGCCATAAAGGACCATGACAATGATAACCGTTGATTAGGGTAGTGAGAAAAATCCTCAAAGTTGGAAAATCTTAAAGTGGTCTTAGATTAAATAACAGAAGGCCAGACTAGAATGGAAGCTGGAAGAACTATCTTTATTGATTTGAGGACCTAGGTAGAAAAAAAATTCAATTTTTTTCAATAAAAAAATTTTTTTAATTTAATAAAAAATCTATTCAATAAAAAAATTTTTCAATAAAAAAATTTTTTTAAGAAAAGGTAATTCATCTATATCTGAAACCTACTTTTTATATTTACCAATGAATAAATAGAAATTTAATGTCAGAATAAAGTCTCAGGGATCCCCTCTTCCTGTCCTTAGGAATATTACAATGGGTTTTATACAACTACATACTGCTTCTAACATAGTTAGAGTGATTTTAAAGTCTTGAAGGACTTAGAAACCTACTTGTTCTATGTAATTATATGAAATAAGTATTTTTGAAGAGACAACCATATAACTCAAACACTATTTTTCTCCACGGAAACACACAGCATCACCTTTCACTTGTGTAAGCAAATAAATTATAATCTTGACTACGGTATTGTTTGCAGCAATTTAATTTTTTCTGAACATAGCTCTTATTCTATTATAACGCTTGAATGATTCACATGCAATGTTTCCAATCTACTTTTCTTGGCTTGTGAAACTTTTTAACAAAATGTTAGCATTTGCAGGCACCAGATGTTTTGACACAAGGAGAAGCAAAATGTAAATTTTAATCCATGCTAGGAACAATAGGCTGCAGGCACCTTTTTCTTATTACATGAATTATATTTAACCACATTGTGGTCAGTCCTATCAAAATCATCACCATCTAGAATGCTGTACTCTTGTCTTATGGTTGCCAACTAATGAAATTGATATATATTTAACATGATGGGTATCCAGTCCTTAACCCATAAACCTTATTGTATTTTACCACTTAACCACCCCACAGCTAGAACTCTGCAGGCGATAATAATAATAACAATGTTTTAGGTGGGTTTCAATATTCCTTTTGGTGGTCAATAAAATCAATGTTTGTAATATATTTAAAAGGTTTATAGCTGCAAACATTACTTGTTTTAACAAAAACATTAAAACTTGTTACAACTTTCTTCATTTTTTCCATCTTTTTGACTCAACTCAGAGTAAGGGGTGTGTGTATGTGTGTATGTGTGTGCGTGTGTGTGTGTGTGAGTGTGTGTGTGTTTCTAGCAGAAGGGATTTGCGGATAGCTTCAAATGTTGCCTACATGTAGGTTCCAATAAAAAAAAACATAAGAATAGCATATTCTTATATGTGGAGTCTTTCCTAGTATCAAGAGATTAGAAGACTTTTTTATAAGCTCCCACATAGGCAGACATGTGTCTGTATCCAAATACACCACATATGTACATACACATACAATAAACAATCAAGTATAGAACCCATTCAGTCATCCTTTTTTCAGTCTATGTAGTGTCAGAAAATCATCCTGACTTACCTGTACCTTATTAGAGTGGTTATTCCTTTCTACACAGAAATTATTGCATTGATCAGTATTTTTGGCATTGATAATGCATTAAGAAAAAAATTTATCTGATATAACATTTTAAAAAAATCAATGAACCTATATTTGAACACAGAATAGCATCTTTTTATAGTCAACTCAGAGCCATCCTTTTTATTATTTCTGAGGCAGGTGTGTAGAAAAAAATTCACAAACATGGTATTAAATATTAGAAAGTCTTAACATTTAACTGAAATTCTTATTAATTTCATTATCAAGGGATAGGTCTAGTCAATACCAATTAGCAGCTTTAAAATGTTTTACATATTAAAATACAGTATTCTGTTTATCCTAGATTGTCTGGGGACTATCTAGTATATTAAAAGATTTTGCAGAGTTTCTTAGTGATTTCATTGCTACAAGTATGCCTGTTAGCAATTTTGCAACATTTTGATGAACATTTTCCATAAATCAAAATCATAACAGCTTAAGAAGCAGATGGCAGGAGACTATATTTTAAAATGTAACAATTACTTTCATTAATAAGGAAATACTGGATTACTGTTTTCAGCATGGACTATGAAGTAAGCAGTTGTCAGTTGTGAAGTCTCATGGCTGTTAAGTATCCTTTCAGATGATTAACCCACATTCTATATTTTCCAGTGCAATCTACACACAAAGGCAGAACAAAAAGTATGTTAAAGCATTTAATGATTCTATGCTTTCATTTTATACATATGCAAAGAAAATTTCGGTACATTTTTTAAAAGTATGTGTATAAGCATTCATTTATGTGTTAGAGAACACCAGTGCTCTCTATTTTCTTAGAAAATAAGACATTACTTTGTTATTAAAAATGAAAAATAGCAATAGTTACAAATTCTACAGTCTTATTATACTAACAATGTTTTCTTGATCTAACCAATGTTAGATTAAAATTATATGAATATTACTTCAGCTATTCATATATATAAAATGCTATTAAAGTCAAAGATTTTTAACTACATTGTTATTATTAAGATTAAATAGCTGAATTAATTGTAGCCTTGTATGCCATAAGCAACTGCAGTGCTTTTAGATGAGATCCTTGAATTTAGTTAGCTTTTAAACTTCAGTAGTCATGTAGTAAAGAATAGTATAATATGTAACTTCCTGATTGCATATAATTCTTTCAGCGTATTTCGCATATTTCCTATTTTGTTTGTTATATATAATCACCAGCTTTAAACGATATACAAATAAAATTTATTTCTGTGGCAAAAGCAAAGTTGAAAATACAGAACTTTTGAAATAAAATGGTAGTGCAGGAATAGGAGAGGTAGAATTGGAAACACAAAAGTCTTTAACTTTATTCTTGAAGCATGTTGGATAAATGTAGGAAAAAAGATATATTACTGAAGATTTCATCAGTAGAAAACACAATAGAAATCATTTGGATATGTAGAAATACATACACAGATCCCTTTACAAGAAAAAGATTAAAAGTTCCCTTTTATGTATAAAGCAGCAGATAGCAGTATTTCATCATTAAATTGGTTGAATCCAGTGGGAGGTGTTTTTAATCAAAATAATTATTTTCTGATGATCTCCTATATACTAAAATTCTCTATGACTCTCACAGAAAACAAATGTAGCACAGAAAAATTTTAAGAAAACTATTTTTATCATTTTGAATACTTTGTTTACAAATTAGAAATCATACAAATGATAAGATATGGGTGTATACAATGAATAATGATTACAGAAAGGTCATAAGATGCATTAGATCAGCAACACTCTAAATGTATTATTTATTAAGTAAATGAAATGAAACCTCTGTATATGTAACTTACACTAACTCAAATTGACATCTTGTATTTATCAACAAGCAGGGCACCAGAAGGGCAAAGGATGTAATTCCATGTAGCAGATATAGGCTGTACCATTATCAATACTGAAGCAAAATCCAATCCTTCAGGTATTTTCAAGAAACCCAGATGGTTGATCTAGTGTTGATAACATAGCAAAAGATTAATTGATTCCAGTTTTCATCTACATCTTAGATATTATAAGGTCGATAAATATCAGCCTAGAGATATTGTAAAAACATTGGAACATTTAGTTTTGCCATTTATCTAAATATCAAAATTCCACGATACCAAAGCAGCAAAAAATAGTTTCATGATACTTTGAAGTATAAGAAAATTCAAGCATGGCTCAATCTATCAAAACAAAGAAAAAAATAAATTCTTTTTTACCTTGTGTAATCTAACTTCTCCCCTGACAATGAAGGTAAATGAGCACACCAATCAAGAAACTCATTATGTCTATTTTTTTTTTAAGTAAGAGCTATTAACTATTTTATTTACAGTCATATGAGTGGAAAAGAATGAGTTTAAAAAGGAGGAGAAAGGCTATTTCTCAATGTCCCCAGCTCATCGGGCTATTTATTATTTAGAGCTCTTGTACCCACATCTAGAAAGCTATAGTCACTGACTTCACATCTGTAAACTGAGAAAATATGATCTGTACATATATTCTCCAGTTATGGGGAAAATTCAATAAGAAAGGACACTAAGAAGAAAAAAATATGAAAAGCTACATCTACTCGTAAGAGGCCCTTGTTATTTTAAGACAACTGGGAGTTGGAAAGGTTGTTTAGTGTGAGTCCACGAAAAGGAAGCCAATATTTTAGAGAAAAAAGATTGCATGGGACCTTATCTTGAAAAGATAACTAAAAATAATTTTTAAATTGTTTTATTTAATTCTTAACAAAGTTTTTATTATTATAGAAATTATGTAATAATTATTTGAATGAACAAGGCTCAGTTAATTGTGTATTAATAGTTCAGTGGTAGCTGATATTTTCTGTGACAAAATTATTTGGTAAACAATATGCTTCTTTTACTGTTGTAAGTCTCATTTCTGAAAACATATTGTAGGCATCAATTTTCCCAAGGATCACTCTTGATTCTTAGATATTCAAATAATTTGCCTGTGAATTTACATTATTTCTACTTTTATATATATATATATATAAAGTTATATATATCTATATAACTTTAAAATGTTATTGTCAGATGGTTACAACATCTATGTATCATAGAGAAACTGACCCATAAATGTATAAGCATATAACAGAGGCATATATATAACAGGGGATGTTAGAAAGGGGCTACTTTATAAGTGAACAACTTCTTTAGTGAATAGTTTAGTGTTTGGTACACTTTCACTTACCTATGCAACCTTATCATTTCTGGGGCTGGGATAATGATATTCAGATAACTAGGGCTCCCTCCTCCATCATTACATATGACATTAACTGTACACTTAGCTCTTGATAGATACATAGCTACTATGCTATCAATTGAGCAACAGACCTGATGTGGGAGTTCTTCATCTGTGATCCAAGGAGAGATTCAGGAGATCCCCCACACCTCTTAACACATACAAATTTTGGGATATATATATATATATAATATATACATACATATATTCCATATTTTTCCAGGGAGAAAGTCTATAACTTTCAATAGATTATCAAGGCCTTAAAAGTTAAGAACTAATGACTAAAATTAATTTTTTAATTTACTTCAGTTGACTGTGACACAACACTACTCTTCACTCTGTCTTTAAAAATCCATTACCTGTTTTACAATCCGCTGATAGTTATTATAATCTGTAAGTAGTAGCAAATATTATTACCCTTTACAGATCTCCTTCATCCAGACTCTACCATCCTGTGTCAAACCATTCACTAGCTACGATTATGAGAAATGGCTTTCAAGGCTGAGTAGTAGTATTTTAGCAGAATGGAAAATGATGACAGAGTAAAGAAATCCTCAGTGTAAGTTTTCTCAGAATATGAAGAAATTAGAATAATGTATAAAATGAGAACAGAAATTAGCCTCTATCTAGAATGATGTGTTTTCCATTGACTTCAAGATATATTCCTTCTCTATGATTTGCAATGTTAACTTATCAACTCGGATAATAAAGTGGAATTTTGTCATAAAGTATAAAATGTTCTCTTGAAAATTCTTGAGGAAATGTATCTTATGGCTCTCTTTCACATGATCTATTTCAGATGAATTTATCTATCTGGCTTTGACAACTATTCCTATAAATTAAGAGTTTTTTCATGTCAAAAAATGAAAATTATTTTAATTCTCCAAACTCTGAGCTAATTGTAAGCTAAGCCTGAGATAATAAGCACACCATAAAGATCTAATATTTTCCACTTTCATTAGCATTAAAATCTCAAATTTTGTTATGACGTATTTTTCAGGTAATACCTGAAGCACCCTTTCAAAAGTTTATCCCAAAGTTAATATTCATGAAAGATTACATGTCAATCACATTAGTAATATACAGTAGCATTTTAGTTTTTAGGCTTCTTCCTCTTAATAAAAAAATCTATTCCTGCTACATCATTTCATCTTGGTTTTCAAGGGCTTTCATAACTTGTCGCCAGTATTTTTCAGGACTCCAAACAGACGTCTTCTAGGGTGGTCAGATCTTTCTAATGAATGTATCATGAAGACACTTCCCCAACTTATTCTCGCTTTTATCATTTGGTTGATATTATTCACCTGTATAGCCTCCCCTCCACCAAATGTATGCTTTTTAAAAGAAGTTAAATTCTGCTATGCCCACACATTTTTGTGATTCTCCAATCTTCATTTTTAGTTTTTCTGACCTCCTGTATTTGCAGCTTATGCTGCACCATGTAAGCTTTAATTTTAAATGTCTTCTATCTTTTGTTGTGGTTTCTCATGCAATCATTTTAACTCCCTGAGGAATAAGACCATATTTTGCTCATCTGTTCTATATTTTCACAGAACTTACTGCCATTTTGAGTATCCCTCCATAAATACTCATTGATCAGATAATCATTCATGCAGGTCTAGCACAGAGTAACATCCTTGGTAAGTCAATTCCCAATGCTTTGAAGAAGCTCAAGAGAGAATAATTTGAGTGAAGCACCATAGATATAAATAATAAATGCTAACAAGGCTAACAGAGATCGTAGGGTACTCTAAGTACTCACAGGAATAGAACTTTATCCTCTGCTCAGAGCTGAATGTAATAAGAAAGATTTTTTGTTTTACTAATTATTTTGTCAGTTGGCAATCCAGTTTTCAGTATTTCATCAATTTGGAGCAAAATTGTATCAACTAATTAATTTAAATCCAATTTTGGAAACAGTGATAAGTTTTATTTAACAAATTAACAAATTGTCCTAGTAGGGGGGCTTTCGATATTTTATTTGCTGAAACTGATTATCCAATATCTCTTCTTGATAAAGTAAAAAGGATTTGGAGTGCAATTTCAGATGCTGATTAGAAAATCAGAAGAATGAAGGGGGAAAAAAAGAACATGTATTATCTGCATTGTGTACCTGTTTGGGGGGGCGGTGGGTATGCTTGTGTGAAGCGATAACAATTCTAGTCAGTATTCTTGAGGACAGCATTCAATGTGTTCTTTTTCTGAACAGAGCATGTCTCCATAAATATGCAAAGATGCTTTTAGAGTTAGTGTGATTGAACTGACCAAGGGAATTAGAGTCTAATTTTAGAATCCTAAGTTTTTATAAATATTCTGTATTTTATTGTGGAAAATTCTAATGTTTATTGTAGATTCACTTTTCAATTATAAGTGGTAGATAATCTATTTTTTAATTAGTTCCCCTATAAGGCTTGAACTTTAGACAACTATCCCCCAGACAGTGGAAAAAAGGCAATGAACAACCAGATCTGTTGATCTTGATTCTTGAAAATTAACATTGTCAGAGCTGAATAGGAAGGAGACAGAAGTAAGAAAATGTATATTTCAGAAGGTCTATTCTTTGCAGTCTGTTAGTTCCAATAGTACACCACCAAGTCACTACTTTTAAAATATCAGTAGAGAGCTTTTTCTTATGTTGTGCCTCTTTCCAGGAAAACAAAATTTAAGTAGATTTGGACTCAGAGAAAAAAAATCTTTTTTGCTCTTAATAATTCTTCGACACTGTGCTGCTTCTTCCTGTGAATTCTGTTGTTTCTAACCAATCAGTTTTTCATGAACAATATATTCCTTTCAGAAAAATTGAGCCAAAGCAATATATGAAACACAGAACTTCACTGCATAGCACCAGCATAGAATTGATTCCCAGTTGATGAATTGAGCCTGTTTATTTCTTATAAGTCATCACCATCATCTGAGCTAAAGCTACTTCTCCTACTGCTCTCTTTGGAAACTGCAGGGGAAGTGGCAGATAGCAGAGGATCTGTTCCAAATGGAGATATTGTGTCATCCAGTAGCATGTCATCCAATCTTTGTTCCTCCTTCAAAGCCGCACTAAATGATAAATCTGTGAAGTGTGACAAAGGATCAGAGAAGGCCATAGCTTGATCACAGAGCTCAGGGCTTGTCCCCTGAGACAGAACCAATTGTTGGCAATAGTCTACTGAATTCTGCTCAAGATGGGCCTGTTGTTTGGTGATGTGAGCACCTAAATCAACTGTGCCAAGTGAAGCCAGCGTTGGCAGACCATGAGCACGAGCCTGTATTTCTAGTTCCTGCAATTTCAAACAAGAATAATTAAATAACGACTTTGAAAGTAAACTCAACTCTATAGAATAAGCCACAAATAGATTTAAAATATTAACAAGCACTCAAAATGAAGACTAATACATATTATAAATATTCTTTGCAAATAACAGAGTGTGGTATATTTCTAATGCCTGAAAAATAACCCTGAGGAAAATACTCAGATTTTTAAAAACTACTCAGATTGTTCATTAAAGGAATACATGACATATAATGGTCCCATAGTGGCTTAGGCTACAGTACAACTATTTGGAGATAGTGGAAATCTTCTAGTCATTCTTCCTGATTAATTTCTCTCTATAGGTCCATTTCATGGAAACAGGAGTGTTTTACCTGGCAGTAAGCTTGCTCACATATTAAAGAAAAAATCTTGAGGCTTCTGAAAACCTATATTCTGAGATTTTGTGTCACATGAACAGATGAGGAGTAACAATATAAACTGGCATAATATGCCTTAAGGCAATGAAATCCATAGCAATGTTACTATAGAAATAAAAGGGGGAGAGGAGAACTTAATGTCCAATATTATCCAGAGAAACAAAGGTTCTGCTTATTATTATTTTTTGACTGGGATAATATTTGTGTGTTTATAAAATTGATTCTATTTTCTGCATTTTTGCAATTAGTTATTGTCATTCATTATATACTTTTAAAGCCAACTTGATCCTAGATTTCTAATCAAAACCTAATTGAATCAATCTAATTCATGAACTTCTAAAAGGCAATAAAATTATCCTTGGGAAGAAAAAATAATTGTTAATGAGAAAAAAATAAATGAGACCAATGAATAAAACTGATGAAGGATAAATCATATGTAAGCTACATGGTTCATGGCAACGTTCTTATAAAAACCTGAATCCGGAGTAGAAGGCGCCTGTTAGCCTGCTCTAATTTCTTCTGTCTGTGTTCTAATTCTCGAGCTCTCTGTTGTTCTTTTTGTAGCCACTTGATGTACTCCACTGATGCTTTTAGAATAGTTCCTTTGTTCCAGCGCATATCACTGTAGAAAGGAGAGATAACCTTTTCACAATTGTGCATGTCAGCAGAATTCATAAGAACTTACAAAATCTTTCACATTAATATGAAATAATGATTTACATGACTATTATTCACTCTTAGATATTATTGCTTCTGAATAGAAATTTTAATAGAATAGTTAAGAAGCCCTTATATAGTAAAATTAATCCCAGAATGAAAATAAGTGTCAAAAGAAAGTAATAAAGTGACTTTTTGTGGGAGAGCTAAATGCAATATCATGATTCTACCATTACAGTTTTTATATTTTTAGTGAAAATTGCTTTTATTATTAACTCTGAGATTAAAATCTATGTGCAGTATTTCTGCATTAATGAACGAGGAAATGTACATTACTGAGGACTTAAGCCTAAATTTTTTAAGATCATTTCAAATGCACCAATCTTTTAACCTACTTTCTATAAGGTTGCTTTTATGCTTCTAGGAAAAGAAAAATAAAGTCCCTCCTGAATGGTGATCCTGAGTAATTGTGAAACAAATTGGAGTTTGGCAACATCACTTTATGCAATAGAGCAAAACTTTCTAGAGTCATTAGGCAAATTTTTCTGCACAAAAAGCATCAACTTTTTTTTAAAAAGCTGGATATCTATTTTTAAGTAAGTGTACAATAAGTAAATACAGTTGAACATTGCCAATAATCTTCAGACTGTAGCATAGAAAAAATATTTTATCAAAACTTATTTTTAGACAGGAGAGATGATAAATTTGGAACTACAGACAGGCTACTGAGTTTAATATCTAAAAACATACATCAATATATTTAATACTATCTGACAATTCATAATATGTATGGAGAATAGGGCCAAACTGATTGCTAAAAGTTAATCAGAGCTGTTGAAAAATCTGGATGAATTTTCCATTTAGAATCATGAGATTTCTTTTAATACAACAGAAAGTAAACTTGTAGGGAAAATTTTAAAAGACATTACACTGCATGTATTTTTGGTTTACGTGATCTACATGAAATACATGGAACTTAATATGTATTTATTAAATGTTCAGAAGTGGGAAAATGTAGTTTATGAACCTGACTGGCATGTGCCTCATTGGAAGTTCAGGTTAGACGACAATTCCATTAGCTGTAACAAATTACAGGAAGATACATTATTCTACCACAGGTGAAAATGCTTACTAGGTGAGAATGCTGGAATAAGCCATCTTCTACTGAAAAGCACCAAACCATTGCCACGTCTGTCTCAAGCTTGAAAATGCTTTGTCAGTTCTCTGGGGCCACTACAGCTGTTAATATCTTTCCAAGCACAGTGAATTATCTAGTGGTGGGAAGGGTAGGGAGAAAAGAGGCTACTTTTGTCATTAAACCAAGAAGTTATCTGTCACTGAAAAGTGTAGTGAACTCCTGAGTTAAAACTCTAAGCAGCAACAGGAGCCTAAAGGCCCTAATTTTGTTTTATTTCTTCTCATGGGAAGAAAAACTTGAAGGACAGAAGGAATAGGA
This sequence comes from Phocoena sinus, assembly GCF_008692025.1. Taxonomy (NCBI): domain Eukaryota; kingdom Metazoa; phylum Chordata; class Mammalia; order Artiodactyla; family Phocoenidae; genus Phocoena; species Phocoena sinus. Next base: position 33,992,568 of record NC_045771.1, on the reverse strand, counting down.
TGAAAACAATAACCCTAGTCAACTTTGAAGTTTAAGGTACTGTTTATTTAGATTTAAAATAAACCTTCAAAGTTGTGGTAGATCCATCCACCTCACTACAAATAACTCAATTTCATTTCTTTTTATGGCTGAGTAATATTCCATTGTATATATGTCCCACATCTTCTTTATCCATTCATCTGTCGATGGACACTTAGGTTGCTTCCATGTCCTGGATATTGCAAATAGAGCTGCAATGAACATTGTGGTACATGACTCTTTTCGAAGTATGGTCTTTCTCATACAGAATGAAGTCAGTCAGAAAAAGAAAAACAAATACCATATGCTAACACATATATATGGAATCTAAAAAAAAAAATGGTTCTGAAGAACCTCGGCCAGGACAGGAATAAAGACACAGACATAGAGAATGGACTTGAGGACACGGGGAGGGGGAAGGGTAAGCCAGGACGAAGTGAGAGAGTGGCATGGACATATATACACTATCAAATGTAAAACTGATAGCTAGTGGGAAGCAGCCACATAGCATAGGGAGATCAGCTCAGTGCTTTGTGACCACCTAGAGGGGTGGGATAGTGAGGGTGGGAGGGAGAGGCAAGAGGGAGGAGATATGGGGATATATATATATGTATGGCTGATTCACTTTGTTATAAAACAGAAACTAACACACCATTGTAGAGCAATTATACTCCAATAAAGATTTAAAAAAAAAAAGTTGTGGTAGAAAACACACAATGGGTTTTGCTACAATATCTACTTGATGTCATTTCACTAAATGTTTTAAAAGTTCACTCTATTTAAAGCCATTTTAATATATGAGGTTTCTTCTGAAAATATTTCAAGTTTTCCAAATATATTAAAGAGATGTTTACCTCTCTCCCAAGATAATTTCATGCAGTTAGGCATTAAAAAACATTATATATGACATTATACTATAAACACTAACACATACAAAGACATACCTAAGGAGTGAATGTTGATACCGGCTTTTCATTTTCTACAAAATAATTTTCTTTGAAGAACTTACATCGTTGAGAAAGTTAAAAGCTTGAATGTATATAGGGCTAAAGCAGGTAACAGAAATATGTAAGTTGGAGTAAGAATGCTGCCAGGCAAAACTATGGAAAATGTACAATCTGTTGTCATCTTAGGGGTGCCCATTCACTTAGAAGCATTAAAAAAATAAAAAAGAAAGAAAACACCAAGACACGTCTGATTCTTCTTGCTTTGATCAACATTTTATAACTTCTGATTTAGAAAGTCTTGTTAGGTCTCATTTACTACCTCAACTGCCATTCTTACACAAAGGCCAGAGAAAGTTCTGACTGTAGAAGATAAAAAAAATCAATACAAAAATACCTTAATTTTATATATAAAAAAGTAGAAAGAAAAGAATAATTTGATAGCACAACTAGAATAATTCATGCTCTGTTGGCATTTTTATATCTACAAATATGATTTTTTTGTAAATATGATTAAAAGCACATATGAAGTAAATCACTACCACACATCTGTAGAAATGCTTCACTTTTTGTATTTGCTAGTTTTGTATGGTTTTATTTTTCACTGACGGTTAAGAGACTGTGTGCTTTTCATTTCATTTTCTCAACATATATACCTCAACAATAGCTCTTTACTATAGTTTTTCCCTTCTGACCATACTATTTTGACCCAGCAAAGAAGAAAGAAGTACAAATTTCTGAATGTTTTTCATACACAAAAATGGCAACTTCATAGAATTCAAAATGCTTTCAGGTATTAGCTTTCATTTGCTAAGCCAAACTGTAAGTTGATTCTAGCCATGAGCTGGAAAGGTCCTCAGAGCCTTTTTAAAACTAAAGCTTCAGAGTTCCTGCTACTTGCCCAAGAGCATGCGGTGTTTAGAAGATGAGTCCTAGGTCTCCTCTCTCAGTTCAGTGCTGTATCTGCAAATCTGTGGCTTTCCCACTTTTTCAAATGCATCTGCCATAAGAAATGTGTTTTCTATTGTGACCCAGCACGCTCTTTGTACTTATAACAGCAACAAAGGTTTCATGAGGTATTACTATCCTTCTAACGTGTAATATGTAATACTCTGATGTTTTCAGTGCCTACATATAATATAATAGAATTAAAACAATTAATAATTCCTCTTTCTGAAATCCACAAAGAAGAGAAAGTCCCTTAAGAATACTTAAAATGAAGCTTTCCCAATTATGGTCCCTTTCAGATGTGATTCTGTGATAAATTGATTTTCCATATTCTAGATCAGGGGTAGACAAACTATAGCCTGCAACCTGTTTTTGTCAATAAAGTTTCATTGGATGCAGTCATGCTCTTTCATATATATATTGTCTATGTCTGCTTTCACGCTACAATGGTAGAGTTGAATAATTTTGAGAGACTTTATGCTCACAAAGCTTGAAATAATTACTATCTGGCCCTTTAGAGGAAAAGTTTTCCATCCCCTGTTCTGGACAATGAATTAGAACCAGAAAGGAGCCATTTTACAACCAAATCTTCTATAAAAATGTAGAGTAATAATTATCCCTCACACAAGCTTTATAATTTTTAAGATATTCTCATACATATTACTTGATTTTATTTTTATAAAAACCCAGCCATATAGTTGGTGCTTTACAGGCATGGTGACATCTAAAGATGTTCAGTCAGGCTTCAGAGTCCAATTTTAGAGTCTCATCTGTTTTCTGCATATAACCTGGGCCTGGCACTACCTGGGTTAGCTCTACCGGTTAGAAGGGAAGCTCTCTTAACTGACCTTATCTAATCACTTTCAGGATTAATTAATGTTCTCCATTCCCTTTGTGATACTCACTGACTGTTGACAGAACAAAGCAGACACTAGGCTACTTTCTGAGACACGCAGGTACTTCTGTTATCCTTGTGGTGACATGTGCTTACTGACAGGCTGTTAAATGAATGCCCATTGTACTTATTATTGTGATAGTATAATTAAATTATGTGTATGTTAACTAATGAAATACGAATGCAAAAGAAGAAAAAGCATTTATAAAGATAGCTATTGTTCTTAGGAAAAGTATATTAAAAGCTTTGGAAAAACTCAAGTAAAATGTCAGTAGAGATAGGTTGCTAAAAAATATGCTGTAAGAAATTAGAGTGCAAACATTAAAAAATATCCATCTACACTTAGGTGGTTGGCCCTTAGGTTTTTGTTTTATCTTTAAGAAATTGAAATAGACTACACATTTTTGTGCAGTTTATGTAAGAAAGAAAAATTGAAACACATTCAAACTAAAAGGTCTTGGTCTTACATCAAATGTTTGGTGAATAAATGTGCATTTATATTTTAAGTGTTAAAAAAAGTCTTATCTGGAAAATGGATGTTCCCTTCTGCTAACAGAAAGAGTTGCATGCTTAGAGACTTCAAAAGATTTGAAAATTATTGGTAGGACCTACACCAAGATTGAGTTCTTCAGACTTTCTGTCCAGTGCTCTTTCTGCCATTCTACTGGAGATGCCTTCACTATCTACTATGCCCATAAGAATAAATATGGCATTCCCTTCTATTATAAATGGATGAATTGTCCAAGTGAACTAGCACATTTACATTTAGGGAAAGAATACTTTCAAATTTCACAAATATCACTTTATCAAACATCATCATTTCTGAATAATGGATTTTTGCCAGTATCTGGAGAGTCCAGTTCTCAGTCTGAACAAAACATTTTTTTCTAGTCATTATTAATGCTACAATGTTTTCATGTTTTTAGAGAAACACTTAACATGCTAAATTGATATTTTGTTTTATCAACTATTTCTTGAAATTTACAACCTCAATCATCTTGTTTAACTGACTTTGTGACTGTATGACACCATAACCTAGCTGAAAATTTAATTGCAATAACCGATTATTGACTGGCATCAATCAGCCTGTTTTTACAATTCTATTTTTTCTGCTTGCATATCGCCAGAATTTTGGAACCTCTGAAAATTCAACATTCCAATTTTCACGTACACATAAATCTTAAATTGGAAGGAGTGCTATAATCATAAATTGAGGATGCCAGTCAGTATCATGAAAGCATTTGGTACTACCACTAAATTTGCAAATATTGGTGCCATACAGAAAAATCCACTAAATACTGAGAAGAAATAATTTACTTATTTCCTATAGCTCAATAGGACAAGTGTTAGTAACAACGTTGATGCTTAATAACTGTCAGCCTTGAATAGATATTAAAAAATGAGACCAGCAGTAGCCTTATCTTTACCACAGCTGGTTAGTTTCCTAGTCTTTGGTTCTCCCCTCCCCCTCTCTCCCACCCATTTTTTTTGGGGGGGGGGATTGAAACCATAACATTATTAAAATGATTGGTGAACTCACGGATCATTAGACTTTGGAATAAGAGTGCCAAGCTCCTTGATTCGGTAATTAATATTATACCTTCTTCTTCTTTCAACTATTAAAAAAGAAATATTATTGATTATTCTCATTAAAGCATAATTCATTTTTGGTCAGCTGTAAACTTTCTTAACAATCTTTGAAAAACAATGAGCAAAAAAGTTTCATTTAGTGAAAAGGGTACTTCTCAAAAATAAAAAATTCAAACACATTTTATTCTAAAAGTAAAAATAACAATATTAGAATTGTGAGTCTATTATTCACAATTATTTTAAAACATTTTCTCTCAAAAACAACATTTTTATCATTCTTTGAAATGCAATAATATTCACTCATACTGATATATATATATATTTATATACTCTCCTTTCTCATACACGTCACTGAAAGGCTAACACAAAGTTTGCTACATGGTAGGTATGTGTGCCCAAATAGACTATGACCTCTTTGAGGGCAGGGACCATTTCTTTTGTATCTCCAGAGGCCTTGGCATGTAAAAGGTGCTAAATAAATGTACGTTGATTAGACTATAAATATAGTTTTCTAATTTAACAACTTTCAATAATACATAGAGCAGTGATTCTTAAACTCTGGCATGCATCAGACACACCTGGAGGGATAGTTAAAATAAATTTGTACCCCGCACCTAGAGATTCTGATTTTAGTAGGACTGGGTTGGGACCCAAGAATTTGCGTTTATAACAAGTTCCCAGGTGATGCCGATGCTGCTTGTCTAGGGCTTACACTTTGAGAACTACTGATGTAGGTTTTTATTCAGAGACTGTTTTCTCTGTTTGCATTTCTATGCATCCATTGCTTATGGAAATTTTGTGCATCCAGTAAATGTTCAATAAATGTCAAATATACAAATAAGGAGAGTTTTCTATATTGACCCTTACCTAAGAACAGTCTTATAGAGCACAGAGTAGTCCTATATTCCCAGTGCTCTATATTTCCAGTATCAGGAACCACAACTTTTGCATAATATTGTTTAAGTAGATAACATTTTTAAAGCTTTTTAGGGAAATGAAGGAAGTAAAATGTCATGAAGAAGAAGAAAACTATGTCAAAAACATTAAACGATACGTGCTTCAAAAATAAGATCTGCTACTAGAAACAAGGAAAGTCATGAAAAAAATATCAATTGTCTTGGTGAACCTACTCTACAAAGCAATTTACCATGAATGAACTTGACCTTCAAAAATAATACATTGGGATTCCTCTGAAATTAGGATATAATTGATTCTTGGGAGAGTTTATTTTCCCTCTTTACCAATCCTGTTTTCCTATGCATGTGATTCAAAAAACTGACACCATATAAAAAACTGAAAAGAAAATAAACAAAGATAATGCTGATAGAAATACATTTATATTTTACAGTGAGAATTTATTAGTAAGTCTATGTTCACACATACTCACTCCTATATTATAAAACAGACTTTTAAATATAAGATGAAGAGCAGCTAGGAAGGATGTTCACAGTTTTATCTCAAAATAGGAGACTGGTTTAGTCCTATAATGTTTTATCAAAATCTATTATTTAGATGCACCTTATGTAAAATATCAGAAATTCCTACCCAGCTCTTCTTAGATTGTGCCCAGTAAAACTTTTAATGGCTAATTATGATGAGAAGTTTGGTTCCTAAATGTTTTCATCTCCAGTACTAGTTGTCTGTAAAGGAGTCAAGTTTTAAGAAATTACTAAACTATTTCATGCTACATGTGATTTCACTCGTCACCGAGTTTTTGATATATTCACTCATTCCTGTCCTTAGATCCAAGCAAAAGGGGCCTCTCTTCTCAGACCCCATACTGATGAGGAGCCCCCTTTGCCTTTTCTTACCATACCCATCCACACTGAGCAAGGCAGCCACAGGACAAAGGGATCCCCCTTCTAAACTACATTCCGGGTAATTTGCAACAGGAATATCTTCCCAAACACCCTGAGCCTGTTCAGGCTGCTTCCCAGGTCCATCCTCTTGAGGGAGGATCAGGACACCAAGGTGCTTACCCTAGTCCCAAGATGCAGACAAAGGGCAGCTGTTTGCAGAGATATGTATAGAACTTGAATACACAGAATGAGGGGTTCCCACTCGTGTCTGAGGCCACTTGCAGCATAGAAATGCAAGTGGCCTCTAGGACGTAGACAGAGAAGTGAGATGGGCTGCTGGCTAAAGGCTGGCATTGCCCCACCCTGACATTCCTACTCAGAATTCCAAGGATCTGAGAATTCTTATTTCACACCTGGCCTTCCAATCTTTAGGAAGGATAGAACATACTTAATTTAGCATTTCTAGCTTGAGTTATAGCTTTTAAGTATTTAGACATCTGGTAAGTGGGACTTTATTTGTCCTCCAGCCATGATCCTCACAAATGTTAAGGGATATCCTAGATTCATATATAAAATGTGATATTAATTTTTTGTAACACTGATATCTCCAAAAAGGAAGATCCCTAAGTAAGAGAATCCAAATTAGAAAACTCTTTGATAATGGTCATACCAGGCACCTATCATACTTTACATTAAATGACCTGTTATTTAAAGTGCAAATGTAGAGGAGAGAAGAAAGGAGCAAGGAAGGTAATAGTTAGCAGGCTTAAAACTAAGAGAGAAGCCTTTGTCTCCTTGATGTATTATTAATTCCTTCTGGCAACAACTAGCTCTGTCTTTCAGGTTCTACTTGTCTCATAAACTGCACCAACACTTATCTGCTCTGCCACTAAGTGATCAGAATCAAATCATTTCCCTCTCCGCAATTACTCTAAGGACTGTTATAACCACAGGTCAGCCCTCTTCTCAGTCACACAGCCAACCTACTCTGTGACGTAGGCAGATGCTTGATGAACAGATATATGCAGGCTTCACGGGTACATGTAGAATCAGTTTCAACTAACCACATGTAAGGAAATTCCTGGTTTGTTTTAGGGCTTTAAAGTTTTTATTTAATTCTATTCTATTCTATTTTTTTCTCATTTTTTGATTTGGCTCCCAGAACAAAAAAGCTTCACACTCAATTAGTCAAGCTCACTTAAGACAGTTAAGCATTTGAGACATGACAAAGCACGCTAAAGCTCAACTTGCCCCTCAACAACTTCCCTGGACTGCATTTACCCATCTCATGTGACCCATTATCAGAGTCAAATTGACCCCCAGGAAGGCGTAAGAGGCCTTATCATTAGGAAGGGAGGAGCAGATAGACACAGAAAGATAAGAACCTGGAGTCACATTTCTTGCTATTTAAATGGTGCATATTTTCTAAAGTCACTTTTATCTCTTTAAACCTTGGAGTCATGAGTCACAACTGAGTTCAGACATAACTCAATGCTCACATGCAGTCTTCGAGAGAGAGAGAGAGAGAGAGAGAGAGAGAGAGAGAGAGAGAGAGAGAATGATCAAGGAGAGAACTTGAGGTGCTGAACTTCATAAAAATGTCTAGCTTTTCTGAGAGTTCACATTGTTTAAATTTCCCAACATAGCTCTACCAGTGAGCATGTACACTTCTGGTCATCTGACCTCAAAATATTTATGGGGCAACAATAAAACATCACACATTTTAAATTCTGCATTTCCTCTTGCATTAATTAATTTTGTTTTGAAAAAAGGAAAATATACTCACTGAGGTTGTGGTTGTCCTTTTTTTGTCTCTCTTTTGCCAAAGCTCGAGTATCAGTTTCTGATCGAAAGGAAGACAATTGAAACAGTACTTATTTCTACTTTACAATCCTTCCAGTCAACATAATTCAGAAATACTAGTGAAAATACAATATTACTTGCTCCAAGTGGTAAAATATATATACATATTTTTTGCAAATATTCAGAAATTTGGAACAGAGTGCTCTTTAGTAAGAAGGCAGTGACAAAACCTATGGGCTTTGAGCAGTAAAACCTGGATTTGTATTCTGGCCCTCCACTTAATAGCCTTGTGAACTGTTACCTAAGTTCTCTGTGTCTCAGGCTTCTTATCTGTAAAACTGATATAATACCTGATAATCACTGTGATGATTAAAATGGGTACAGCACACAGAAAATATTAAACTGCTTAATCATTTTTATTAGTATTGTTCTCAGAATTTTAAGATTATTCAAAATTATTACAACCTAAATTTTTTATAAAAAATTATGATTTCTACATCCTAAGAATTGGAACTAAATACATTTCTCAGATATTCCTATTGGACAGCTCCATACTTTCAGTAAGTGACACTTCATGTGCTATGTAGTTGTGAGCATTTGTGATAGTCAGTCTCCAATATGGCCCACGATGATTCTCACTCATGATATTCACACCTTTGTTAGTGCCGTTCCACACTGAATAAAGCTGACCCGTGAAACCAACAGAATTTTGTGGGAATGATTAGTGTGGCTTCCCAGACTACATCATAAAAGACATTTTCAGCTTCCCACTTTGGTGTCCCTTGAATTGCTAGTTGTCATGTCATGTGGACACCTGAGCAGTCCTGTGGAGAGGTCAATGTGGTAAAGAACCAAGGCCACTTGCCAACAAGCAGCACCGACTTGGAACACCTGTGAGTGAACCACCTTGGGAGTGCATCCTCTCTCCCGTCAAGTGGCAAATGTCTGTACCTCTGGCCAACATCTTGACTGCAACCTTATGAGAGACTCTGAGTCAAAACCAGTTTTACAGGTCACCTCCGGAATTTCCGAACCATAGGAATTGTATAAGATAATGTTTATTATTTCAAGCTGTTAAATTTTGAGTAATTTGTTATATAGCAATAGATAATTAATACAATGTTCTTTGAATTATTCTAGTTTTAAAATAGAAATACATTTATTTAAATTTAGTTAAGGCTACAGTCATTAATTTTAGTCTAAATAATTTGAATGCATAGATATTTTTGAGTTATTGGTTAGACTCCAAGAATGGATATATTGCATTTATTAAAAATGTTTATATTAACTATATAAAAATATTTAAAGACCAGTGTTTGAGCTCCAAACTAAAAATTTGTTATAGAAATTTCGACTGAGTTTTATTTTATTCTTATGGAGAAACTAACACTGGTCTTGTAAGCCATGAAATCCTTATTTTGATCCACTTCTGCTTCTAATCAGCTGTATGACTTTGGGAAAATAACTCCTCTGACTCTTGATTCCCACATCAACATATTGGAGGAACTTGACAGTGCCCCTATAATTCCTTTGAGTTGTAACAATTTTGAGATTTACTATTGAAAACTGAGGGGTTTTTACCCACATGAGAAAGTTAAATGTGAATCATGAAATCCATAAAACAAGCTAAAAAGGGGAAAATCTAATTTTCCTTAATCTATTAATCTGTTCTTTTGCAATCATGTTAATAAATTGCATCTATTCAATATCAAAATGAACCTATGTTAAGTGAAGAACTTAGTCAAACTGTCATATACATATGAATAGAAGTTATGTGTATATTCACCCAATTCCTAAAATAATTAATTAATTCAATTGAACTGTAAGTTATGCTAGCTTGCTGTTTGGTTGCCATAGAGGAAAAAAAGATGGATTTACTCTCTAAATGTCTTCCATTTTAACTATTTTAATAATATTTTTAAAATCCTCTTTAGCTTGGAAATATGTCACTCATGTCTTATGTAGTTGATTTTTAAAAAGGATAAAACTATAAAAGCAATGTTACCTGTAATTTCTCTTTTCATTGGTAGACTATTTGGACAAGAAGCACTTGTAAGGCCCATATTAACTGGTGAAATTCCCTGCTCACCACTATACACATCCAAAATACTTCCAGAAAGCTTTAGAGGAAAAAGGAAGAAAAGATCAATCAAATCTTCATTGGATATTGACAAAGTATTTAGATGTTCATTTTAAATTTACCACTTTATTAATAGTAATTTGTAATATATAGCATTTTAATTTTAAACAAAAGTGAGTATGCCTTAACTTTGTAAAATCATTGTGGCATGCTTATGGATAAGTTATGTTGAAAAAAGCTATTTGTATTTAAGCAAAAGGAGAAGTTAGTTCACTCACGAAGAAAAATTTTGATTAATATTTACAAAGTTATGGGAATTTGATCCAGCACATTACCTGGTTATAAATGAAAAAGATTGAAAATATCATTTTTGACAAAAATCAATATACATATTAGCAAAGCTGGAAAGTTCATTGCATATCATAAATTAGGTATAATGGTTGAACATTTTGGAAGCCTTCTTAATACCATCAGTGCTACCAGCAACTCACAGTCAAGAGGTGTTCTACACTGTTAATTAAGTGAAAAACTTTCTTTCCTTCCTGGAAGGCATACTTTTCTCAATGTACACTTAATGTTCTAGATTATTATAAATATCCTAGCTGGTAACCAAAAGTAGTCTAAAACTGCTTTTACCTCTAGTGGATATAGGGTATGTCTAATTATAGCAACACTGCAATTCTTAAAGTGCTTCTTGGGAACAATTTTTCAGAAAGCTAAGATACTTCATACACAATTTAAAATCGTACCAATTTGTTAGTTAAAATGTGCTTATTGATTTGATCTCCCAAGAAAAAAATTTAAGTAATATTTGTAACTCAAGTTAATATTCATTATTCCAGAACAAGCTACATTTAAAATATAAGATTTGAATGTTTAAAATATTTCCATTCTAAGTATCTTTATTTCATTTCTGGGAAGTCAACCAAGAGCTGAATAAGCAGTATCTTTTTTCTTTCCTAAGGAACTAAAAATAATACAAGTAACCAAGCGAAGCTATAACCAGATTATTATGGAGACTCTAACATCTTATTCCCACTTTTTGTAAAACTCCAGTTCAAACTGAGGGAAATTTTTTAATATTTATAAAATCAGACTGAAAATAAATGTGAAGACCAAAATTAGTTTCTGACATAATAATCTATTAAACTATATAATAATATTGTATATTTCTGAGGGAAAAAAATCATTGAAAATACAGTGGAAATCAGGCTAATATTTAAGTGTATGTGCATATCAATAAGGACATTATAGATTGCATATGGTATTCTGATGTATATTTTCATATATTGGTTCTTCTCATTATTTACTCTATTTGGACTCCTCATCTTTATTTTATATAAATTCATTGTTTTAAAATGTATTTTTGCTTCTGGGACCTTAGAAGGGAGTGCCTTAAGTGGGATATTTATTCCCTCTCAATTTCCTCATCTGAAAAGTAGGGACAGGGACAAAGTTGACCAAATTGGATAGATGATGAGTATTAGTATCAGTACAACACAATTAGGAAGAAATCCTAAAGGCAGATATTTCCCTAACATGTGAGTCATTTAGTTATATTGGTAAAATTTAAAAGTTTCCGAAATCTTTTTTTGAAAACCCTGTTGGTTATAAGCTGGGGCATCACCAACCTGAATTGTTCATTTCCACTGTGCCTTTGAGAAACGTAATGGACATGCTGAACAAAAAGACAGGGAGTGAGGGAGAAGGAAGGGGGAAAGAACTAGGAAAAGGGCACTTTTCTCTGAAGAGTTTGAATTCCGATGGATTTCAATGCAGCAGTGGCAAATAGCAGAAATGTTTGAGAAGAAAAGGCGCCATATTACATATACACTGCAACAATAAAATGACAGATTCCTAACTATAGCATCTCACTGGGTCCATATTACCTCGTCAGACTGTACCCAATACATTTTTCCTTAGAAATGGGTCTGGAATTCTGAAAATGAATCTAATCCTGCTTAACTGTGGGTATATTACATCCTCTCCTGACCTTGGTTATTGTCAATTTATGCCCTGAAGCACAATGATTAATAACCTATTTAATTTTATGCTGTAGGTACTACTCTATTTCATGTAAATAGCTAATCACTTTTTGAATATCATTAAACAATTGGTTTCAATTTCAAAGTATGTAATACATCTCACATAATCTAAAGAGCTTTTTCTCCATTAAAAGATATAAGGGTACAGTGTTAGTGAAAATTTAAAGATTACATAGACATTGGAAAAGGTTTACAAAGCAAAATTATAACTACTTTTTTTAAAGGTATAAGTTACTTAGGTATTAAGGTCTAAGTCTTAGCTTTATTTTATAGAGTAGTAGGCAACTGGATAGATATTTTATGAAGAAGTATTTATTATTCTGGTTAAAACACAGGTTACTTTTTCAGAAAAGCAAAATCATTGACATAACAATAGGGAAATATTATTATTAGAAATAAACTCACAAATTTTAAAGACATCTAATAAAGAATTAATTATAAATATTTTCAACAAGGTAAAAAACATACTCCTCAAGACAATTCTTCTTTCCAGTAGAAAAAAGTGAACTCCTGATCTAAGAAGTTGCTTTGAAGTGAGAAGTGATTGGCAGTGGTTCCTGATGTCCAAGATTCTCTACCCTAGATTTTAGTCACATCTCATTACTAAGATCATAGAGACTTAAGTGGACTGAGCACTGGCCTTTCCACACATATGCTACCTTTCAGAGTAGCCAATATTCCCTAAAGAAAATTAGCTCACAGGTCAATATATCAAAACGTTAGGGGAAAATGACTATTTTAAAAGTTAAACAATATGGAGTGTTAGAAATAACACCAAAAGCAAAAATTTTAGAAATAAGAAGTAAAAGATCACATGAAACCAAGTCTTTAAAATTGACCTGTGTACATTCTAAAAGAAATAAAGATATTTATAATATCTTTATAATATAACTTGTAATAATTTATAATATAAAATAATAACAAGAAAGCATAAAATGGCTGAAGTGATGAAGCAGAAATAGGAGCTATGAAAATATAATACTTGAACAAAATAAAACTATGGAAAAACAGCATAATGCATATACTTAGAAAGAAATAAAGGAATTACCAAATTAAAGTAATCTCTCAGGAGGGTGATGAAAAGAACCAAGAAACAAAGCATATGAAAGAAAATCTAATTAGTATGTAGGATAGAATTATTAGAACTAAAATACAGACAGGTATTAGGACTCTCAGAGAAAAAGAATAAATAAAACTGGAAGGAAGAAAAAATTTTAAGAAATAATGGAGATGCATTTCCTAGAATTAACACTAAATAAAAGACCAAAAAGTCTTTTATTTTATCTCATCTTATTTTATCATTGTTTTATTTTGATTTAAAAATCAAAGGGCCTATAGAATATCAAAGAAGAAAAATGTACACCCAGACACATTATAGTGAAATTTAAGAGTATACAATGACAAAGAGAAAGATCGAAAAGCCTAAAGAGAAAAAGAGAAGATTATGCTCAAAGGAATAAGAATCTGATTAACATAAAAATTTTTCAATAGCAAAATGGATGAAAGAAGAAAGTGAATCAGTATTTTTCAAATGTTTAAAGAAAAGGACTTAAAATACAGAGTTTTATATCCAGCCCAAATATCATCCACATATGAGGTCATGATGAAAAATATTCTTAGAGGTATAAAATGCTTAAGAATATTTTCCCTCAAAGACTAACACTGAAAACAGTTTTGCATGAAGTAAATATGATATAATAAAATATGTCATAAAAAATAATCAAATATCTTGGTAAAGTGGTTGTAGTCTAAAAAAGAAGAAGGGAATCAAAATCAAAGATAAAATGAAATGTATAGGGCTTCCCTGGTGGTGCAGTGGTTGGGAGTCTGCCTGCCGATGCAGGGGACACAGGTTCGTGCCCCGGTCCGGGAAGATCCCACATGCCGCGGAGTGGCTGGGCCCATGAGCCATGGCCGCTGAGCCTGCACGTCTGAAGCCTGTGCTCCGCAACGGGAGAGGCCACAACAGTGAGAGGCCCACGTACCACAAAAAAAAAAAAAAAAAAAATGAAATGTATAACAATATAACTCAGTATTAAAGTCTAGATAATATCAGTATGATTGGATTGGAGTAGTAAAAAAGCCAATGGATGTGAAAGTGGTAAAAAAAAAATTACTAAAGAAAAACATATTAAAATATAGGACTCACTTAAATAATAAAATAAGATGAAAGGAACAGATGAAAATATATCAATAAGAATAATCAATGTAAATAGGTCAAACTCCTCAGCTAAAAGGTTGACAGTTTGGTTAAAAAGACAGTATTTAGATCTATGTAGCTTACAAGAGACACCACTACATTGCAAAAGGACACAAAAGATTGAAAATTAAAAGATGGGAAAAGATATGTCCAGCAAATTATAACCATAGGAAACCAGTGAACTACATTAATATCAGAGAAAATAGGCTTTAAAATTAGAAAAATTAGGGCTAGAGAGAGTCACTATCTAATAATAAAGAATTCAAAACTCCAAAAAGGCACAGCAATTATGAGCAGGCTTGTACCTAATAGAATAACCTCAAAATATGAAACAAAATGTTTGTAGCTACAAGGAGAAATTAATAAATCCATCAACATATTGGGAGATTTCTCCCTGTTTTTTGAAAAGTCAAGTAGACAAAAATAATCAGTAATGTTCTAGATGTGAACAATAAAAGTAAAGTCTTGGCCTAATACATGTATATAGTTCTACATCTACAAATTAGAGGACACACAGTTTTCCAAGTACGTATGGAACGTACATAAATATTGATCACGTACTCAGAAAAAATACTAAAACCAACTCCTCCCCCCCAAAAAATTTCAAACATTTCATAGAGTCCTTGATTTCCTATATATTTAGAAATTCTTAAGTGACTCAAGAGTAAAGACCAAATCATACTGTAATTTAAAAATAAATGAAAGATACTGAAAACACACATAAAGAAACTTCTGGAATATGGCAAAATAATGCTTTGAAGGAAATTTATGCCCTTAAATATGAGAAAAACAGATAAAATTTTGAAATTTGATAAACTAAATAAATTTCTCAAGAAGTTAGAAGAATAACCAAATAACCCAAAGCAAGTAAAATAGATAGTAATATAAGATCATAAATCAGTGAAAAACAAAACAATGCAAAAGACAAGTTTTATTTTGTTTTTTCAATTAACAAACTTGACATGCCTCTTACAAGACTGATTAAAAAGAATGAAGACTAAACAAATGATATCTTAAATGAAAGGAGGATATAACCACAGTACAAGTTGAGATTTATAAGTTTTTTTCCTCAAGGATCAGGAACAAACGAGACTGGGACACCACCCACTTTCTTTCGCCACTTCTTTTTAACTTAGTGTTGGAAGTCCTAGCCAGAGCAATTAGGCATGGAAAAGAAAGTCATTCAAATTGGAAAAAAGTAAGTAAAATGATTTTGTTCACAGATGATATGATCCTATATTTAGAAAATCATGAGGCTACACACACACACACACACACACACACACACACACAAGTATGAAAGCTAATAACTGAATTCAAAGTTGCAGGATACAAAATCAACATGCAAAATATGTTGCATCTTTACACACTAACAAAGAACATATTAAGAAGTCAACTCCATTCACAATAACATCAAAAAGAATAAAATATTTGGTAATAAATTTACCCAAGGGGGAAAAGACTTAGACACTAAAAACTAAAAAACATTGTTTAAAGAAATTGAAGAAGATATAAATAAATGGAAAGATATCCCATGTTTTTTGATGAGAAGACTTAATATTGTTAAGATGACAGTTCTACCCAGAGCAATCTACAGATGCAATCCAAACCTATTAAAATCCTAACAGTGGTTTTTGCAGAAATAGAAAAACCCATATTAAAACTCATATGGAATCTCAAAGGACCCTGAATAGCAAAAGCAATCTTGAAAGAGAACGAAGTTGGAGGACTCAAATTTCCATATTTCAAAGCTCACTACAAAGCAACAATAATCAAAACAGTGTGGTACTGACATGAAGACAGACATAGAGAGTGGAATAGAGAGCCCAGAAATTAGTCCTCTAATATATGGTCAAATGAGTTTTGACAAGAGTGCCAAGACCAAGACAGTTTTTTCAACAAACAATCTTGAGAAACTAGATAGCCATATGCAGAAGGTGAGGTTGGATTCTTACACCATAAACAAAAATTTCTCAAAATGGATCAATGACTTAAACATAAGAGTTAAGGCTATAACACTCCTAGAAGAAAAGATGAGGGAAAATCTTCATGATATTGGGTTTGGTGATGATTTTTTGGATATGATAGCAAAATTACAGGCAACAACAACAACCAAAACAGATATATTGGACTTCATCAAAATTTAAAACTTTTGTACATCAAAAGACACTATCAAGTGAGTGAAAGGACAACTCACAAAATGGGAGAAATTACTTGCAAATCACATATCTGTTCAGAGATTAATATCTAGACTACATAAAATAAACTCATATGACTCACAAAAACAACAAAAACAATCCAACTTAAAAAATGAGCAAAGAACTTGAATAGACGTTTCTCTGAAAAAGATACACAAATGACCAATAAGGACATTGAAAGATATCAACATCATTAGTCATTAGGGAAATATAAATCAATACCACAATGTTTTACAACTTCACACTCATTAAGATGACTATTATTAAAAGAAAGGAGGGCTTCCCTGGTGGCACAGTGGTTGAGAGTCTGCCTGCCGATGCAGGGGACACGGGTTTGTGCCCCGGTCCGGAAAGATCCCACGTGCCACGGAGCGGCTAGGCCCGTGAGCCATGACCGCTGAGCCCGCGCGTCCGGAGCCTTTGCTCCACAAAGGGAGAGGTCACAACAGTGAGAGGCCCGCGTACCGCAAAAAAAAAAAAAAAAGAAAGAAAGAAAGGAAAACATGTTGGTGAGGCTATGGAAAAAATATTACCCTTGTTCATTGCCACTGAGAATGTGAAATGATGCAGCCACTGTGGAAAACAGTATGACAGTTCTTCAAAAGTTAAACATAAAATTAGCATATGACCAACAATTTCTCACCTCTAGGTATATACCAGTAAGAGTTGAAAGCAGATACTCAAACAGATATTTGCACACCAATGTCCATAGAAGCATTAAAGAGCCAAAGGGTAGAAACAATCCAAATGCCCATCAATAGATGAATGGATAAATAAAACGTGGTATATACATATAATGGGATATTATTCAGCCATAAAAGGTAATGAAGTACGGATACATGTTACAACATGTATGAATGTTATGCTAAGTGAAATAAGCCGATAGAAAAGGACAAATATTGTATGATTCCACTTACATGAGGTACCTAGAATAGTCAAATTTATGCAGGAAGAAAGGAGAATAGAGGTTACTAAGGGCTGGAGGTAAGGGAAAATGGGGAGTTATTGTTTAATGGGTTCAGGGTTTCTGTTTGGAAGAATGAAAAAGCTCTGGGAATGTATAGCAGTAATGGTTGCACAACAATGTGAATTTATGTTATGCCACTGAATTGTACACTTTAAAATGTTTATAATAGCAAATTTTATGTTATACATGTTTTACCACAATAAAAAAGATAATAACAGAGATTACCTATAATAATTTTCCAATGACTGTGAATGTTTAGGAAAAATACATAAATTTCTAGAAAAGTATTATTTGGTAGAACTTACTACACAAATAATTAATAGTCTTGAATAGTCGTATGATTACTGAAGAAATCAAAACAAGCTTTAAACATATTACACAAGAAAATATCTGAACTAGACAGTTTTATGGGCAAAACTGTCACATTTTCAAGAAACATACCATCTCAATTTTGTACAAACATTTCCAGACAATAGAGACAAGAGAAAATATGTTCCAATTCATTGAGACTGAAACCATATGAAAACATTATGAGAAACAAATATTATAGACCCATTTCATTCATTCTATAAATCTTAAGCAAAATATTATTAGTAATTTTAATTCAAGAGAATATAAAAAAGGTAACTTACCATAATCAAGTTGGATTTCCCATAAATATATTTTATGACGTTAAAAAAGAAAAAGAAACTCTATGATCATCTCAATAGATTTTTTAAAAGTATCTGATAAAATTCAATCCCATTTATTATAAAATTCTTAGTTTGTGAGAGGACAATAACTTTCAATAATAGAAAATACAGCTTTGCCTGTGTTTAAAATCAGTGTTTCCCTATGAGAAAATAAAATCTGGGTCCAAAATTATTGTACAAATATTCATATAACCATTTACTCTCAGGCCAAATACAGTAAAGGGCAGCAAAAATGATCTGACCTAAATTCCACATATGTTTTTTTCTGTTTTGGCCTCTTCCCTCTCCATGTACTAAGTCCAATCTATTACCCAGTTATGACATTTTTTTCTTTTAAATCATTGGTCAGTTTAAATTTTTTTCCCTATCCTCGTATCTCAAGATCCTCAGGGCCTTCAGCCTAAGATATGTCCCTTCCTCCAGTAGTCCTCCATCCCTCTCAGTTAGTTTCCAACTGCTCCTCTCAAACCAACTCATGTTTTAAAAAATACAACTTTCTTCTGATCTCTCTCAGCTCAAAAACCTAAAATTTAAACCTCTCCCCTTTAACTCATATATTAAGTTCAAACCCTTGTGTCCAGCTTTCAAAATCTCATTAAATGGCCCCACATTATCTGGTCAACATTATTTCCCACTACTCTCAAGTTCTGAAAGATTTCTCATCACCACATACACATATGTAGACTATGTCACAGCTTGTAAGAATAGATCTCCCACTCCAGTGGGAGGGAAGAGGCAAGAGGATAGAATGTTGCCAAACGGAACCTATGAATCCGCATATGGAGAATTTTTAAAAGATAATAAAATACAAGCAATATCATAATATATATATGCAACATCATAGATAGTTGAGTATTTATTATACACCAGATATTCAGATAAGCATGTATCACAGTAATAACAAAAAACAGCTTC
The DNA here is from genome assembly GCF_008692025.1 of Phocoena sinus. Taxonomy (NCBI): domain Eukaryota; kingdom Metazoa; phylum Chordata; class Mammalia; order Artiodactyla; family Phocoenidae; genus Phocoena; species Phocoena sinus. The sequence goes on along the minus strand of NC_045771.1, from coordinate 33,973,474 downwards.
TCAGGTAATCTCTATAATAACTTTGTGAGTGAAGTCTCATAGTTCCCATTTTAAATATAAATAATTAAAACTGAAAAATTAAGTACTTATCTCCAGATCATACAGTTGTAATAAATAAAAGACTTGAGATTAAAACCTAGGTCCGTCTAACACAGAGGCTGGATTCTTTCCTGCCTATCCTATTGTGGAAGGGCTCTTGCCTTAACACTTTTAATGGTAAGAAGTGTTTTGAAAACTCAAAAAAGTTGGATCCCATTGGAGAATATTTTTCTCAGTTTTATTCTTTCCCACTGTTATTTTCTGCACCTCAAATGTCCTCACGCTTTCTTTAAGTATCAAACTACAACCTACTCTCTAAGGCTCAACTTAAGGTCCAAACCATCTCCAACATTCTCCCTACAGCAACCTGGCTTAATTTTTTTCTTCACCAAAATGCTATAGTATGAGGAAACTTGACCACAAATTCAATAATTTAATTCATTTTTGTTGTTTTACCCCTCTTCATTTATATTCACTCAGCAAGAGAGAGGGTACTATAGTACCCAGGAACACTCATCATGTTTCTGAAAACTGATTATGTAAAACCCTGAGAATTTCCTGGAGATACATACATGTGCATTTGTGTATACGCATACATACATATAATATGCATATATGTATGTTACATATGGGTGTGTGTGGTGTGTGTGTATCTATCCCCCAGATAATCTCATTATAAATACAAAAAAGGAAAAAAAATCATATATATATATATATACATATATTTCCAGACAATTTTTCAGTATAGAGGCTAAATGAAGAAAAACTTCTAAACTCACACATAGATGTGTATGTGTGATATCTATATATCTATATCTATATCAAATATTTAGTGTGAGTTTCATGGGAAAGTGAGGGGATTTTGAGTTGTTTGGACCTATTTTGCTTTTCTCTGAAGACATTTACTGTGAATGCAAAATGGCAAAATTGAGCTTGAGACTGTTAGATAGAATAATTGTAGGCATAGAAAGAAGATAAACTTCAGGAATAAAGAGTGAACACTGTAGGAGAGCATATATCACACAATGTAAGCATATATAAAAACTGGCATTTAAGAGAATATTTTCTTTCCTTTTGTGTATTTATTCTTTCCTCTAGTTTACCTTTAAACATAGTAAACTAGATTTTTCCAGTTTTAGGACATGTACAATTGATCTCCCCCTAACTTTATTTTATTTGCTGAAGCAGGGCTATGAGGTTTGAATGATAAACATTGAAAAGAGAAATCCCACTGAGTTTTTTTTTTTTCGTTCTATTATAAGTGAATAAAAATAATCTGTTGGGCGGGAGTGGGAGATTCCTGTCCTTGACCAGCTGGTTCATAAAGCAAATAGAAAAGATAAAATACAAAACAGAGAATGGTAACATAATAAATGCTTTTGCATCATACAGTTTATATATATATAATCTGTTTAGTACCAAATGTAAACGCTGCAACAAATAATTAGTAGAACCTTCACTTTTTGATAAAAAGGTCACAATATAACATTACTTTTAACAATTGTTTAACTAAATAGACTATAAAAATATTTTTACTGTAGCCAAAGCATTAAAAACTATCTTCTAAGTAAATAAGCTTGTCAGTACAGCAGATTATATGTTACACTTTTCAATGCTCAACTTCTACATACCTTATTTTATTGACTATTAGTTTATAAAGTTTAAATTCAGTATTTAAGGTGGTTTCATCTCCAAACATTGAAAGAATTCCAAAATGCACTTGCTCACCAGTTTTAACTTTGAAGTGTCTATAACCTTCACAATAGCAATGGTTTTCTCTTTCTCCTTCATCATTTTCTTTTCCTTACCCTTGCAAGCAATAACTGGGAGAGCTGTGCAGAAACTTCTAAGGTGAACTTTGGTTCTTCCTTGGACTTTAAGTCTAATCTGCTCTAGATTGTGATTGACAAAAGCTTGCTTGTTGGTGTTATGTAGTCCTTTCAAGTTGCAACCAAGCACAGGGGGTTGTTAATATTTACTCAGCCTTTGTCTCTGAAATAGTCTTGAACTATAACAGTATACTGGGATTGTCAAACGCCACCAGCATTTACAGACACTTGATTGAAAAATACCCATCTATGATAAAAGAAATGAGTCACTGTGCACAACCACATCTCTGAAAGGGAGAGGTGAAACTAAGACTAAAGGGTAGAAATTATAGGGAGACAGATTTAAACTCAGAGGCTAAACAGTCCTTTGGCTGGAGTGTGACAGAGGATCGGATCAGGCTAAGGTCCCTTCAGAGTCTAAGATTCTACAATTCTATGAAATGGCTTCCTTCTGAGGCTGCTAGCACAGCAGAGTGGGTAAGATTGTGCATTTGGTGTCATACAGGATTGGATTCAAACCCCTCTCTTGCCATTCACTAACTATATGAACTTGAGTGAGTTACTGAACTTCTCTAAGCCTCTTTCCTCATTTGTAAAATGATAATCCATAATAATAGTCTCTATTTCATATGTTTGTTGTGGTGATTAAATTTTCATGAAAAGTGTTTTGCACAATCCTTGTCACATAGCAAGTACCCAAGGCATAGTAGCTATTATTATTGTTGTTATCCTTATTGCTGCTGATTTTTAGCCATTAAAACATTTCCTAAATGGTAATGTATAATGGGAACAATTTTAAAAAATATTGTGTGTGAATTTTAAAGTATTTATTTCATATGCATTTGCTGAGCACCTATGATGTGCTAGACATTTGTGCTGGGTACTGAGAATAAAATAATGAACAGGTCACTCTTTTAGGCTTTAGGGACACAGCAGTGAACAAGACAGACAAGATCACCAGCTTCCAGGAGTTTACATTTTAAGGGTGGGAGCACACAATAAATAGGTAAATAAAATAAAAAAACAAGATAATTTTTGTAACTCTAATCCTAAGTGTCCCAAGGAATTAAATAAGATATTGATTTAGGAAGTGTGGGATGGGGTCTTCCAAATAGGGTGATTGTGGAAGACCTCTCTGACAAGTTGATATGGAATAAAGATCTGAGGCATAAAGAGATAGTCATGCAAAGATTTGGACAAAATCATTCCAAGCCCAAAAAAGGAAATTTCATGGTCCTAAAATGATAATATGCATGTCATATTCAAGGAGTAGGAAGAAGGCTATCAAGACCAGAGCCTAAAGTTAAAGGGAAGTGCTGACTATGGTAAAGGATCCTGGTTATATTCTGAGGATTTCAGGAAGTTAACAGAATGCTCAGCAGTCAGAGAAACAGGATCTGAGTTTTGCTATGTGAAGATCATTCTGGCTGCTGTGTGATCAACAGCCGTAAGGGGGAAAGAAGTAGCAGAGAGCTTAGTTCTGAAGTTCAAGTGAGAGACGATCATAGCCTGGAAAAGGGTTTTAGTAGAGGAGCTGATAAGCTGTGAGATTCAGGAAATCTGGGATGCTGAGTAGGAAGGCATACTGATAAATGTGGTTGTGTGGAAGTAAGAGAGAGAAGAAGAATTACTTTTTTTGGAGGGTGTTGGTTCTAGATGGATAAGGAGGGGGACAAAAACTTCTTTTCAGTCAGATTAGGTTTGAGATGTCTGTTGGAAGCACAAGATGTTAGGGTAGCAGTAAGACATACAAATCTAGCATTAGGGGAGACAGCTAGGCTAGAGAAGGGTTGAGATCACCAACAGAATGTATAGATATGTGAGAAAAGAGGACTGAAGTCTAAGCCTGGGAGCACTTTAGCATGTAGATGTCTATTAGAAGAGAAAGAACCAGTAAGATGGGTGAAAAGCCAAAAACTATGGTGCTACAGAATCCCAGAAAATACTTCAAGAAGGAGGGAGTGGTCAACCATGGCTACTGCCACAGAGAAACCAAGCCTGGTGAGAATGGAGAATTTACCATTGGCTTTGGTATTGCTTGGTTTTAAGAGCTCTTTTAGAATTGTAAGGGCAACAGCTGTATTGGACAGTAGAGGATGGGAGGTAAGGAAATGGAAGCACAGAGAGTTCTGAGGGGTAGGGAGTCAGGAAATGGTGTGGTAGCTGGAGAGGAACTGCATTCAAAGGGAGTTGTTTGATTTGGTTTTATTTGGGGGGAATCTTAGTAAAGACAAGTGTAATGCTGATATTTATAATTCAATACATCAGAATAGACTGACGATATAGGAGGAGTTGCTATTTAGAGAGGGAAAGTGCTTGAGAAGGTAAGAATTTGTGAGATCTAGGACACAAGTAGTTGGGCTGGCTTCAGATTATGAGCTGGGACAATTCTATTCTAACAGAAGGGATGGCAGAGAAAATCAAAACAGATGCAGGTGGTCTTATAGAATTTGTGATGCAAAGCTAACAAGTAAGTTCTAATCTGATTGCATATATTTTCTCTCTGAAGTACGTTGTGAAAGAGAAATCAGCTAGAAAATGGAGAATGGATGGGGAATGGTGGAGATTTGAGAAGAGAAGAGAAAGTATAATGTTGTCTTAATTAATGAGAATTTTCACCAAGGAATAGCTGTAGTATTGTCTGGTAGTAGTGAAAGCCCCTATGAAATTTTGGTGATGTATTGGAGGTGAGTACTACGAGCAATGTGGTAAAATTTTATCCATTCAGCTACTCAGGTGAAGATGTGTAGTAAGATGAAAAATAAGTTTAATCAGGGTTGGGCTTTTGTTAGGAGAATAAAATGAAGAAAAATGGGTATATGCTAAGAGTGTTTGCAAGAGAAATGGTTATAGTACTTGACCAAGAATAGGTTAAGAAAGAAATTGTCAAAATGTCATGAGTGAGGGGCCGGGGCAGCCCACCCCACCCCCTGCCCCCACTGCCCACGAGGGCCAGTGTGGGCTCTGGGTGAGTGTGGCCATGGAGGGTTCTCCAGAATCAGGGCCCAGAGGTCCACGGGACCCAATCCCGGGCTTTGAAAAGAGCACAGCACAGCTGGCACTGACCTGGAGCACCACGCCACGCTTCCCCCAGGGTCAGCTGGAGGACCCAGAGTACAACCAGTTGGAGTACAAAGGTGAGCAGGGTGGGGCTGTATGCTGGGCACCACAGGGTGACCCACAGAGGCTGGTATTCAGCCCGAATCAAAGGCTGGCCTCAGACAACCCGTCTGGTGGACTGCAGTTTGCCAACACATAATGAAGAAAAGATTGGTTCAAAGAGGGAAAAGGCTGACGGGACTCCCAACCCCACACGACCACACCCCCCGGCCACAGATGGTAGAGCAAATTACGCCCTGGATGGAGGGGCAGACGAACAGCGATCCAGCTCACCAAGCTGAGCTCTACGCAACCCTGGCCTTGTCCTGCCCTTCCTGGAGGTCTCAGAGAGATAGAGACAGAGGAAGGAGAAGGGGGCCAGTTATTGCATACACTGGCCACTTTCATTTTCCAAGGTGGAGGAAATCCTCACCATATTAATGGCATGGAAAAAAGAAAGAAGAGGTATCCAACGGCAGAGGAAAGAGTCCAATGGACCTGATTCTCTGCACAGAGAATGCTGAAGGTGACCCCCTCCGCCCCCAAAAGAAAACAGGAACTCGTCAGGAAACTCATCAGGAAACTCAGTTCGATTGCAGGGTAGAAACTTCATCGACACTACAGAAATCGGTTGCCTTTCTGTACACTCACAACAAACTATCTGAATGAGGAAGGAAGAAGAGAACCCTGTGGACAATGACGGGAACAACACAAAAAAAAATACCTAGGAGTCCATCTAACCCATGACCTACAAGACCCGTAACTCAGAAAACTGGACGACAGACATACCAATGAAAGAAAATGAAAACAATACACACAAAACATGGAAAGATAGGTGGTGCTCATAGATTGGAAAAGTCCGTCTTGTGGAAATGATTCCACACCCCCAAGGCAATCCAGAGATGTAATGCCATTCCTCTCAAAATACCCACGGATTTTCTCAGACAAGTACAACCAAGAATTCCAAAATGCGTCTGGAAACACAAAAGAACCTAGAGAGTGTCAATACTCTCTTCAGACAGAAGCACAGACTTCGGACTTCCCACACTGCCTGATTTCCAACTAGCCTGCCAACCTGCCATCATCAAGACATCATGGTATAGGCACACAAGACATCCACATAGATCCATGGAGGAGAAAGGAGAGCCCAGAAAGAAAGCCACACTTGTGTGTCTATTCGTCTCTGACAAAGGAGGTGAGAAGGTCCCGTGGGGATATGATAGTCTGTGCAATGAATGGTGTTGGGGAGACAGGACCGCTCCATGCACAAGCATCTCAATGGATTCCTTTCTCGTGCCACCTACAACAAGAAACTCACACCAAATCGACTACTGCAACGTAAAACCTGAAGCCAGGCCAGGCCTAGAAGAAACCCATAGGTACTGCGTTCTTGGACCTCAGTCTTAGAACCATGTTTGTGGATTGGTGTCCCCAAGCAAGGGAAAGAGAAGCACAATAAAGCCAGTTGGGGCTCCAGGTGACTGAAAAGGTTTTCAACAGCACAGGCAAGCGTATGCATGATGAAAGAGGCAGAGGACCGAACGTGAGAAAACACTGATTTCCAAATGTTGTATCTGAGAATGGCGATCATCTGGAAAACAGACTGAGAAGTCGCACAACACAAGCCTTTGAGACACAAAAACCCTAACCTGACACTTAACCCTAATAATGTGTGTGTGTAATTATTTGCACTGATATTTTATACTCAACATACCTAGATTATGTATAATAAACATATTCTATATCAAAAAAAATGTCATGAGTGAGAAATAATAGCTATTGAAAACAGTGGTAGAGTCAATTGATTTGGAGTCTCCACAAACTTGAGCAATTGGTGAAGTAAGAACATTAGAGTAGGTGCACTGAAAAACAGAATGTAATGGTCAAAAAGTATGAAATAAAAATGTTATAGGATAGAGAAATACATAATAACAAGATCTAAGATATCACCATGTGAAGGGATGGCTGGATAGGAAGGAGAAAAATACCATTGACACCAAGGTGACTGAGAAACTGAGAGGTTAAGGTATTGATGAAAACACAGCTGATTTCACTGAATGTTTCTTGCACTTCGGGTCTTTTCAGTCCAATTTACAAAATTGTTGCAGTAAGAACAAATTGACAGTTGCCTAGTTCTCTTGGTCAAATAGAAATTGAGAGGTAACTTCTGCTCAATTATTCTGAGTCTAGTCACTAATCACTCAATATTCATTTCTGGGTCAGAAATACCTGGGCTAAATTGATTGGTGAAAACCTTGAACTATTCCACTCAATCTGGGGAAATGTGAAGGACCACCACAAGTGGTGCAAGCTACCCTTTAGCAGCTTCCAAGCTTTCCACCAACAGAAGTTAGAACATGATTTTTAATTAAGCCTATATGCAGTGGTCCTGGGATAAATCTACACTCAAGGTTTTCTGCTTAAGTCACAGCAAAAGAATCCCAAAGTGACTAACAGCACAATCAGTAGATTGCCCCTAAGACTTTGCAATTTCTGTGAGAACTAGAGAAAATATGTAAAATACTCAGCAACGTGCCTGTGACATAGTAAGTGAGACATTAAGAAAAATTATTATTATTGATAAATATCCTCACTTTTGAAGCTTACCATTATGGGCATCTGTTGTTTTAGCCTCTCTAGAATTCATTTATATTTATTTTGGTAACAACTCCTGCTCTCCTGGTTCTCACTCTTAACCTAGATAATTTGTTTTGTGGAGCTGCTTGATTCACAGCTCTAGCATGGGCCCAAGACCCAGAAAAATTGGCTGACAGTTAGATATATGACAGAAATTGCTCCACAAGGAATTAGCCCAGAGATTGAACTGGAACTAAGCGGGAAAGGAAGCTCTCCTCTTAAGTTTTTAAGCTTGACTTAATGTATCCACCAGGATGCATTTGGTTATGACAATCAGAAAATCCTGACACAATTAGCTTATAAAATAAAGGGAAAAAATCTTACTTAATGTGTGAGATCCATAGGTAAAGAATTCTCCAGGGGCATATAAGCAGTATTTCTTTGCATTCCGCTTGGATTTTCCTCTCCCTTTGTTTCTTTAGTTTTTCCTCAGTTTATTTACCTTCTGGGCAATAAAATGACTACATAAGTCACATTGTCTTACAACATCATGGAGAGGCAAAACCTTCTCTTTCTTGGGTCTCCTTTAAAGTTTGAAGTAAATTCTAGAAGACCCCAGGAACCTGCTCAACTTGCCAGAATTGCAACACAAGCTCATTCTTAAAACAATCTCTGGCCAGGGAAACGGGGCCACCAGGGTTGGCTTAAATTAATCAGAAACTTCCTCTTCCTTGTGAAGGAGTGGATGTCTGAAAAAAAACTGGGTTAGCAAGGAAGAATTGTGTGCATAGCTAGGAATAAGCTGTGATAGTGTCTGCTCAACAGCTGAGAATAAGGCCAGTATAGAACAAAGGCAAAGTTATGGAGGGATGTTCACATACAATATTACTTAGGAATTTGTGGATGACATGAGCCAACAAATTCCTTTCATACTTAAGCCCCATATAAGCCAGGTTCTATCATCTACAACCAAAAGTTCACTAGCTAAAATGCTTACTCAAAGCATTCCTCTGAATCTAACAGGTCTTTATTTTTATCCACATGAACTATAAATATCCTTCAGAATTTCCTATCTCTGTTCTACCACCTATTCTTATACATTCTTTTTTTCTGACTTCTTGCCTTTTCTTATGTTGTTCTCTCAACTTGTTATACTTTGCTGCCTTCATGTCTACCTCTTAAAATCTTAACCTTCCTTTATAACTATATCTCAAATATCATCTTTTCCTAAAGCATTCCAAAAATATCTCAATTTCGCATGGTTTCTACTTTAGTCAAACTCCAGGGCAACTCTCTGACTAGCATTAAAAAAAATTATATATATATATATATATATATATATATATATATATATGCCATCTACCAAGATTTAATATAAAAATAGCTTTGGCAATAAATATTTTCAATTATTCTCATAATGCAGAAGAAGAAAGTGAAATAAAGAGAAGTGACTTGCACAGTACCTAGCTGACAACTTGGGTTAATACCAAGATCCATATTCTTTCCCTCCCTGCCTCTCAGGTGTGCCTCACTGCACTGCCTCACTATCATGTTGCCTCTTGATATGTGAATTGTGTCTCACTCAACTTTTAGTTTCCTATAGTGCATGTATTGTGCTTTGCATATAATAACTATTGAATAAATATTTGGTCAGTTGAACTGCTTGGGGTTATATCTTGATCTTGATTTATCAATGATTGTTGATTGGCCAACAGCAGATACTTCTTTATATAAGTACAAATAGGCCAGTAGTATCTATCTTTTACATTCTGTATATCAAAAGCAAATTCCCAATAGTCACTGTCACCAGTTTGCATGGAATAAGCAATCTATGCAACCTCTACAAAACAAGTAAGATAATTTGACAAAGAGAATGTTTCAATATACAATTTCAATGAAATAAGTACCACATACAAGGAAGAGAAGATTGCAGGAAATTAATATCATTTCCTCAAACCCAGAAGTTGAATACTAGTTAAGAAAATAGTAACCTCATGCTGTGGAATTAGATGGGGAAACTTAGCATCAATAACATTTATATAGATAATTTGTTAGATTTCCTATAAATATGCTGCTTGAAACCTGAAGAGAGAAGAGGTAGAAAGAATTGTCACTTCATTCTAAAAAACGAACGAACAAACAGCCAAAAAACAAAAAAATCCACCAAAAAAACCCTATATTTTAAACCTCATTTGATCTTTGTCTAATAGTGGTATTAATGACTTGTTATAAAGTGGAGGTCCTTTGTACGAGAGAAAAGGAGGAAAGAGATAATTCTCCTTTTTGTAGTCTATTTGGGAATTAATAAAGAAAAGAGGGATGTTTTGTCTAATTTTTTTCTTAAAGTTTTAAATTTAAAATGTGCATTGTTAATATTAATACAACTTAGCCCACTGATTTACTGATGAACAGTATCTAGTCAGAATTCACTTTCTTTAAATGCAATGTTTAACAATTAAATCACAATCTTTCATATTTTTTCTCATGTTTTCTAAAAGGTCTAAAACCATAAACAAACAAACCAACAACAACCCTTCAAACTGTATAGAAAGAGCTTGCACACCCTTTACAGATTCATTTCTAGAGATTAATAAATGAACAATGAGAAGGCAACAGTAATCAAATAGGAGATAAGATAACTCTTCACTGCATATTATTCCAGGAATTTGTGATTTCAACACAGAAATCTGTCTACATGCCTTAAAGTAGTGTGAAGCTCTTCTACCTTTCTTCAGTTCATCTTTAACCTTTGGTTATTGGCCCAGAAGTAAAGTTATATTTTTGTTGTTATAATTTTTTTCTTTCCTCTATAAGGTGTAGAGCCTCTGAATCTGATAGCTGTTAGTCATGGTAAAATAGTTAAAATTTAGCCATGAACTTATGAGGGTATTATGATATGTTGTGCTTCAAACGGAAATCTGAAGATTTCACAGAAAATGCTATAGCAGACTAGATATATAATTAGATGGTGTTTATAGAGATTAGGTAGGTAAGTAGATAGACAGATAGACAGATAGAATAGTACACGTCCTATTATCTTCCTCAATAAAATTATGTATCTTTTTTCTGCCCCAATAAATATTTTTTTAATATTTATCTATCTTGTACCTGTTTCAAAAGTGCAGAAGAAAACACCACTTATTAATCAAATGAAATTTCTTGTTTTATCATCATATGCTATTATTGATTTTAATCTCATTGACCTCCTCAGGTCTGGAAACACTTACTGTTCTTTGCATTAGCAGAGGAGAGTCTGTTCCTTCCTCTTTAAAACTTGATTCCGTACCGATTATATCCTCAATAACGTCCTCCATCTAGCAAAATATAATACATTTAGAATATTGTGCATAATGATAAAAGTTGCACGTCAGTCTGAGTTCAGAGAGAAAAATTTTAGCAATCTTTAAAAGTTTTTTTAGAATATTTAGATTATATGTGTATCAAAACGCAGAATATTTTAGAACTTAAAATGAAGTAATCCTGACACTCTGATCTGTGTTGCTTTTCCTTGCATTAGCTTACGCCAGCTGGCAGGTGATGGCTGGGCAAATCACCCTAGGTTAGTCCTTTGGAAATTAGTATCTGCATAAATAGAGTGATTATCATGAATACCTTGAGCCAGAGCTCGGATACTTAGCTTGTAGAGAGATGACTTCCTACAAATTTTATTTTTCTTTTAAAATGTTTTGATAGGGGGCTTCCCTGGTGGCGCAGTCGTTGAGAGTCCGCCTGCCGATGCAGGGGACATGGGTTCGTGCCCCGGTCCGGGAAGATCCCACATGCCGCAGAGTGGCTGGGCCCGTGAGCCATGGCCGCTGAGCCTGCGCGTCTGGAGCCTGTGCTCCACAACGGGAGAGGCCACAACAGTGGGAGGCCCACGTACCACACACACACACAAAAAATACACACACACACATACACACACATGTGGTCATTGGGTACCATATTCCAGAGTGTGGCTCTAGGCCCTGTTCTGGACTTTAGATGTTATTCCATGTGCACTGAGAGATCTCTAAAGGATCTAGGAAAATAAATATACATGTTTTCTTTCTTTTGGTTAGTCCACTTTCTGAAAGTTTTCAAGTATATTATTGATTGTTACCAAACTCAAATTTTAATTTCATGACATTTTTCTTATTACTACTCCACCATTAAATGGACAACAAATTTGTATTGAACAGATGTGAAGAAAACCTGAGGGAAGAAGGATGCTAAACACAATTCATGGTAAATGGTTTACTTTGGAGTATTTCTGATAGTTTCAATAAAAATTACACATGTCATTTGTCCCTTTTCTTTCTGGAAGCTTACATCATAAATTACTCAGTCTCCTGCATCTCTCATTTTTTCCTTTTACCTATAAACATACTCAGGTTTCTTCTATTCCAGAAGGAAACCCTTCTTTCCTACATGTCAAAGTTCATCCTCCTTGGGGACTCTACTTTTGCCTCTAACACTTCTATCCATAATTTCTGTCATCCACCTACATGACTATCTTTTCCCCTAATTTGCTGGAGTTGCTGTCTCTTCCATTATTCTAAATTGACTTTAAAATCTAAACCAAAACTTTGCTTCACAGCTTCCAGGAATCTTCATAATTAATCACCTTGGAATCCAGTTGCTACTTTAAGAAAGACAACAAACACATCATTTTATATCAGATGAAACAGAATGAACAGATTAGACAAAAGAAGAATTACAAATCAGCAGAATAAGTGTCCTCAAAGTGATAAAGGAAGATGATGAAATACAAAGGAAGAACACAATATTTTGACTAAAATAAAAATGGAAATAATAGTTATGGAAAGAATGAGGCTCAAGGACAAAGGAAAAGATTATAAGAAAAGGTCTACAAAAGACTAAGAATCAAGCTTTTCAACAACCCTGGGTGCAAGAAAACAATGGGATAACATTTGAAGTGTTAAAGGTAAAGAATTTTGAACCTAGACATTTATAACCAATAAAATATCCTTTAAGTATGTGCATGAAATAAAGCTTTTTTTAGACATAAAAACTCAGAAGTTTTAGGGCAAAAAGACCTTCGGAAAACACTCTTTCAGGAAATACACTAGTCAGATAATAAATAAAACTATGAAATCAATACAAAATATAAGAATGAGGAAGTAACAGTAAAATGTTTGTGGTCTAAATAAGAAGAATGTATGTGTGTGTATTCATTCTAAAAATATCAATTCAGAAAGAGGTGAGAACAAGAAGGAGAAGACCATACTCAGATAGACTTTTACTTAAGGGTATGACATAGATATTGTTAAACAATGACACAGATAAAGAAGAAATATAGCTATGTGTCTTAAGTTAGGTGTAACCAAAAAGAGCGAGAGAGAAATTTAACCTATCCAATAGAGGATAGAAAAAAGATGGCAAATAAGGAAACAGAAAGCATAGTAATTAAAAAAAAATGTGAAAAAAGGTAAGTATTAAATCCTAATGGTAAAGTAATTACAAGAATGTAAATGAGTTAACATAGTGCTCGAGAAATTATCATTCAAATTGGATTTTTCAAAGGTATTGTAATACTTTGTCTATAAGGGACACATTTAAAATAAAACAATAGAGAAAGCAGAAAATAAAGTGCAAAGATGTACCACAAAAATGACCAAAAGGAAAGCAACAGTAGCAATGTTATTATTAGACCATATAAAATTCAAGATCAAATGTTAAAGGAAAAATAATTTTAAAATAATACCAAATGACCATGAAACCTAAAAAACCTAAAAATCTCTGTAGCAACAGCTGTCAGAAATCTATGAAAAATAAATTCAATTGTAGTTGAATATTTTAGCTCACCACTCTCAAAGTCATAAATCTGAATTTAGCCTTCTCTTCACCTATTCTCTAGGCCATGCCTGGGTCCTATCACCTTCTAGTCTATACCACTCCATTTCTGAAATTTTAAATTCAATTATCTCACTCATCAAATGCAATATTCCATTTAGATCCAATTTAGACCCCCTATGCAAATCAACTGAACAATTTTCATTATGACTCTCTACGCTTTTACCCTATTATCTTCCTGCCCAACCACCCCTAACTCCCCAGGAGTTTTATCTCTCTACTTCCTGTTAACTCTGAATTCAAAGTAGAATGGTTCTTGCTCACCATCTTACTGAAATTCCTTTTGTTGCTATTTTCTTTGACTGCTTAACTGATAAATTCAATAGATATTTATCAGTCCTTATTTTACTAGACTCAGTCACTACATTTGAATGTGTGGGTCATTTCCTCCTTCTTTAAACCAGTTCCTTCAGTGGCACCACACTAGTTATCTTTTTACTTTACCTTTACAGTCCTTTTCCTCTGACCACCCCTTAAATGTGGGTGATCTCCTCAATCCCACCCTTGGTTTCCTACTCTCCTCATTGTTTTCATGTTCTTCAGGAGCTTTCTTCCTCATTCAAATTTTCAAGTACTACCCATAGGCTGACAAATGCACAAATACCAACATAAGGAATTAAGGATCATAAAAAATCAGGTAAATATGACACCACCAAAGGAAGCTAATTAAACTCCAATAACTGACCCTAAAGAAATGGAGATCTATGAACTGTCAGATAAAGAATTCAGAATAATCCTTTTAAGGAAGTTTAGTGACCTACAAGAAAACATAGACAGATAACTAAACAAAATTAAGAAATAGAATAATCTATTATTAATAACCCAATATTTAAAAAAGTATAAATTTTAACAGCAATAACCTAAAGTGTGATGGGGAGAAGAAGTAAAAGTGTAAAGAATACAAATTCTATTGAAGTTAACTTGCTATCAATTTAAAATAGGGTGTTATAAGTTTAAGTTATTTTATGTAAGCCTCATGATAACCACAGGAAAATCTTATAGTATTGTAATTACGCAAAAGAACTCAATAAAGAAGTCAAAGCATATTGATACCAAAAGGCAGAATACAAAAAATGATAGCAGGATAAGAAACAGGGAATGATGGAGCTACAAAATAACCAGAAAACAACTAAAAACATTTTATTGTAGTGAGCCCTTATCTATCAGTAATTACTTTAAATATAAATGAATTAAATTCTCCAATTCAAAGACATAGTATGGATGAATGGATTAAAAATAGAAGATCCAAAATGTGCTGTCTACAGGAGACTCACTTTCACCTTAAATACACAAATAGACTGAGAGTGAAGGGATGGAAAAAGACATTTCAAGCAGTGGTAACCAAAAGAAAGCAGGGGTAGACAGCTTATATTGCTTACATCAGACAAAACAGACTAAACTAAAAATGGTAAAAAGAGACAAAGAAGGTCATTATATAATGATACAGGGGTAAATGCATCAAAAAGATGTAACTATTTATGAGTCCAACATCACAGCACCTAAGTATATAACGAAAAAACTAACAGAGCTAAAGAGAAAAATAAAGGGTATAGTTACTATAAACAATAATAGTTGAAGACTTTTTTACCCCACTCTCAACAATGGATAGATCATCCACACAGAGAATCAATAAGGAAACAGTGGATTTGATCAACACTATAGATTTCCTGGACCTAAAAGATACATAAAGAACATTCTATCCATTGACAGCAGAATACACATGTGTCTCAAGTATACATGTGACATTTTCTAGGATAGACCATATGTTAGACCACAAAACAAGTCTTAACAAATTCAAGAAGAATGGAATAAGACTGTCTTTGCTAATCACAATGGCATGAAACTAGAAATCAACAACAAGAGGAAACTAGAAAATTTACAAACACATTGAAATTACACAACACTGTCCTGAACATTCAATGGATCAAAGAGGAAATTAAAAGGGAAATAAAAAAGTTTACTAAGACAAACAAAAATAGAGACACGACAAACCAGAACTTACGGGATACAGCAAAAGCAGGCCTTGAAGGCATTATGCTAAGTGAAGGAAGTCAGACAAAGAAAGACAAATACTGCATGATCTCACTTATATGTGGAAACTAAAGCAAAAACAAAAAAACCTCGTAGAAGAAGAGATCAGAGGGGCTTCCGTGGTGACGCAGTGGTTGAGAGTCCGCCTGCCGATGCAGGGGACGGGGATTTGTGCCCTGGTCCAGGAAGATCCCACATGCCGTGGAGCAGCTAGGCCCGTGAGCCATGGCTGCTGAGCCTGTGCGTCTGGAGCCTGTGCTCCGCAACGGGAGAGGCCACAACAGTGAGAGGCCCGCGTACCGCAAAAAAAAAAAAAAAAAAAGAGATCAGAGGACCTTCAAGATGGCGAAAGAGTAAGACTCGGAGATCACCTTCCCATAAATACATCAGAAATACCTCTACACGTGGAAAAACTCCCACAGAACACCTACTGAACGATGGAAGAAGACCTCAGACCTCACAAAAGGCAAGAAACTCCCCACGTACCTGGGTAGGGCAAAAGAAAAAAGAAAAAACAGAGACAAAAGAACAGGGACGGGACCTGCACCGAGGGAGGGAGCTGTGAAGGAGGAAAGGTTTCCACACACTAGGAAGCCCCTTCACGGGCAGAGACTGCGGGGGTGCGGAGCGGGGAAGCTTCAGAGCCACGGAGGAGAGCGCAGCCACCGGGGTGCGGAGGGCAAAGTGGAGAGATTCCCGCACAGAGGATCGAAGCCGACCAGCACTCACCAGCCTGAGAGGCTTGTCTGCGCATGAGACACTCAGGCTGCTGCTGCCGCCACCAAGAAGCCTGTGTGCGAGCACAGGTCACTATCCCCACCTCCCCTCCCGGGAGCCTCTGCAGCCCGCCACTGCCAGGATCCAGTGATCCAGGGACAACTTCCCCGGGAGAACACACAGCGTGCCTCAGGCCGGTGCAACATCCTGCCGGCCTCTGCCGCCGCAGGCTCGCCCCGTACTACGTACCCCTCCCTCCCCCCGGCTTGAGTGAGCCAGAGCCCCCGAATCAGCGATTCCTTTAACCCCGTCCTGTCTGAGTAACGAACAGATGCCCTCAGGCGAAATACACACAGAGGCAGGCCCAAATCCAAAGCTGAAACCTGGGAGCTGTGAGAACAAAGAAAAGAAAGGGAAATTTCACCCAGCAGCCTCAGAAGCAGTGGATTAAATCTCTGGATTAAATCTCAACAATCAACATGATGTACCCTGCATCTGTGGAATACATGAATAGACAACGAATCATCACAAATTGAGGAGGGGGACTTAGGGAGCAATGATATATATATGTATATTTCCCTTTTTCTCTTTTTGTGAGTATGTCTGTGCTTCTGTGTGTGATTTTTTCTGTATAGCTTTGCTTTTACCATTTGTCCTAGGGTTCTGTCTTGCCATTTTTTTTTTTCTGCTTAAAAATTTTATTCTCTAAATAAGTATTTTTTATTTTAATACATTTATTTTATTTTATTTTACTTTATCTTCTTCTTTCTTTCTTTCTTTCTTTTCTCCCTTTTATTCTGAGCCGTGTGGAGGACAGGCTCTTGGTGCTCTAAACAGGCATCAGGACTCTGCCACAGAGATGGGAGAGCCAAGTTCAGGACACTGATCCACAACAGACCTCCCAGCTCCATGTAATATCAAACAGTGAAAATCTCCCAGAGATCCCCATCTCAATGCCAAGACCCAAATCCAGTCAATGACCAGCAAGCTGGACTGCAGGACACCCTATGCCAAACAACTAGCAAGAAAGGAACACAACCCCACCCATTAGCACAGAGGCTGCCTAAAACCATAATAAGGCCACAGATACCCCAAAACACACCACCAGACATGGACCTGCCTACCAGAAAGACAAGATCCAGCCTCATCCCCCAGAACACAGGCATTAGTCCCCTCCACCACGAAGCCTACACAACCCACTGAACCAACCTTAGCCACTGGGGACAGATACCAAAAACAATGGAAACTACAAACCTGCAGCCTGTGATAAGGAGACCCCAAACACAGTAAGTTAAGCAAAATGAGAAGACAGAGAAACACACAGCAGATGAAGGAGCAAGGCAAAAACCCACCAGACCTAACAAATGAAGAGGAAATAGGCAGTCTACCTGAAAAAGAATTCAGAATAATGATAGTAAAGATGATCCAAAGTCTTGGAAATAAAATGTAGAAAATACAAGAAACGTTTAACAAGGACCTAGAAGAACTAAAGAGCAAACAAACAGTGATGAACAACACAATAAATGAAATTAAAAATTCTCTAGAAGGGATCAATACCAGAATAACTGAGGCAGAAGAACAGATAAGTGACCTGGAAGATAAAATAGTGGAAATAACTACTGTAGAGAGGAATAAAGAAAAAAGAATGAAAAGAATTGAAGACAGTCTCAGAGACCTCTGGGACAACATTAAACACACCAACATTCGAATTATAGGAGTCCCAGAAGAAGAAGAAAAAAAGAAAGGGACTGAGAAAATATTTGAAGAGATTATAGTTGAAAACTTCCTAATATGGAAAAAGAAATAGTTAATCAAGTCCAGGAAGCACAGAGAGTCCCATACAGGATAAATCCAAGGAGAAACATGCCAAGACACATATTAATCAAACTATCAAAAATTAAATACAAAAAATAAATATTAAAACCAGCAGGGGAAAAACAACAAGTAACACATAAGGGAATCCCCATAAGGTTAACAGCTGATCTTTCAGCAGAAGCTCTGCAAGCCAGAAGGGACTGGCAGGTCATATTTAAAGTGATGAAAGAGAAAAACCTACAACCAAGATTACTCTACCCAGCAAGGGTTTCATTCAGATTTGATGGAGAAATTAAAAGCTTTACAGACAAGCAAAAGCTAAGAGAATTCAGCAGCACCAAATAAGCTCTACAACAAGTGCTAAAGGAACTTCTCTAAGTGGGAAACACAAGAGAAGAAAAGGACCTACAAAAAAACACCCCAAACAATTAAGAAAATGGTAATAGGAACATACATATCCATAATTACTGTAAACGTGAATGGATTAAATGTTCCAACCAAAAGACACAGCCTTGCTGAATGGAAACAAAAACAAGACCCATATATATGCTGTCTACAAGAGACCCACTTCAGACCTAGGGACACATACAGACTGAAAGTGAGGGGATGGAAAAAGATATTCCATGCAAATGGAAATCAAAAGACAGCTGGAGTAGCAATTCTCATATCAGACAAAATAGACTTTAAAACAAAGACTATTACAAGAGGCAAAGAAGGACACTACATAATGATCAAGGGATCAATCCAAGAAGAAGATATAACAATTGTAAATAGTTATGCACCCAACGGAGGAGCACCTAAATACATAAGGAAATTACTAACAGCCTAAAAGGGGAAATTGACAATAACACAATCATAGTAGGGGACTTTAACACCCCACTTTGACCAATGGACAGATCATCCCAAATGAAAATAAATAAGGAAACACAAGCTTTAAATGATACATCAAACAAGATGGACTTAATTGATATTTATAGGACATTCCATCCAAAAACAACAGAATAAACATTCTTCTCAAGTGCTCATGGAACATTCTCCAGGATAGATCATATCTTGGGTCACAAATAAAGCCTTGGTAAATTTAAGAAAATTGAAATCGTATCAAGTATCTTTTCTGACCACAACGCTATGAGACTAGATATCAATTACAGGAAAAAATTTGTAAGAAATACAAACACATGGAGGGTAAACAACACACTACTTAATAACCAAGAGATCATTGAAGAAATCAAGAAGAAATGAAAAAATACCTAGAAGCAAATGACAATAAATAGAGGGAACTTAACTCAACATAACAAAGGCCATATATGACAAACGCACAGCTAACATTGTACTCAATGGTGAAAAACTGAAACCATTTCCAGTAAGATCAGGAACAAGACAAGGTTGCCCACTCTCACCACTATTATTCACCATAGTTTTTGAAGTTTTAGCCACAGCAATCAGAGAAGAAAAAGAAATAAAAGAAATCCAAATTGGAAAAGAAGAAGTAAAGCTGTCACTGTTTGCAGATGACATGATACTATACATAGAGAATCCTAAAGCTGCTACCAGAAAACTACTAGAGCTAATCAATGAATTTGGTAATGTAGCAGGATACACAATGGATGTACATAAATCTCTTGCATGCCTCTACACTAATGATGAAAAATCTGAAAGAGAAATTAAGGAAATACTCCTATTTACCATTGCAACATGAAGAATAAAATACCTAAGAATAAACCTACTTAAGAAGACAAAAAACCTGTATGCAGAAAACTATAAGACACTGATGCAAGAAATTAAAGATGATACAAACGGATGGAGAGATATACCATGTTCTTGGATTGGAAGAATCAACATTGTGAAATGACTCTACTACCCAAAGCAACCTACAGATTCAATGCAGTCCCTATCAAACTACCACTGGCATTTTTCACAGAACTAGAACCAAAAATTTCACAATTTGTATGGAAACACAAAAGACCCCGAGTAGCGAAAGCAATCCTGTGAAAGAAAAATGGAGCTGGAAGAATCAGGCTCCCTGACTTCAACCTATACTACAAAGCTACAGTAATCAAGACAGTATGGTACTGGCACAAAAACAGAAAGATAGATCAATGGAACAGGATAGAAAGCCCAGAGATAAACCCACGCACATATGGTCACCTTATCTTTGATAAAGGAGGCAAGAATATATAGTGGATAAAAGACAGCCTCTTCAATAAGTGGTGCTGGGAAAAGTGGACAGCTACATGTAATACAATGAAATTAGAACTCTCCCTAACACCATACACAAAATTAAACTCAAAATGGATTAAAGACCTAAATGTAAGGCCAGACACCATCAAACTCTTAGAGGAAAACATAGGCAGAACACTATATGACATAAATCACAGCAAGATCCTTTTGACCCACCTCCTAGAGAAATGGAAATAAAAACAAAAATAAACAAATGGGACCTAATGAAACTTAAAGCTTTTGTACAGCAAAGGAAACCATAAACAAGATGAATAGACAACGCTCAGAATGGGAGAAAATATTTGCAAATGAAGCAACTGACAAACGATTAATCTCCGAAACATACAAGCAACACATGCAGCTCAATATCAAAAAAGCAAACAACCCAATCCAAAAAGCGGCAGAAGTCCTAAATAGACACTTCTCCAAAGAAGATATACAGATTGACAACAAACATGTGAAAGAATGCTCAACGTCATTAATCATTAGAGAAATGCAAATCAAAACTACAATGAGATATCATCTCATACTGGTCAGAATGGACATCATCAAAAAATCTACAAACAATAAATGCTGGAGAGGGTGTGGAGAAAAGGGAACACTCTTGCACTGCTGGTGGGAATGTGAACTGGTTTCAGCCACTATGGAGAACAGTATGGAGGTTCCTTAAGAAACTAAAAATAGAACTAGCATACGACCCAGCAATCCCACTACTGGGCATATACCCTGAGAAAACCATAATTCAAAAATAGTCATATACCAAAATGTTCATTTCAGTTCTATTTACAATAGCCAGGACATGGAAGCAACCTAAGTGTCCATCAACAGATGAATGGATAAAGAAGATGTGGCACATATATATAATGGAATATTACTCGGCCATAAAAAGGAACGAAACTGAGTTATTTGTAGTGAGGTGGATGGACCTAGAGACTGTCATACAGAGTGAAGTAAGTCAGAAAGAGAAAAACAAATACCATACGCTAACACAGATATATGGAATCTAAAAGAAAAGAATAAAAGAAAAAACAATATTCAGAAGAACCTAGGGGCAGGACAGGAATAAAGATGCAGACCTACTAGAGAATGGACTTGAGGATACGGGGAGGGGGAAGGGTAAGCTGGGACAAAGTGAGAGAGTGACATGGACATATATACACTACCAAATGTAAAATAGATAGCTATTGGGAAGCAGCCGCATAGCACAGGGAGATCAGCTTCGTGCTTTGCGACCACCTAGAGGGGTGGGATAGGGAGGTTGGGAGGGAGGGAGATGCAAGAGGGAAGAGATATTGGGACATATGTATATGTATAACTGATACACTTTGTTATAGAGCAGAAACTAACACAACATTGTAAAGCAATTATACTCCAATAAAGATGTTAAAAAAACAAACAAAAAAAAGAGACCAGACTTGTGGCTACCAGAAGTTGGCGGTCGGAGTGGTGAGGAATTGGAGGAAGGTGGTGAAAAGGTACAAACTTCAGTACTAAGATAAATAAGTACCCTAGTACTTATATAAGTACTACAACTAGTACTTATATAATATAATGTACTAAAATGTGATGACTATATTTAACAATGTTGTATGACATACAGGAAAGTCGTTAAGAGGAAATTTTTTTTCTTTTCTTTCTGTTTTTTTTACTGTATCTATATGATAAGATGGATGTTAGCTGAACCTATTGTGGTAATCATGTCACAGTATGTGTAAATGAAATCATCATGCTGTATTCCTCAAATATATATAATGATTATGTCAATTATTTCACAATCAAGCTGAAAAAATAAAATAATGTTAAAATAATTATAAAAATAAAAGTTGACAGAAGCTCCCCCCAACCCACCTGGAAATGTAAGCATCAAAACAACTCTTCAAGGAATTCTTTGGTGGTGCAGTGGTTAGGAATCCGCCTGCCAATGTAGAGGACACAGGTTCGAGCCCTGGTCCAGGAAGATCCCCCATGCCGTGGAGCAACAAAGCTCGTGTGCCATAACTACTGAGCCTGCACTCTAGAGCCCGCGAGCCACAAGTACTGAGCCCACATACAACAACTACTGAAGCCCGTGTGCCTAGAGCCCGTGCTCCACAACAAGAGAAGCCACTGCAATGAGAAGCCCACACACCACAATGAAGAGTAGCCCACACTTGCCGCAATGAAGACCCAACACAGCCAAAAATAAAATGTAAATAAATATATAAATTTATATATAAGACAACTCTTCAAACCATTGAAATGTTGGTGAGAGATTAAGGATTGGTTGGTTAAGGACTGAGACCACACAACAACTAAGTGGTGGTGCTAATCTCATGGTGCCTGACTCTGAAGACTCTGAAGACTCCAAACTTTCTGCTTTGTGACAATGACTCCTAGCACCAATCAAAGAATATTAGGATGTTGAGGCAAGTTCCCTCTATGCCTACTTTCTGGAGAGTTTTTTATCATAAATCGGTGTTGAATTTTGTCAAAAGCTTTTTCTGCATCTATTGAGATGATCATATGGTTTTTATCCTTCCGTTTGTTAATATGGTGTATCACATTGATTTGTGAATATTGAAGAATCCTTGTATTCCTGGGATAAACTCCACTTGATGGTGGTGTGTGATCCTTTTAATGTGCTGTTGGATTCTGTTTGCTAGTAGTTTGTTGAGGATTTTGCATCTATGTTTACCAGTGATATTGGTCTGTAGTTTTCTTTTTTTGTGACATCTTTGTCGGGTTTTGGTATCAGGGTGATGGTGGCCTCGTAGATTGAGTTTGGGAGTGTTCCTCCCTCTGCTATACTTTGGAAGAGTTTGAGAAGCATAAGTGTTAGCTCTTCTCTAAATGTTTGATAGAATTCGCCTGTGAAGCCATCTGGTCCTGGGCTTTGTTTGTTGGAAGATTTTTAATCACAGTTCAAATAAACAAGTGGGACCTAATGAAACTTAAAAGCTTTTGCACAGCAAAGGAAACCATACACAAGATGAAAAGACAATGCTCAGAAAGGGAGAAAATATTTGCAAATGAAACAACCGACAAAGGATTAACCTCCAAAATATACAAGGAGCTCATGCAGCTCAATATCAAAAATACAAACAACCCAATCCAAAACTGGGCAGAAGATCTAAATAGACATTTCTCCAGAGAAGATATACAGATTGCCAACAAACATATGAAAGGATGCTCAACATCACAAATTATTAGAGAAATGCAAATCAAAGCTACAATGAGGTATCACCTCACACCAGTCAGAATGGCCAGCATCAAAAAATCTACAAACAATAAATGCTGGAGAGGGGTGGAGAAAAGGGAACCCTCTTGCACTGTCGGTGGGAATGTGAATTGATACAGCCACTATGGAGAACAGTATGGAGGTTCCCTAAAAAACTAAAACTAGAACTACCATATGACCCAGCAATCCCACTACTGGGCATATACCCTGAGAAAACCATAATTCAAAAAGAGTCATGTACCACATGTTCATTGCAGCATTATTCTCAATAGCTGGAACATGGAAGCAACCTAGGTGTCCACTCACAGATGAATGGATGAAGAAGATGTGGCACATATATACAATAGAATATTACTGACTCATAACAAGAAACGAAACTGAGTTATTTGTATTGAGGTGGATGGACCTAGAGTCTGTCATACAGAGTGAAGTAAGTCAGAAAGAGAAAAACAAATACCGCATGCTAACACATATATATGGAATCTAAAAAAAAAAAAAGTTTCTGATGAACCTAGGGGAAGGATAGGAATAAAGACGCAGATGTAGAGAATGGACTTGAGGACACAGGGAGGGGGAAGGGTGAGCTGGGACGAAGTGAGAGAGTAGCATTGACATATATACACTACCAAATGTAAAATAGATAGCTAGTGGGAAGCAGCTGCATAGCACAGGGATGTCAGTTTGGTGCTTTGTGCCCACCTAGAGGGGTGGGATAGGGAGGGTGCGAGGGAGACGCCACAGGGAGGGGATATTGGGATATATGTATACATATAGTTGATTCACTTTGTTATACAGCAGAAACTAACGCAACATTGTAAAGCAATTATACTCCAATAAAGATGTTTGAAAAAAAAAAAGAATATTAGGAAATGGCAACAAGGTAGGATACATCTTAGCTACTAAAGATAGCAAGACTGGAATTGATGGCACTATGTGAAAATGTGTACACGATAAGTCAAATTCAAAGAAAACACACATTAAAACTATAACAGATGGAATAAAATTGTGATTGACATTAATGGTTGAAGAGACTTATATACACAGTTTAAAGAACAATGGTTAAAAAAATAGAAAGTGTTTGTCTGCAGCCAATGTGCATGTTGTCCCTAGACCACTGCACTTATTGAGGCTTTCAACCCTTCCCAGCCATGCAGCTCCTTTTGACTGACACCACCTAAAGGTCCACTAAGATCAGGTAAATTTCTCTTATACAAACTTATTATAAAATAAAAGGTAATCTGTGTGCCTAAGGAATAAAAATGTTATCTAAGAAAAACCGAGAAGACTGATATATGTTACTTATCCTTTTAGAAGACATATTTCATAAGACACATAATAAGATCATTTTCTGGGTTTTGCCTAGAATTGACTGGCATATGCATATCCTTTGCGATTTGTTTTTTCCTTTGGGAATCACTCTTCCACACAAGGAAATGAACTTGGGAAGAAGGTGGTTGTAAGAAAAGTTGTATTGGGTGAGTTCTAATATTTACTGTACAGATGATTTTCAACCTACATATATTTTTATTATATTCATAGAGTGAATAGAGAACCTAGTTCTACATTTTTTTTTTGAAAATTCTTTGTATATCCACTACTGAAAAGTTTAAGTAAATATACATGTAGAGATCTATGTTTAGTTTTGGATTTCAACTAGTCCTGTTTTGTGGTTGTTTTATATTTTATTAAACAATCTACCAGGTCCTTATTCTTTTCTCTTTTTTAGATTAACATAAAATTTGCAAAAGAAAATCTTCCTCTATCATTTGGAATTCAAATAATGATATACTGAGCATCTCTTTTGTACCTGGAGGCTACAGACTTAGCTAAAAAGCAGTGACCTGAAATCAGTAATAATCACCAGGAATGTAGATTGGGAGATTAAATCTGGGAGATCATAGAACCATGTCTCCATCTAAAAATCAAATGGAAAAAAAGAAAAAGAAAAGAATAGAAAGCTCAGTTACTGATGTAGTTTTTCTACATTGAGATATTAAAGGAACTCTTTTTCCCAGTTCTAGTTTTCTAGTTCTAGTTTTCTCCCACTTTTACTCATTCTTCAGTATTTTTTGAAGGTTCATTTACAAGCAAGTCACAATAATTATGAACTCCACGAAGCTAGACACTCATTAATTTTGTATCCTCAGCACCTCTAATTTCCTCTTATTTAGTAAATGGTAGGCAAGTATTTGTTGAAAATAGAAATGAATGGATAATCAATAGTAATAAATTCCAATATAATTCTACAAAATATTAAGTGCAAGAAGATTATTAGTCTCATTCTGATAAACATTTCTAGAGCACATGTTTACTGTTATTTATTCTTTTGCTTGTTTTATCTTAATGGGTACTTCAGATAATGTAACTGTTGATAAATGTTTTAACTAAAGTTATCAGAAAACCATTACAATTAAAGCTAAATCTTCTTAACATATTACTATTAGGACCTGCTTTGACTCACATTGTTACAAAACTGAAATGAGTGTTAAAAAATGAATTGTTATGTTTTATGCATAACAATTCTTATGGGCATAACTAATTATTACAAATTAATAAATTAAGACATCCTTTTGTTAAATAAATTTGCATATGGAATGTTTACTATAAAAATTTGACTTCAATTTCTTGAGGTATTTTTTTTCCCAAGAAACTGATGATATATTTTCATAAGTAGCCATTAGACATACATGCCATTCCACATTGTCATCTTCTTTCCCAAGAGTTAGCAACTTGGTGAGTGGATTTCCAGTGGGTCCAGTGTTACTCTCGGGAGACTGGTGTCCATGCTGTACCAGAAGTGCACTGCTTGGTGTTGGAGGGTGTGACCGTTTAAGAGTCTGGTGGACGATCTGGTGGTCAAGGGTCATGAAAGGTTTTACTTGCTGTCTCTGAACTTTCTGTAGCTGAGTCCTAGCAGAACTTTCCAGGTGTGCTGGGACCTACCAAATAAAAACCAAACAAATGCAATGTGTAGCATCATCTGGTAAATGAATTCCACTTTCAACAATTGGATCATGACAATAAACACTATAACATCTAGTTTGTTTCTAATTTATTGTCTATGCTTGTCATAATTTACATAAGGTATTAATGGACTATAGTTTTTGAGAAGTCATTTAAACTTTACTAAAATATTTTAAATGCTAACCAAGTGTTTAAGAATAGCTCTTAAAATAATATGCAACTGAAACCAACTTGGAATAAATATAAAAGCAGCAAAACTATTTTTTTTTTTTTTTTTTGGGGTACGCGGGCCTCTCACTGCTGCGGCCTCTCCCGTTGCGGAGCACAGGCTCCGGACGCGCAGGCCCAGCGGCCATGGGTCACGGGCCCAGCCGCTCCGCGGCATGCGGGATCCTCCCGGACCGGGGCACGAACCCGCGTCCCCTGCATCGGCAGGCGGACTCTCAACCACTGCGCCACCAGGGAAGCCCCAGCAAAACTTTTTGAGGGTCTGAAAAAGAATGACTAAAATAATAAAAGGAAAACACAGCTGATCTACTATTATTAGTGATTTTTATATAACATATATCTCTTGTATTCCTTTATATTACATATAAATATTCCATTGGCTATAATCTCTATTTTTAATTAAAGATTTTAAAAAATTATCCATGAGGGAGCAGAGACTAGAAATATATATACTAAATATTGTCTGATACTTTATGGGTGGTGAAAATCTAGGTGATTTTTTTCAGTTTTCTGTATTTTCCAGTGTTTCTCTACTGAGTTTATTTTAATTTTTAAAAAATCTTAATTTTAAACTCTTCCATATTCTCACTTTATAATAACAATACTTCGGTAGAATCATTATGAATTGACAGAAAGAAGCATTCAGAGAAAAATCTAAGCAGTGTCAAGTGCCAACTAAGCAACTATCCAGTATATTGAAATCCCTTTTTCAAATCATAGACATAAAATTCTGGGCATCTTCAGTGTAGCTATCATAGTTAATGATATACCATTATTTGTATAAGGACAATTTTAAGTATTTCAAGCTTTCCCTTTAAAAACCTCTGAAAATAGTATTGCCTGCCAGTCCCCTTTATATTTACTATGCTGAGATGTGACTTCTAATACATTTTCCTCAAGTGGCCTATATATAAACCTATTTAATATTTCCCTCGTGTTAAACAATAGTAAAGATTGCTGTACAGTGCTTATTTTTCCTTTTATTTCAGCTACACAAACTACTCCTTAAATCCCTTAACATGCATTAGCTCAGATAAATAGCCTTTACAAAGTACTTTGCATTTAAATTAGCTGGTTTGGGGTACAATATTGTAGTAGTTACTTTAGTTTAATTCTGTTATGCTGACATTTTTAGCATTATTTTAATTGTACTACCATAAAGTAATTTTTTAGTCATATAAAAAAGATTAAGATTGGTAATAAAGATTACACATATTACTAATTATATTGCTGTGAGCTTTAAAGTTGTAAAACAACATTTCATTAAAATGGTTGTGGTAATTTTTGGGGAGTAGCTATTTAGATTATCCTACAGTTTTAAATTAATCCTTAATCCATATACATTTACAAAATATATACTATAAACAGCATTTTCAGGTTCACAAATC
This sequence comes from Phocoena sinus, assembly GCF_008692025.1. NCBI lineage: Eukaryota > Metazoa > Chordata > Mammalia > Artiodactyla > Phocoenidae > Phocoena > Phocoena sinus. Next base: position 33,945,494 of record NC_045771.1, on the reverse strand, counting down.
TGAATGACTTTCACACAACGTAACTGAATGCTGAAGAACATTGTATATTATTTTAAGAAAAGTATGTTGAATCAGAATTTACAACATTCATTAACTAATTCATTTTTCATCTATGGATGCTAAAAGCATCATTATAGTACTTATTGTGTTTTGTGTTACATCAGGAGTCCAAGGGAAGTCATAAATGTGATCCTAGGGCTCTAGGAATTTACAATATACTTGGGCAATATTAATATCAACTACAGCAAAAATGATGATGATGATAAAAATAATAATATGCAGCAGGAATCAGGCACTGTGCCAAGCATTTTACGCACATTGTTTCATTTAATCCTTGTTACAACCTTAGGAGATAGGTATCGATAGCACCCCCATTGCACCATATAATTGAAGCCACTGAGACTTAGAGAGGTTAAATGGTGTGGCTGTTATCACTCTGCTAGTAAGAGATGGAACTGGAATGCAGGGCCTGGCTTCCTAAATACTACATGATATTGGCTCCTGATTGAAATGACTGGAATACAAAGCAAAAGCTCAGTAATGTATACAATGAATTTAGAATGCCACAAGAAGCAGTGGTTTTAAAAAATTAATTGAAAGAGAAAATGGTTATAAATCAGGTGTTGGAAGGAGATGGTCCTGGGATAGGGGACAGAAAGAAGGAAAACTCAAATGTAAAAGATCAAAATGAAAGAAGAAAAGAAGTTGGGAGACAGTCACAAATATTAGTCATGAAAAGGAATTCACATGAATACTTTTCCTTTCTCAAAGCAAAACTACCATCTCATTAGATCACTCTATACAGAGACACAATAAAAAATATGAAATTCTAATTCTGCCTAAATTATTGGTTATTTATAGGGAATTACAAGGGTTTAGCAGGCAAAGTGAAGACTCTCTTGGATCCTACATCTATATACAACATCTGTATACAACATCTATAAACTAAGCATGAGAATCTGAAAGATCAGTGGAGCCAGGGAAGATTAAATGGAATGCAATGAAATTACTCCCCAGTAAACCTCCGTCTTTTCCAAGCATGGACTGATATCAGAACAATGAGACAACTAACTGTAAAACATCAGTTAAACCATGTGCAGTCAATTTTAAAATACTTTTAAGTTGCCTGGGATCTGAAGACACAACTATAAAACTATCTATTGGATTGGTTTCACTGAAGGTCTTGGTAGTTGGTGAGATGAAGTAAATGAAACTATATGTTGCCATTGTTCATTTATTCATTTATTTAAGAAATATTTTTGAGTGTCAAGTGTGTGTGCACTGAGTCGTGCATTGAAGGTAAAAGGGAGATAACCACAGTATCTGCCTTCAAAGAGCTCGTAGTCTAGTCAGGGAAGAAAAATAAGAGATCTCCAAGGGCAAGGGCTGCATTTATCTTGCTGGCTGCTGGACTGCCATACTTCCTATACATAACCCAGAGAGGGGCACACAGCAGGCACTTAAAAATATGTGTTCACATGTATTCAATGAGTGATTTTATGAATGAATCATTAAAGTACAGTGTGTGAATAACTATGGGTGACCACAGAGAGCTTTGGGAACCCAATAGAGGAAGTAGGTAAACCATAATCAGAATACCAAGGTCTTCACCTAGAAGGCTAGAGCAGCTGTAGATTGTGATTTCGTTCTTTGGACTATCAAAGAGATTAAGACCACCCAGATGTAGGGAAGTTTTGCTATTGAGAGTAATAAGTAAAACATTATCTCCTAACTCTGAATTATGCCAACTCAGCATTATCTCTCTGGCATGCTGTTATTACAAACTAAAAATAATGATGGTCAGCTTAAGTCCAAGGTTTTGTCTATGTGCAGAGATCTGTTTTATTTCAAATTAAAAGAATTTATTTACTTATATTCTCCCTCTTTTCCAAAACATTATAAATAAATATGAGGCATAAATGTGGTGAGAGGTATTTATACCAGAAAATGTAGGCTGAAGATTAATATTGCAATTGAGTACAAAATTTACCCATAAGCATCCTGACAGCCAAGGAAAAAGGAAAATTTTAAAAACATATTAGGTGGAGCCTTGTGAAATTGTAGATATTTGAAAATTTTTGATCTACGAATTGTCCCTTCTGTATAGTTCAACCTAATATATATTTCTTAATAAGTAATTAAATCATGCCAGCTCTGAGGAGAGACAAATATTTTTCAGAATAATATCTGAGAATTTATAAACTAGATATTTTCATGGAAGACTTGAATGATATCTTGAACAAAATTCCAACTTGCAAAATAGGCAGTGAAGTTCTTTATATGCCCATATTTAAAAATAAATATTTATCATCTTCAATTGAGTTAGCTGGGAAACATAATCTGAAACTTGCCTGTAGGATGTTTATTGGGGGGTGCTCTCAGAATCGGCGCTGCAGTAGGGTGAGGGAAACAGGATCAGGTGGAGGCAAGAGTGGTTCAGTCATGAAGGGGATAATGTTGGCCATGCACCATAACATCCACTACATTTATTCTTGATCAAAGGCCCAAAGCATAATATGAATCAGCTCAAGTGAAAGCCCAAACATATAACTTTATAGTGATCTGACTTGACCCTTAGATACCTTAGACAGCACTTAGAGCAGGCAGAGCAATGTTTTCCAAATCAATTTATATTTCAGACTCCATATTTAAATACACTAACCTAGAGGATCACCTGGTTAATCAATTATCTCAACCTAGGCTTTCAATAGAAATTATGTTGTTTTTTTTCAAAAAGTTCCATTATTTGGAGTTACAAAAATGAAACTTAGCTTAAAACATCCAATTATTTTTTAAAATATGTTTCAAATGTAGTTAAGTTCTCATATTCTAATAAAGGGATGTGGGTATTTTTAAAAATTAAAAATGCATGTATTGATGAGCTTTAAAAAATGCTTAGATTCATTAATAAGAGAACCAGAGCAATGTGCTTAATGGGTCAATTGAAGTATTTTTTTTTAAATTAGAAATACATAAATTCCTGCAAGTACAACAAGCTAATGGGAAGAAATTGGTCAGGAAGAAAAAAGCATTCTCGTTGTAGAAAATATAATCACTGGGGAATCACAATCACAAATACAAAATGTATGTATCTAATTCAAAAAGAGTCATGTACCACAATGTTCATTGCAGCTCTATTTACAATAGCCAGGACATGGAAGCAACCTAAGTGTCCATCGACAGATGAATGGATAAAGAAGATGTGGCACATATATACAATGGAATATTACTCAGCCATAAAAAGAAAAAAATTTGAGTTACTTGTAGTGAGGTGGATGGACCTAGAGACTCATACAGAGTGAAGTAACGAGGAACGAGGAAAACAAATACCGTATGCTAACACCTATATATGGAATCTAAAAAAAAAAGTTCTGAAGAACCTGGGGTCAGGACAGGAGTAAAGACGCAGACATAGAGAATGGACTTGAGGACATGGGGAGGAGGAAGGGTAAGCTAGGACGAAGTGAGAGAGTAGCATTGACATATATACACTACCAAATGTAAAATAGCTAGTGGGAAGCAGCTGCACGGCACAGGGTGATCAGCTCTGTGCTTTGTGTCTACGTAGCGGGGTGGGATAGGTAGGGTGGGAGGGAGACGCAAGAGAGAGGAGATACGGGGATATATGTATAGCTGATTCACTTTGTTATATAGCAGAAACAAACACACCATTGTAAAGCAATTATACTCCAATAAAGATGTTAAAAAATTTTATGTATCTGTAGGGTTTTTTTTCCTACTCCTATTTTTAGACTAGAATAGATGCAGGAATCCTGAGTATTGAGAGCATTGATGGAAATTCATGAACCAGCAGCCCAATGCCATAGAAAAAGGTCAGATCTCTCATTCTCTGACACAACAGAAGATGATTTAGGGTATCTGATACCTGAAGGTTTTTTTTGTTTGTTTTGTTTTTTAATTCCAGAATTTAGATCCAGTCTTGGGAGGTTTCAACTATGTAAATCAGCAAATATTTAATTAGAAATTAAGGCTAACAAAATGTTATGTGGCCCTATATGCATTGTATTTAAAATCTCCTGGTAGGTAGAAGAGCTATGGAGTAATGCGGGCCAGGCAAGCAGTGCTGGCTAGAAGGAGGCATTCTTATTTTCACACAGTGGTTTTCAAATTATGCTCCTAAATACGTGAATTAATTCTCCCAATTTACGTTTCATTGTTCCACACTGTAGTCTTTTGATTTAGTTCTCATATGGGTTTCAGTCCTATCCAGTAGATAAACAACAAGAAGAGTTGTTTTTTGGGTTTTTTTGTGGTACGCGGGCCTCTCACTGTTGTGGCCTCTCCCGTTGCAGAGCACAGGCTCCAGACGCGCAGGCTCAGCGGCCATGGCTCACGGGCCCAGCCGCTCCGCGGCATGTGGGATCTTCCCTGCCCGGGGCATGAACCCATGTCCCCTGCATCGGTAGGCGGACAAGCAGAGTATTTTGAATGAGGAAATTTTAGAAACAATTGGGTGGGTAGTTGTACAAAAAAACAAAAACAACTTTGAAGGAGTTCACCAACCCTGTGATTCTCTGTCTATAGTATTGTCTACTTGTATCATATCTTCTTAAATATTGCTACAAATCATATAAATACTTTTAAACATAATTCATATATATGCATATATATGATAGCCTCTTTAAGAAGTTACCTTTTTATAGAGAAACCATAAGATAATCATAAAAGCCCTCAGCTAATTCTTTTAACATTCACTCAGCAAACATTTAATGAGAGTTTGTTCTTTGTTAACGCCAATCCCAAGGGAGTCATTCCTCTCCAGAAAGCAGGTCTATGATCCATGTGTCACCATCCACCTGGAGATCACTTATCTAAACTGAGGGCACAGAATCTGGGAGGAGATGAAACACCCTCTGGGTACTGGCCTTTTGAAATTCAAAACTAAAAATTCGTGGCAAACATCACATAAGCAATCATCTGAATAACAAGACATTTTATCACCATTAATTTGACTAGCCAAACAAATCAATCAGGCAAATATGGGCACCTACTTAATGAATGTGTTTAGACTATCTGCAAAAACAGAAATATTTTCAGCAAGAAAAATATTTATTCTATACATATTTACTATGTAGTGATAGTAAATAAAAACACATGCACTACCGCTAAACACACACACACACACACACACACACACACATACAGGCAGGTGTATACACACAGCCCCATCAAAAAGCAAGACAGACAATCCCATTCACTACAACATGACAACCCTCATTTAATTTTGTTAATTTTGTACTAAGGTTGAAATTAATAAATGAAGTAAAAGCTTGGACTTCACAAGTGAGTAATAGGTAACTATTAATTATGTTCCTAGTAGCAGAGGTATATAAGAAGAAATCTATTTTGGGGGGCTTATGAATCTACTACCTCATAGATACCTACTCATAAAAGCCACATGACGTTTGTTAATATTCTGTAGCAAAGATTAATAACTCGTTTCTTCAAATCTTACTTTCTTCACAGCAGTCCTTGGATATGATATACCCATAAATCTCATCCTGACTAAACCTAAAATTATACAGTCGAGCTTGTCTGATTGAGATATAACTACTGAACAAAGTAGGGCCGGGTTCATCAAAAGTTTTACTTAGGTTTCTGAATAACTGTCAGCATATTTCAGCTGAGCATTATATAATCCAAAGCTATTTAATGGATAATAATATAAAATGTGATTGTAACATATTCCTTCAGTCCCTATCACTTGAATTTGGATAATTCCAATGGTGTGTCTTTAGAAGAGATCCACACTTAAGAGACTTTAAAGAGGCATGAATATTATTAAGCATAGTTTTCCTAATTCAATAGTGTTCTAGCAGTAAAAATGCTTGCACTCTATGAGGACTTATATTATTACTATAAAGACTAAGCTTCCCTTACAACTCCATCTATCTCCATTTATACTTGCATTGATTTGCTTTGTTTATGTTAGTATCTCAGGAAAATTACCATTTTATATCTTTAAAAGAATTAGAACTAATGCCAGAAATAACTGTGGTTTATTTAGTCTGATCTGTTTTATAAATGTATGTGTATATAGAAATTTAGAGCCATAAATATCAACTAAGAATCACAGCAGACACTGACCACTTCCCACTGGCTTCAAAATTACACAGCAGCCATGTACACACTAAAGTCAACTGGCAATATCATCAATAACGAAAATAAGTTAATATGAAAAATGCAGATAACTTAAGCCATAATACTTTAAAATATATTTGACAATGCATTCTCAGGCTTAGTATTCATTAATTCTATAAATATTTTTGAGTGCCACTACACATCAGGTTTTATGCAACTGTGATAAGCTCTGGGGATATAATTATGAACAAAATAGACATAACCCAGTCTTCAAAGAGTTCACAGTCTACTAGGAGAAATAGATAATTAAAATATAATTATAACACAATGTGATAAACCCTGTGAAAGTAAAAGGTGTCACAAAATCAAGCAGGAAGACCTAGATAAAATGGGAAAGAGTCATTCAAATGACAGTTTCTGCTATTAATTTCACTGATTCATTCACTTAATAGATATGTGTGTGCCTATATATACATACTGGCTGCTATATATAGCAGTAACCAGTTGTGTGGGTAACAATGATGAATAAAGTGAAACATGGTCCCTCTCCCCATGCAGCTTATGGACAGGTGGAAGAGACAGATTTTAATCTAATAATCACACAAATGACTGGAAATTTTCAAGTGTAACAAGTGATAGGCAGGAGAGATACACATGACTATGAGCCTGTAGAAAAAGATGATCTAGACAGAAGTTAAGGACAACTTTCCTAGAGAAGGGATGATAGGGCTGGATCTGGAGGATGAGTAGGAAATAAAGAGAGGAAGAGTAGAAAAAAAAACATTTAGAGAGATAAAGCAGCATATGTGAAGACCCTGGTGGGAAGAAACAAGATGAAAAAAATGCACTGAAAGGAGATGATAGGACTAGAGCAGAGTGTGGTATGAGGCTGGAGAGGCCAGTAGGGCCAATTCATGCCATCTTTTCAGTATAGAAAGATGTCTTATTTTCTTTATCATAAGAAAAGGGGCAGTAGCAGTTCAGTGGGATGAATTTTAGAGAGGTAAAATGAGAGAGTCTAGGAAAGAAAAAAGGGCTGCTTGAACTAGGGTCATGTGATAAGGGTTGCATAGTCACATGGAAACAAGTAGATGATTCAAGAGATGTTTAGAAATGGATTAAGAAATGACACCTGAGGTTTCTGGCTTAAGTGACTAAATAGATAGTGATGGCTTTCACAGAGAAGACTAGGTTTTTTGAGGGGGACATAGAATTATAAGGTCAGTTTTGAACACGTTGAGTTTGTGATGTTTTGAAAGTGTCCAAGAAGGTATGTGAAGTAGGCAGCTGCATTTATGGGTATGGAATTCAGAGGTAAGGTATGGACTCTGGATAAAATTTACATAACATCTACACTGAGGTGATAACTGAGATGATCGTTGGAGGATGTACAGAATAGAAGATGAGAGGACCTAGTGCCAAAGATGGTTAACTCCCATGTTCTAACTACACGTAGGGAAATCTATTCCGATTCTAAACTTTATTTTTCCCTTTGGTTCCATTGATTTTTTTCTCACATTTTGCAAAATGCTTATTTGAAGTTTGTGTGTGTTACATTGTCAGGTAAATCCTCCTTAATAAAGTCAGTTTGCCCTATTTCTAAAATTATGCATTCAACCTTTTGATGTAGATACAGCCCTATTTTCCTCGTCCAATTGCATTACAATTCTATCAGTCCTCTACCTCTTAACTGCAATTCCAAAATCCAAAAAGCTCTGAAAGTAGGAGGTTTCTTTTTTTTTTTAATGTTTGACACAAACCCAATTGGTGGCAAAATCAAACCTGAAATGAAGTAAGGTTAGTTAAAGTCTTTATCCTACTTACAGTAGATATTCACATGTACTGTTGCAGGTATATTAATGTGTTTGATTATGGGACGCTGTCTTGGACTCTGCAGGGTATCAAGGAATATGTACCATATTACCTTTCAAAATTTAAAGTATTGATAATTTTGAAACACATCTAGCCCTAGGTTTTTAAATAATAGATTTTGTACCTTTTCTTGTTTATTGGGTGAACAGCCTATAGAAAGGACTATGCTATATACTTTGCATATATTATCTTATTTAATCTTACAATATCATAAATAAATACTCAATTGGGCCTCCACAATTATTTTCTAAAACTTCAGTACAATATTTAACTGCATTTTGTTTTCAGAAATTATAGTGTATCAAAAATTAAATTAAAATTGAGTGTATTCTCTCTTGGAGAAATAACGAGATGAGGAAATGTCCTTTCCAATTCAACAAACCAGTTGAATGAATGAATGATGTATTCTTCCTTTAATAAGAAAGAATTGTCCAGTTGTAACATTATATTTTGATATTATTAGACATATTTATGTTTAGTGCTTTGGCTGTATTTAAGTTAATACTACAGTTTATATTCTTTTTAGAAGCTTCTCATACAATTAAATTGTTTCCTGTAAATGTGGAAATATACAAGTTAATTATTTAAGCTAGATTCAGTAAAAAGTCTTAACTTCTTTAAAAAATATTTATCTAATGGCATTAAGACTTAAACATTAATATTTATTAATAAGACTTTTATAAAACAAAAGACATTTTGCTTCAGAAATCAACAATTGTGTTTAAATGATGATTTATACTTCACAGTTACTTTCAACTTAAAACAAAGCTCTCATGTAATGCTTAAATGTACTATTTTTCATCTTCCATATAGTGACTTTTTGATATCATTTTCATTATGAAGTTGTGAATGTTCTTTCAAGGATGCAGAGAATAAAGGAGAAACAACACTGACTTCTTCAAAAGGTCATATTTCAAATATCTTGGAAAGTCATCAATGTTTTTTAAAAAATTTTTTTACACGTTCTAAAATAGATCCAAAGCCATAAATAGGAATATCTGGGACAAACTTCCATATAATACTTGTCATCTCTTGTATCATTATGCTGCAAATACATTACATTTTTAATTTTTAGTATATCTTAATGGTAAGATTTGGGATAACATCAATATATTGCCGACTTATGCAGACCTTATAAAAGAAATTCATAGGCCACTTAATGCAGGTAAATTTATAACAAATTTATGTACTTTGTAAGAATAAAAGGATCATAAAAAAAGAAAATCTAAACAATTCAAATTGGTTTATATTATCTTAGACTTGAAAACTTTTTATATCCCTTATCTACTTTATGAGTTGATATATGGTCATCAATTAATGAAGTCATTTTTATCATAATAAAATGTCATCATTAGAACTGCAGTATTATAGTGTAACCATTTTCTAAAAAATATGATTGGGGCATTTTAGGTAGTTAAATATTAAAATAATCTAATTGAAAATGAGACTTTAAAATTATTCATTTTGATTGGCAAACGGCAGAAAATGGATTTGTTTCATAAGTACATTTTATCACTCAATTTTCGTAGATATTACTAGTATTTCTGGAGAAAAAAAAAAGTAAACTTTATCTTGTCTTTGTTTTACCTAACTAGTACATATAATTACTTTTGGTTCTCTATGTTTTAAAGGCACCTGTTACTACATTTACATAAATCAAACTCCTCAAGTAATTGTGCCCTCATGTACGAAAGGCCTTCAGTTACAAAGTTGCAGTTTTACTTTCCACTTATCCCTGAAGAATAATGTTCCTCTAGAATCAAAAATATATACTTCCGTTTTAATTTTTTTATGGTTATGGAAAGTATATAGCCATGAAACATCAATTTGCTGAGAAGATTGATCACAGGACCTCATGGACTAGTTGAAAGCCCCAGAATGCAAGATAATAGAAGCCACCATCACAAGTTGAATCAAACACTCCAACGATTTAAGTAAAGACTTTTATCCTCATTTTATAGACAAAGAAACTGAAGCTCAAACAGGTTATCAGACTCACTTACAATCACACAGGCAGAAAAGTGAATTTGACTTCTTGTCTTTTGAGTACAAGGAGGGTATTCTTTCAACTGCAAGTTATTTATTATCAGCGCACAAGAATAGTAAAACTCCAGGCCCTGCAATTAGAAAAAATATGTCCCATATCTGTATACAAATATGAATCAATTGACTCTACTCTGTAGCGGAAAAACCTTTGGGGTTGCTTCCCCATTATTAGTTGAGTTTGGCTTGATTCACTTTTGATTTTGTATTATTTTGTGTTTCACTTCATCTATATTGTAACCACTTTATGGTGCAAGACCTGGGTTTTCCATACAAGTGAGGTAATGCTATAATTGAAAGCTACCATCAGAAAATATGAACTCTCGATAAGTGTTTCCTTTATTTAAGATGCTTTCTCCACTTTAGTCTCTAGATCTATGTATTAAATATACACTATTCTAAAGAGTATTAGCCTCCTTACCCAGGAGAAATTTTATTTCCCTTATATCATTTTACTGTTACCTTTCCCAAAAACCTTTTACTCCTTTTCACAAGGGTGGATGGGAAGGCAGCAGGTGGAAAGAGCAGAAAATAATATTAATTTCAGCTTGGCTTATTCTAAATAAATATCATGACTATTCTATTCAGTATCTTTAAACTTCCTGCTCTCGGGGATAAATTTAAGAAATGAATAACTGCGTATATAAAGTTGGTAAGAGTTGAAATAATAAAGAAGTTCTTTGTAATAGCTTTCTTTTGTGTCAATTACTTTTGAGAAATAAAGAAAAATCAAAGTGCTAGTTAATATTATAGCTTTGGAATATATGGAAAATATTCTTACTGAAACTTCATATATGAGGATACAGGATTCTATTTTCCACACTAATTTGAGCAGACAAACTAAGTAAAACAAAACTTTTTCATTGAAAACAAAAATATATTTGAACATATTTGTTTTAGCCTTTTTAAACTTTTTCCATTTATTTTCAATTATTCTGTGGTAGGTGAAATAATGCCTCCTTCACCAAAGATGTCCACATCTTAATCCCCAGAACCTGTGGATATCTGACCTTACACTATAAAAGGAACTTTGTAGCTGTGATTAAATTAAGGATCTTGAGATGGGAAATTATCCTGGATTATCTGGATAGGTCCAATGTAATCTCAAGGGAGGGTCCTTATAAAAGAGAAACAGGAGTGTCAGAATTAGATAAAGGAGAGAGATATGACTATGGAAGCAGATGACACAGTGATGAGAATTAAGCCAAAGAATGTGGGCAGCCTCTAGAAGCTAGAAAAGGCAAGGAAACAGATTTTCCCTTAGAAGTTCCAGAAACAAACTAAACCCTGGTGACACTATGATTTTAGCCCTGTTTAAATGATTTCAGATGCCTATCCTCTAGAATTGTAAGATAATAAATGTGTATTGTTTTAAATCACTAAGTTTGTGGTAATTTTGTTACAGCAGCAATAGGAAACTAATAGGTACTCCTTTTAAATTCTGAGTTTCTCATTCTTGTAGCATTAAGAATCTTGATGATGGCTTCTAGGAAACACCCTGCCTGGAAATTCTGGTGCTATGGGATTTCCTCATCATAGCTGAAGTCATTTGAGGAAAATCCTACAGAGTTCAGTTCCCCAAATCTAATGTCTTTAATTAAGCTCTCAATGTTATTAAAATGCTCCAATAGCAGAAGTTATAAAGACAAAATGTTCTTTCTTACCCCCTTCTTCCCTTCCTTTCTTCCCTTCTTTCTTCCTCAGTATGATCTGAATAAAGTGTAGGTGAGGACAAATGAAAATTGAAAACTAGGCAGAAGCCAGCTCATAAAGAGAAATAAATACAACCTTAAGCTTTGTGCTTATAGCCCTGATGTGCCATATAAGACTTTTAGCAGGACAGTAATATAATCAACTATTATTTCAGAAATATCCCTTAGGCAACAATATGGAAACTGAATTATTGAAAGACCAGGGCACAAAGAGAACAATTAGGAGTTTTTAGTAATATTCCAGGAGAGAAGAATAGAGGGCCCAAGCTAAGGCAATAGTATTTGATATTAAAAAGATAGGTTAAATATTACCCATAATATAGAGGATAAAAATTTTAAAATATGTACAGGATTTCTGATTCATTTATATGTGTGATGAAGGGGAAGATTCACATATGATGAAGTGGTGGAGAAGATGGCATTTATCAAAATAAAGAATAAAAGTGGAGGCAAAAGATTAGAAGGAAAGATGATAACTTCAGTATTGGACATAATGAAATCAGAGTGGTTGTGAAACATCCAACAGGGATGCCTAGTAAACAGCTAGATGTGTGGATTTAGAGAAACAGATATGGTGACCAGCTTAGAACAAATCACTGAATCAGGGTTTTAGTTAAAATCACACAGGACAAAGAACTAGAATTAAAAAGACAAAATCCAGGTAAAGAACTCTGAGGAATATCAACATGTAATGGGCAGAAAGGACTAAAGAAATCTCAAGAAAGTATAATGAAAATTAGGACAGAATGATATAACAAAGCCAAAGTAGGATAGAATTTCAAGGAAAAAGTGGTTAACAGAGTCAAACAGCACAGGGATGAGGAAATAGAAAGAGCAGGAGATATTGCTGGCAGATTGGGAAATAACTGGGTCACTGGTGACCCTCAGGAGAATGATCTCAGGGACATAGTGAGAATAGAAGTCAGCCTGCAGGGACAGGAGGGACATCGCAAATTGTAAATGAGGAGACCTCGGGGCTCAGCACTAGGCACTTCTCTCTTTCCACACTCTCCCCAAAGAGGGTGTCATCGGTTCCCCTGGCTTTAAATACCACCAATATGCTAATGATACCCAAATTTGCAATTCTCTTCCAGAACTCTCTATGAAATGGAAACTGGAATGCAGTAACTTGAAAAGTGAGTTGGAGATGACACAGGACTCAGCACCAGACACCTCTTTCTCATGTATGTGGATGATATCGCCTATTCCCTCAGTTATAAATACCAGTTACACACTAACAAAACATAAATCCCAAAGTTTCTCTCTGGGAGGCCGAGGTTTATGTATATTAGATAAATAGAAATCTCGCAAATATCGCAAAATTTAAAATTTGCATGTCCAACCACTTGTGATAATCCTCCCCAAAGCCTGTTTCTCTTCATTCTTCTCCAAATCAGTTAATGGCATAATTATTCATCCAATTTCTCAACTCAGAAACTGAGCAGTCTTCCTTTTGTCCTTCATTTTCCTTTACCCTCATATATAATCCACCCCATCCATTCTAACGCACAAATGGACCTCAAATATAGTCATCTCTATCTCTAACTACCAGAGCTCTAGTACAAGCCACTGTCATCCCTTACTGTGAATCTCTCATTACTCATCTCCCAGCCCCCTCCTTTGCTCTCTTCAACCATTCTTCATACACCCTTCAGAATGGACTTTTTAAATCATAAAATGGATTAACCTCTCTCCTGATTAAAAATCTTTCAGTTGCTCCCCATTTCATCTAGAATAAAGTTCAGTTTCCTTATCGTGGCCTATGGATAGGTTGTCCCCCACCTACCTATTCAACTTCATTTTTCATTTGATCCCTTATGATTATGATCCCTTATTTGACCCATTTTTTTGATAAGCTAATTAAGGCTCATGTTAAGCATGTTAACAAAGCAGCACGCAGAGTTAAAATCAATGGAAGTCTGCTCATCTCTATGCTGGTGTTCTCCGGAAAGTGAAAAAGTGTGTTAATAATCATAATGATAATAATGACATACATTGCTGGTAAGTATAGAAAGTTTGCTTTGTGTCAGGCACAGAGCTCGGAGTGCTACCCACCATGTCTCATACAATCCTCGCAGAAAGCTGTGAGGTGAGTAGCCTTTCTCCGCACTTTCATGAGAAAGTGGAGATAAAGGATAGGTTGAAGAGCTCTGAAGCAAATCCTGAGTTCAAAGCCTCACTGGTCTCACTACTGAGTCTTTGTTCCTCATCAGAATTGATTATTAAAATGAAGCTGTTTTCCTTTCAAATTAACAAATATTTTTAAATGATAATACCTAGGGCTGAGGAGGGAACAATGCAATAGGCATCTGTGTGAGCTGCTGCCGGGGAAGTAAATTCGTACATTTGCATAGCTTAAGGAAATAATCCTAGATGTGTAAAAGGTTTGAAGCATCAAGATGATCATTGAAACATTATTAACAATGATTCTATAACGTAGAGAACATATACAATTTAAATATATACCCCAGTGGACTCTCTATAGCATTCTTCAAACGGTGAGATTTAATTTATTTCTCTCTTTTACTCAGGTCAAAGAGCTTTACTGCTAAAGCCTCTTAATCGTAAAATGACTAGAAAGCATAAACTTTGAAAGCAAAGTTAAAGTAAGTTTCCTTTCTCTCTATTAATCACAAAATTTTAAAAATAGAATTATATATCAAGTGACTCTAACACAAGAGAAAATATGACTATTAAGCAAGCTATTTTAAGAAAAGTATCATTATTTTAGTCATTACTAACACTCTGGCTTTAAGTTCTATCTAGCCTTACCACTGAACTTTAATAGAAGTACATGAGATAGCATCTAAGTCCTGAACATTTACAAAACATTTCCATGGGAAAAGTTAGAATTTTAGGAGTGTTGAAGAGAAGCACATGAATGTCTTTCAAACAGTAACAGGATATTTCAAAATCTCAACATAAATGTATTAGGATGTTCAACTAGCATAAACCAGACCTTATAAAAATGTGCTTAGGGCTTCCCTGGTGGCGCAGTGGTTGAGAGTCTGCCTGCCAATGCAGGGGACACGGGTTCAAGCCCTGGTCTGGGAAGATCCCGCGTGCCGCGGAGCGGCTGGGCCCGTGAGCTACAAATACTGAGCTCTGCGCGTCTGGAGCCTGTGCTCCGCAGCAAGAGAGGCCGCGACAGTGAGAGGCCCGCGCACCGCGATGAAGAGTGACCCCCGCTTGCCACAACTAGAGAAAGCCCTCGCACAGAAACGAAGACCCAACACAGCCAAAAATAAATAAATGAATAAATAAATTAAAAAAAAAAAAAAAATGTGCTTACAGCAGACAATAACCTCATTATTGAGGTTAAAATCCATAAAATCCAACACTATAATGTGAGAATAAATCATTCTTTCCATCCTTATAGTGTTGTTTATGTCTTGCCCAAAGCTGGAGCTCATTTCAAAGTAAATTTCCTAAAGGAACATAAGGATAGATAGGTATATAGATAGATAGATAGATATAAAGGGGCTTGCTTTGAAAAAGCAGCTCAAATAATAACGTCAACCAGATTCTTTTGCCTCTCATCAAAGGTTTTGTTTTGTTTTTCTTTCTCTCATAAATTCTTCTTAGAAGGACTACTCTCAGTGGCAAGGTCAACTTTGCCTTACCCCAAGTCACTAATGACTGAATTGGTAACCTGATATCTGAGAAGTCATTTGCTGTCATAAGTCTATCACCAACCCTTCAGAAGAGTAAGAGAATATAATGCATTACATTAGGACTTGGCCAAGTTAAGGTAGAGTTTCAATTTTATTGAACTCTATATGTGCATGGGGTGAAATGTGATTGTTTTGTAGCCTATAAATATATTGCCAGTGCTAGCAAGTGGCAAGACATCTATCTCACTCTAGAAAGTCAAATGCTGCAATGTGTCACTTTCAAACTTCTCTCACTGATCCTAGGAAAATATGTACAGATTTCGAATAAAGTTATTTAAAGTAGATTCTGGTATACACATACTCCGAAGTTAAATTTTCCAGTTAGACTGTCTCCAGTCAATCTGACCACTTCAAGCTGAAGCCGGTCAAATAAGCAGTCACCATGGGCCAAAAATCTGTCAGAATGGTTTGCTTCACTGGTGATTACTTTTTGACTGACTTGTGCAGTCAAGTTAATCAAAACAGTCAAACCAGCTTTCCCATGTGTACACGGTCTTAGCTCTTCCTGTGTTAGTAGCTGTGCCCTGCTTAAGTATTTGAAAGAGTTTTATTAAGTTACATTGTTTAAGAGAAACAAGTCAAAAAAGTTATGAGCAACGAGTTTGACAATTCGGGCTCCCCTCAGAGCTGGACCTCAGCTTCAGCACTGGGGAGAAAAGGCTCATGGGGCCTGGGAGGCAAGGGCAGGGGCAGACAAGGGAAAAGCACCATGGGAGCAGGAAGAAACCATATGCCCAGCTCCTAACACTTCTTGGTTATAGAGGACTGATATGTGTTCTGACAAGAGCTGGTTGTACCTTTTGAAATTAAATAGAAACACTTAGAAAGAATCCAAGGAAGGGTTTGGTGACATAGATATCACTGTTAACAATGGTTTTTGATTCTTGGTGCGAAGAGCCATTTCTGTCAGACAAAAGATAAGCTTTAAGAATCCCCTTAATTTAAAAATGAGGGTGAGGGCTATTTAATTTCTCAGCTTGCACAAATGACAACCTTGAACTGCAGTCTGATGTTTCCAAAGCAGTGTTAGAGGAGCAGTTAGGATTATAGGGTTTGGAATCAGCCCACCTGGCTTCAAAGCTGGGCTCCTCACTGACAAGTTGTATGACTTTGGACCACATATTTCCCTCCCCATATGTAAACACTCTTACCTGTTCACTGAGCACAATAATACTGCTTAATTTCCAGAATTGTTCTGGTTACTAAATGACTTAATGTGAGTAAAGCACTTTTATTGGGGAAGGTAAGGAGGACTTGCTGTAGTGAGGCATCTGACCAGAAGATGGTCCACCTCAAGTTCACCATAACTGTGAGAGTATCTTATTCAAAGGAAGGATTTTTATAAAGTACTAGACTTCTTTTATACTAGGGTTTTATGTTTTAAGTCATGCCCCAATTAATAGTTTTACCATTTAATATCTTTATCATTTCTAATAATGATGTTAATAGATATATGGCTGATAAGTATATGTGGACATTGAGCTGGGTGCTTTACCTTTACTTCCTTATTTAATATGAAACCCAATGAGGTATACCAGGTTTACACATGAAGAAATGAGTTTACACATGAGTTTCAATCAAATTACATGACCTGTCTGGGATCAAACAGGTGATTATGACAGAGCTGGTTTTGAAACCTAAGTGCCTTGCTTTAAAACCTATGCTCATTCTAATACACCATGTTTCTAAGAACCTACAATGTAATAAATATCTAACTAATAATAACATATTTCTGGTTCTTCCAGCAAAGAAGAGTAGCTGATGTTGCAGGTTTGGGACTTCCTAAAGAGCAACATTTGTCTGTTGGGCCTCCAAAGGTATTACAAGTAAATCAGAGGAACCAGGAAGATTGAACGCTGACCTGGCATATCCAGACCCCATGTTCTTCCCACTCTCTACACTGCCACTTTGGGTTCCAAAAGAGTACAAAATTTCTGGACAACAAAACTCACAGATTCCAAAGGATTTAGAGTTATAAAGGATTTTAAAGACTGGTTAATTAAGAAAATACAGGTAGAATATCTCATTAATTGAAGATGGCTCAAGAATCAATTAATAGCCTGAAAACTAAGTAATTCTTGTGACATCAAAACTATTTCATGCCAATTTCTTGGGTGATTTTTCTGCCATTGATAGAGGTAGTAATCTCAGAGAGTAATGTACAAAAAGTCTAGACTCTGAAGGAGTATGAATGAATGATACCTCTGGGAAGTGCCCAGCCTTCCAGCTAAAACTCAACATAGAGGGTGTAATCCAACATAGAGGTTTAACATCTCAGGAGATTTGCCCTAGGTCAGTTCATCTCTCTGTGATGCCTTATCCTCTAGATGGAAATAAAAGCAGTGAACTCTCTTAAATGTGCCCTATGGTCTGATTAAAGATTGAAAAGGTCTCTAAAAATCCACAGCACTCCCAGGGAAAAATGCTAAATATCATTATCATTATTACACCAAATGCCATAATTTGGTCTCCTCAGATTCCCTTTTTATGTAGATTCCATCAAACTCTGACTTTTGACTTTTTGCCTCTCTGACCAAATCTCCAATGACAAAGCATAGGGAAATGTTGAGGCAATTAGTGGGAAATGGAAGCAATTAATTCCCTTTTTTAGTGGAGACCTGGCCTCTGTGAACCAGTTTAACCAAAAATAATCAATGACCTTTCTCTGACCAAACTGAAGCAAATCTGCTTGATATTTGTCACTGGTTATCCATCTACTGCTTCAACATTAATGAGTCTCTTCACTTTGCCCCTTTCTTTTACGAAATAGAGCCATCTATTCTGGTCCCTTGTTACCGCTGCAACTGCCACTTTTGCAGATTTAATGTAGTCAAAGACCTCGTTATCCATGTATAAGCCTAGGAACCACTTTTAGCAGAGCTGTGATTTCTGATTTCCCCCAACCCTTCTCCCTTGAACTGTTTCCCCTTCTCTGCTATAAAAATGGGATAAAGTAGAACATTTGTTCAAAATGAATAAAGTAGAACAACAAAGATACAGTTTAAGTTTAAAAGTTCCCCAGAAAAGACTACGTAGTTTACTTAGGTCTAAGACCCTTACAGACCTAGATCCAGGTCGCTGCTCCATCACTTACCCACTGGTCACCTTGGAAAAGTTACCTATCTTTCAAAAGCCTCACTTTTCTCAACAATGGCAATAGCGGACTTGCCTCAAGGGCATGTCAGCCTCAAATGAGGTGATAAAGTCTTTAGTACATGATGAGAGCCCAATGGATGTTAACTATTATCAACTGTGGAAGAGAAAAGACTATTTCATGTACAATATCTGATTTTGATACTGGTTAAAACTCCTTCTAAGATTACTGCTATCAAGCAGAAGTAATTAACATTCACTGTCTCTCTTTTATCCCTCAATAGAGGACTTAATATTTCAGCTTATGCATTTATTTTATAAATTCTTTCCTTCTCCTAACATATTATAGGATATTTTTGCTTGCTATTTTGTCATTGTTGCTGCTTGTTTTGTCTTTAGACAAATACATCTTAAGCAACTGGCTGTGTTACATATTTCACTTGGTGTGTTCAGTGGGGCTGAATCTAAATGAATTCAGATACTACTTAGTACACCAGTGTTTCCTATTGAAACAAATAGAAATGAGAATGAACTGGCAATGCAGTTTTAGAAAATATGGAAAAGTAGATGTGACCTATGAAGAAAAGGCAAATTATGCAAAGAGTTGCTTCATTCTCTACTTCATTTTGCTCTGAGAGCTCTGTCCTAAGGCAGAGTCCTCCAAGGCTATTTTCATAGGAGAGAATATATGAGACAGTAGCCCCTGGTTATGTTCTGTGCTCTAGAAATCTGTCAGAAATGTGAGATCAGGGATCCCATAGGGAGAAGCAGAGAAGTCCTCCCTTTGGGTTGTGACCTTTATTTCCAATCTTAGAGCTCCCATGACCAATCTAATATTGATATCCTAGGAGCAAATTCAGAACTACTCTTCAAGCACAGGAGACTTTAACACAACCAGACCCCTCTTCCTTCACACTCAGGCCCAGCCCCAGCCGTTCATTCACTCTCCACGCTAGGTATTAATTCAATATAAAATATTCAGCTAACACTCGCACATATACACACACAGACTTATTTAAAGTCACATGGCAAGTTAGTAGCAAGCTAAAAATGCTTAACTTCTGACTTCCTATTTTACAGTGTGTTCTATCAGCACTAAACAAAGCAACCACAAAGAAATCACTGAATCACTTGTAAATATTTCCTTGGCCCACTGGTTTGGGAGCTAATCCATGTTCAGTTTAAGTGGTTATTTTTACAGTGGAAAATGACACAGTCCACCAGCTTTGATTTTCTTATGAAGTAGGTTCTACAATATTTTTAGTAAAGAACTTGCCTTCTGTTGCTGCCAGAGGTACAACCACTTTGCAAAGTATTATCCAGAGACACATAATTGTCTTTGCTGTCTTAAAGCAGATACAGGAGCACTCTATAAACAAAATCTAAAACTTATGACTCTGGTCTTTCATCCCACCAATCTGTGTTCCAAATGGCCAGAGATATCCTGCTAAAACACAATCAGAACAAGCTACTCTTGTTAAAACTGTACAACCCTTAAAAGCATAGTTCTTATGGTCTGCCCCCACCTTAACTCTCCAGCTCTTCTTTATGTTATTCCCCACAATGATTCCAAGCTATAATCAAAGACCCCTGAATGTGTCATGCTTTTCACATCTCTGCTCTGATGGAAAGAGAAAATCATCCATCATGTGAAAAGTGCCTTACATATGTGTAGGACAATCATAAGCTATCGAAGAGGAAAAGTGATTGATTAAATGGAGAGAAACATTTGAGAGATGCCTCTTAGCCTAAGACTAATTAAAGAGAAGCCTAAAAGTTTACCAAACCTTAGAGTCTGATGGTAAAAATGCTACTGACAAAACTTCTGTTACAGACCTCAATAGTTCAGTAGGTTCAAATCTATTTGAATTTGCACAGGATCAAAGGGAGCCGAGAATGTAAACATCCTAGCTGCTGAGGAATTCCCTGCAGACACTAGCTGACAGCATTACCTGTCTATAGAGAGATTTTCAAGGCAAACAGGTACTGGTCTAGATTTTTGGGGAGTGTGGAAAGATGTCTGATAGAATGAGTTTTCACCAACGGAGAAAAAAAGGGATACAGTGAAATGTCTGACTGAACACATAACCCTGGCTCAAATGCTTTTCTGGATGGAAATCCACACAAGGAAGCTAAATATCTTTCAGAACTTAATTGTTCATGTGCATAGAACTTTTGTATTGGAAACATGTTCACAAAACAAGGAATAAAGAAAGGAACAAAGGGAGGGATAGAAGGATTCTCTGGCCCAGTGGAAGAAGCTAGAAAGTGAATCACAATCTGTTCCAGTACACAGGCTGAGGAGGAGTGTTTCAGGAAAGGCAAGAAATGATTTGGAAACACTCTTCCATGGTAACTCTTGGGAATAAACGTAAGGGGAGATGGAAATTCGTATTAAACCTCAATCTCTTTCCTAGACTCATTCCTTTCAATTGCCTTTTTTAGTTCTATTTTTGAATTTCACATGTTCTTTCAAATGTGAAGTGATAAAAAGAAAAACAGCAACCTAATGGGCTTTAAGATCATCAGGCTCAACCTCCTGCTGTATTCTGAGAACAATTACAACATTAGAACCTAGGGTTTTCTGTCCTTAACCAATCTGTTCTTAAAATTGTCACCTAAGGAAATTCCACAACCTATCTTACTATCTCACTTTTCAATACAGATCCCCCCAATTTTCCTAATGTTTAACATAAACTACCTGTAATACATTCCCATATCATTCTTTTTTGCTGATGAGTAATTGGCCAAGACATCCATGCTCCAATAGCTATAATTTAATGGAATCACAAAATTATCATCAACTAAGTTCTCACAAGCAAAATAATGTCTGACCAATTTTGGTGTATCTCCAAACACCTATACCCTGACCTACAGATTCCTGAACAGGCTGGTAATTCACAACTCTAGAAGATAAGGGATATTTTTGTATGTTCATTTATTGATACTCATTTTTCTATAAGACTACTGTTAAGCTCTCCCCTCATAGGTTATGTTTTTGAAAACACTTGTGATTCTTACTGTTTTCCTCATACATCCTCTGCTCTATGCCTCACTGACTCTTCTTCCTAATCTTAGTAAATATAATCAGTAAAACCTGAGCAAGAACTATATTTTGCACTATACATTTGTTTTGGGGTTTTTTGCCAAATAGTATAAAATTTGCAATCTGCTATTTGTAAACATTGCTTCTCTGGATCTGCTATCACTCCATTGCTTAATCCAATATTTTTTACTATAAAGAGTTAATTAAATTTTCCTCCATGAAGAATCTGGTATGTCTAGTGAATTTCATTTTATACAATGATTTGTACAAAAATAAAATTGACTTCTATTTATAATTGATTAATAAAGAATTGACGATTATACATCCACTTGTATATTTATTACTTTATCAGTATCCATCATTATTCCTTTGAATCATATTTCACTAGTTTATTTGAAACTATCATGTAAGAATATTTTATTTCTTTCAGTTTCTCCTTTCTAACTATTCAAACCACTGTTTTCAAAATTATTTTCCATTTTCACTGTGTTAATTACCACAATTTCTGAAAATGTCACTAATGCTAGACATTTCCATCAAATTTAAATACCTCATAATTATTTTGGCTATCTAAAACTTATAATAAACACTTGTGTCACAGTCATTAAAATTAAGCTGATTTTTAAGGAACTTTTTTCAGTTTGTTTCATTTTTGACATCAGCTCCAACTTCCAGTTCAATAAAATTACTCATACATTGAACTATTCTACTGCTTTGTAATGAAATAGACATTTTTAAAAAAGTAATGATAATCAAACCAAAGAAATAGACAACATGAAAATTATCTCTATTCTATTTGTTTTATAGCTAAAAAAAGTTTTCATTCTCAAAATGGAGATTACAAAGTTTGGCCTATTTAAGGTAGCTTCCACCAAAAAAAGTAAAAGATTTAGTATTAATTCAAAAGTTACTTGAAAGTGTAAAGCTACACTCAGATTCATCTAAAATAGAAGTGAAGCAGAATTGTCTGAATAATCTTGATAATGAACTCTATATTCTGTTTCACTTTACTTTGTTGACACAGTCTCTGAACAGGGAAGAACTGTGAAAGTTATTTTAAATTCTCTTAACTTTAAATGAAGTTTCTAGTAAATAAGTTACTAAAAAGCTACCCAAAATGAATTAAAGATTACCTCAGGTTTATTTTCTTCTCAAAATGTGTATTCTCAATGAAACATTTTAAGATGATACCGAAAGCATGGGATTATAATTCATATAAACAAATATATATAAAATATATTTTTTATGTACATATATATATAAACAAATATATATATAATCTTCCGGTCCCTACTACAACTCTGCTAATTATTACAGTTGAAAACTATTACTAATAAACTAATTGAAAACTATTATAATAAAAAGTTATTGCTTTGGGATTTTGACATCTCCTACACAAATTTTTCAGATTCAAATCTCCATAAAAAACAGAATAACTTTTAATGCTGGAAAAATAATATATGCTAAAATACTATCTGGTGTTATTTCTGCTATGAATAGTATGCATATTTTCTTACCTTTAATAGCCAATAAAATATATATTGCTAAAAGTAGAAATTAACATTTACTCATAAAATAAAAGATGCAATAAAATGTTAAATCATGTTCCAATTTAGTAAATATCCAGGAATATTAAACTGGAAGAAGAAATTCCTTTGGTTATCATGAAATAAAACAGTGATTTCTATATCTTGATTAAAATAAGACATTAATAGATTGAGTTTTAGATATATTTTACCCAAATTAGAGCAAATCATAGCTCAACTACTCTAATATCCTGATATCCAGTGATCACGCAAGATGAAACTATAATTATCAGCAAGCCACACATATCAAAGTAAAATAGGTATTGATTAGACTTGTCTTTCACAGTTTAAAGTACAGAAAATTAACTTGCCAGTTTAGTTACCTACCAGCAATGACTGGATTCTATCAGTGTTATCACCTTTACAAACAGCACCAAATTATAATCCCTCTTCCCATAACATAAGCACCATGCCACAGGAGACAACCAAAGTAAACGTCCTGATCATGAATAATGAATAATTTGGACTGGTTGGAATCCACTTAGTTGAGGAAAGAGAAAAGAGAAGTGGCTCATTAGGGCATTTCCTGAACCTTGGTTGGAATTTCAGTTAAGGAAGAAGAAATGACACAGCAGTTTCATGTACGGGGACTTCCTTTCTTTATGTGAAATATGCTACCAATTTGAGAAATAGCACTCCAACAAAAGTACTCCACAGTAATGTGACCACAGTAAAAGCTCTAGTTGATCCCATTATTGCCCCATAATCAACATTTCTTCCCAGAATAAACACAAGCAGTAAATGGTTGTTATCAAAATGGACTAAGGTCCCACATTTATTGCGATGTGTCAAGTCTCACATTTAACGTTTCTTCAAAAAGCTGACCTGCACCAATTTTCAGTTTTTAAGAATTGCAGTTTTGTTAAGAGTGTTAACAGATTTTGAGTTTTTGCTTTAGGTCATTAAATTTCCCATATTTCATATAATCACATTTTCCTTACATATGATTTTCCTCTCAAATTCCAGGATAATTTTCATCTTGTCCAGGAATATTTTATTTTCCTATGTAGTTGGAAGATATATATTTCAACTTACAAGATTTCTAATTTTTATTATTATTTTTCATATCCCAGTGTGACGTATTTTTAAGGGACGTGAGTACTGGTTACTCACTCACTACCTTTATAAATGAAACATCTAAAGAGGTCTCATTTTATATATTAGTTACCTGCATGAAAGTAAAAACCTAAAGATACAACTTTGTTCCCACACTATAATTTGTGCTGTGAAAATTTGCATTTACTTTATAACAGTTACATCATTACATATAACATAATTACTAAAGCTTCATGCAAAGGTTACATTCAAATTCCTCTCTGTGTTTTATAAAATCATGCAGTTGGGCTTCCCTGGTGGCACAGTGGTTGAGAATCTGCCTGCCAATGCAGGGGACACGGGTTCGAGCCCTGGTCTGTGAAGATCCCATATGCCGCGAAGCAACTAGGCCCGTGAGCCACAATTACTAAGCCTGCGTGTCTGGAGCCTGTGCTCCGCAACAAGAGAGGCCGCGATAGTGAGAGGCCCCGCACACCGCGATGAAGAGTGGCCCCCACTTGCCGCAACTGGAGAAAGCCCTCGCACAGAAATGAAGACCCAACACAGCCATAAATAAATAAATAAATAAATAAATAAATATAAAATCATGCAATTAAATTGACATTGATGTTTGTCAAGGAGTGAGGTTTATGTGAAAATGTCTCAGCACTTTGTGTCTCCTCTGAAGAACTGCAAAACTATTAAGTAAAAATTTTAAAAGTTCTCTCATTATCAATAACTAATTTTTGAGTCACCTTACATTTTCTTATGATGTTATCACACATTTAAATCTCCTAAGGTGATGGGAAGGAGTAAGTACTTAATTTAAAGCAAAGGTGATTGATTTAAGCTAATTTTAGAAATAAAGAAAACAAGATTAATAAGAAACATTGTTAAGAAAGAGAAACATATGGGATTTTAACTCATATTAGAAACTGCTTCAGATAGAATTATAATTTAAAACACATTTGTGTGATTCAGAAGGTAAGTTTTGAAGCTCTGTTATTATAAGGGCATACATTTTGGTTTTTGAAAAGTTGGAAATGCACACGTGGACACACACACCTGAAGCAAAAGGCACCAATGTGTCAACAGCGCTTATATCTTAATGGTGGACTAGAGGAGCACTTAAGATATTTTAAAAGTTTTGTTTACCTATAGCTTCTATATTTTATATAATAAACATGTTTGTAATTTGTATTAAAATATAGTTTTGATTTTAAAAATAGTTTGTACACCAAAACATTTAAGGATAGTATACTACTTTGTGTGATACTGTGATATAATAAGAAATAAATATTTGGTCTTCATCCTTGGTTCCTGGTTCACGGTTCTTAATAGGGGTGAGAAGAGCATCTTTTGTTAATCATGTAAGCCCATTTCAACTAGTACATGAGCTTATGTTGAAGAGGTGACTTCTTTGGCCCCAAAATAGTTTCCGGATGAGGGCTGGTTGTCAGAGGAAACAACCACGTGATTAGAGCGTTGTTTTTCTAAATCACAGATTTGATAATTTTATTCTCCTTACTTGTAACCATCAGAAGATTCCTACTGCCTAAACTGATTCCCATTACTCTAGAATAACATATAAAAGTCCTCACAACCAAATCTAAGTCTGGATGTCAAGCTTCATCATAAACATCCTTCCTTCCTTCTGCTTAGAATGTCCTGATGCAAGACTCTCCCTTTTTCAAAGTCTAGATTGTGTCTGACCTCCTGTCTGTAGGTTTTTCTTGAAAGATAAGAATTAAATGCTCTTGTGTGTGTGAACAAACGGAACTTTACATATCTTTCTACTATAAGTATTAATGTCAGTATATTTTAATCCCAAATAAATTTGTAAATTCAATATAATATCCATCAAAATTCTAGTTACAGTCTATTGGTGTTTCTATTATTATTTACTAAGAAGAATAAATGAAAAACATAGCCAAAATATTTTGAAATTGAAAAATAGTGAAGAAGGACTTGACTAATGAGATACTGGACATACTGTAAAACTACACTAATCAAAACAGCTTACTGATGGCATACAGTAGACAGAAAACGCAAACACGCATTTTTAGAAATTTAGTATATGTTGAAGGTTGTATTTCACATCAGTAGGAAACAGATATATTTCTCAATAAATACTTTAAGGGCAAATAGCTAACAATTTGTTGGGAGAGAGGAAGAGAGAAGTAGAGAGAGACCCATACTTCTACTATACCAAAAACTCAATTTCAAAATCTTGAAGATGCAAATATAAAATTTTCAAAATCACCCCCCAAAATGTGACTATTTTGTAATTCATAAAGTAGAGAAAAATATCAAGAAAGTCTAACGTACTTGACCACATACAGATTAAAATCTTTCTAAGAAAAATACTTTTTAATGACTAAAAAAAATCTTGGGAAATGCTTTTATTCCTTAGCTTTAAATCATATAACATGTAGGTAATCGTTACACTGTATAATAAAGGTTTGATTGTCTTCTTATCTAAAGATGTACTTATTGCTGGATTGGACCATAACTTTTTCTTCTTTGTATTGGTAATTCTTAGTTTCATGACACTGGAAATTATGTAAAATGCTTATATTTATTCCAGGCAGGGAACAAAGGACCTGGGATATTTAGACCCCCCCCTAAAATCCATCAGCCACTGGTTTCAGGCTGCCTCCAAGGGAACATTAACACCCAAGCATATCCTGCCCAAGCTGCAGCTGGGCAAAGTGGAATCTGTTCTGCTGAGGGCAGCCTTCTGACAAAACTTCCATTGCAGGCAATTGGAAGACAAGCCTGAGATGGTAAGTGGTATATGGAAGTATAGACAGAACATGGACAGCATATGCTCCAAGTACTTATAATTAGTCCTGTCACACAATAGACAGTGTATATTAGATACTAAGCCTTATGTTCTTCACAGTAGCTTCTCCATCAAAACCAATATTTTATCTATTATTAATTAATCAGCTTCTACTGAATGTCTACCATGTATCAGGCAGTAGGATACAAAGACAAGCTGTTGTGATCCTTACCCTCAAGGAGATTAAAATCTAATAGAATTTGGAAGATAAATTATCTATGGTTTAAGTTAGTTAAAGGCGGAGAAACAGTAATTTAGTAGATGAATATATGAAATAGAAAACAAAAATGATGCAAGGAATAAATGGATTGTTTTCTTACATCTGATTTTGTGAAGGACTGGGATATTGAAATGAGAAATGCCACAAAAGTAGAGGCTGCTTCGTTTCTAAAGTCAAACATATTTGGGGGCACTAAGGTAACAATCAGTAATAGATAATGTCTATGATAAATAATGTTTAAGTTAAAAACATATGAACAGACCATAGAAGAAAAAATTTCTGTTTGCCAAATGGCAGCTAATGCACTTTTGGAAATGGACTCAAAAAACATTCCTACAAGTAAGTAGAAAGCAGACAAGAAGATTGCATACCAGCTCTTCAAAAAAGAAAAACAATGCATTCATTGTAACTTCAGACTGCTTTCATAGAAGTCTCAAAGATAAAAGATTATTGGTAAAGAATCCTTTTAATGGCAATTGATTTTGTACATATATACCTGGATGTTGAGGGTCATTATGCCCATAAGTATGCCTTTTTTCTTACCAACAAGTAGCCTAGTTTAAGATAATCATTAATTTTTAAAAAACTTCCAACCTGATAAACACTGAAGAAATCTAACTTCTCTTTTAAAAAGCTAAATTCAAGGAAAAGATACAACTCTCCTAAGAAGTTTGGAGAAAAAGTCCAGAATCAATATTACCATAGAAAACAAACAAAATCAGATGTGAGTATATAGAACTGGAGTTTATATGTCCCTCAGGGATAGAAATTATCCTTTTACAGAGAGATTAATATTACCATTAAGTCATTTGGCAAAAAATTCACATTGATTATTCAAAAGTCTGATTTCATTACCAGAAGTGCATAAGTTAGAAAGTGAATGTTCCCTGTTTGTATGTGATTACTCTACACTTTGCCTGAATAGCACTTTAAGATAAACACTAAATATCAAATCTGATCTTAGATTCCAATATCATTTAAGAATTACAGAACATCAAACATATAGGAATTCATCCCACTAAAATACTAACACTGAAACTTATCTAGATTTCTACTATTTCACTAGCACATTAGCAAGTGTAGTATTTGCAAACTTTCAATATATCTTTTAAAACTGCATTTAGGTTTTATTCCATCAAAGTTATTATGTCCTTAAGAAGCGTACTAGGCATGAGAGCTGTGGAACACGTGTAAGATCAGTATAAATATACAATTGCAATAGTAGTACTTTTTCAGTTCTAAAATGCTCTCATCTACTTCAATGAACTTCACAAACATCAACTCATCAATCCACAGTGTCAGTAGAAGTGCATGACTTAACATCGCTCTGTGAGAAATGGAGAATCAAATGAGTTTTGCAAGTTTTTCTGTCCCCAACAAATCAGTTTTGAAGAGCACGAAGTCTCTACAAACCTTTAAGGCATTAATATAATTTAATTCTTCTATGATGCCAAGGGCTTTAAGAATTCTCTAGAGTTTATGTTTAATCTCGGCATACACCAGAGAATTAAACAAAGAATCGGCTCTTCTAAAAATTATGAAGTAGGCAAAATTTGTCTTTAACATGCAATCTCTATGTCTTTTTCCCTTTTGCCAGACAGGTGCCATGATCCCTTATCATCTCTCCACTTTGCCACTATCTAAAACTATTTTTAGGAAACTCTCTAATTAATTCATTATGTACTTTATTCGCCAAGGTATAAATGCCTAATAAGACTTAAAATATTCTCCTTCCCCAAAGCATTTGCATTTGGAAGGTAATAAATCCTTAAGGTAAAGACAGAAGATATATTTAAAATTGGGAAGGGAAAATTATATATAAAATTCCAGAAATCAGAAATATTCCATGGAGGCTACCATCTAACCTATACTCAGACGAGACAATGTATTTATTATCCGTAAAATAAGTAAAAGTATAAAGCTTCTTCCTTTGTAATATTAGGAAGTTCCAAATGAGAAGGCATCTCCCATGATTGACACTGCAGCTCCCTAGAGATTGGGGAAATTATAATTCTTTTGCAGTCTGCCAAAATTGTACAGTTGCTCTCTGCTAGACAGGGGAGGACAGGATATGCTGTGGTAACAAAAACCTTCAAAAAAATACAGAGTGTTAAAAACAAAACGTTATTTTATACTAAGTCCAGTGTGGATTGCGGGGGATGGGGGGGAGGGAGGCTGTGTTCCACACAGTTACTCAAGAACCCAGGATAATGGAGGCTCCATCTCCATATATGCTTTCAACACCACTGAGGCAGGCAAACAGGATGCAATGAACCATATGCAGGTTCTTAAAGCTTCTGTAGGAAGTGACACTTGTCACTTCTGTTTGTCATTCATTGGCCAAAGCTGTCAATGACCATGTCTACTTCAAAGGAAATTAACCTGCATAATCCTTCCATATATTGAGAGAACTGGGATATTTGTCATTAGGATCAATGACTATAAAACTCTCCTAATAGCCTTTAACTTATCAACTTTTCCCAAGGGAATCGCTCTTTAGTAAAGTTTAGTTCTCCTGTATTGTCACCTAAGAAACAAATTCAGTCCATGCAATAATAAGTTATGAACTTTATTCTGAAACTCATTATAAATACAAATAGGAAGAGAGAGTAGGTACAGGAATAAGGGAGGGAGTAGACTGACAGAGAGATGACGATGATAATTTTGATTACCATGATTTGGGGAGATAAAAACTAAAATAAAAGAAAAGCTCTCTGTATGAGTATATATGTGTTTATCAGTATTGTTATTTTTGTTCTTAAGATCTATGCCAAAATGCTTTCCGGAATCCGCAAGGAGGGAATTGCCATCTTTCAAAGAAGTATAAAAATATGAGACAGGGGCTTCCCTGGTGGTGCAGTGGTTGAGAGTCCGCCTGCCGATGCAGGGGACACGGGTTTGTGCCCCGGTCCGGGAGGATCCCACGTGCCACGGAGCGGCTGGGCCCGTGAGCCATGGCCGCTGAGCCTGCGCGTCCGGAGCCTGCGCGTCCGGAGCCTGTGCTCCGCAACGGGAGAGGCCACAACAGTGAGAGGCCCGCGTACCACAAAAAAAAAAAAAAAAAAAAAAAAAAAAAAAAAATGAGACACTTCACAAATTCATAGTTTGCTATAAGCAAACATGAAGTTTCCCTGAGTAAACTATAATAATTATAACAGTATAATAATTTTTAAAGGAATACAATCTGGAAAGGTAATAAGATCAGAGATAGAGAAAGGATAAGTGTAGAAAGTGTTTCCTATTTCCATTTTGAGGGTTTTTAAAATTCCTTTAGAGGTTTAAAAAAATGCCCATGCACACCAAAGAATCATCAAAGTATACTTCTTGGGGGCTTCCCTGGTGACGCAGTGGTTGAGAGGCCGCCTGCCGATGCAGGGGACACGGGTTCGTGCCCCGGTCCGGGAAGATCCCACATGCCGCAGAGAGGCTGGGCCCTCCCGTGAGCCATGGCCGCTGAGCCTTTGCGTCCAGAGCCCGTGCTCCGCAACGGGAAAGGCCACAACAGTGAGAGGCCAGCATACCGCAAAAAAAAAAAAAAGTATACCTCTTGTTTTAATCTATAATTTTTGGTTGACATTTTTAACTACAATAAAACTACTCTGACAAAGTAAAATAAGAAGAACTAGAAGGGGGAAGAGGGGAGTAAGATTGTCTTGTTCCTCAAGTAAGATAGGAAGTAATATGCAATAATCTACAAAGTCTAGGTGTGACCTAGACAAAGAGAGTAGAATAAAGCAAGGTATAAACGTTCTGCTGGGGATAATTCATACACTTGGTGACAAGAAATGTTAGTGGTATTTAAATTTACTTTGGTCAGTAGATGCATCATGATGTGGGAATACAACAAAGGAAAATGGGGCTCATAGGACTTCAATAAAGGTGTCAACAAATGCCAGGAAAATGATGGCACTGGCAGGAATAGTCTTTGTTTAATTGATAATGTTTTACTAATTAGCCAACATGATTTGTTTTTATTCCCTAATTTTTAAAAAAAAATGTATACAGATAGTCCCCAACTTACAATGGTTCAACTTATGATTTTCGACTTTACAATGGTGCAAAAGCAATACTAGTTCAGCAGAAATCATGCATCAAATTTTGAATTTGGATCTTTTCCTAGGCTAGTCATATGTGGTAAGATGCTCTCTCCCCATGCTGGCAGCATCAGTGAGCCGCAGAGCCGTCAGCCACATGATCACAAGGATAAACAATAGATACACTCACAACCATTCTGTTTTTCACTTTCAGTGCAGTATTCAATAAATAACATGAGATATTCAAACTTTATTATAAAATAGGCTTTGAGTTAGGTGATCTTGCCTAACTATAGGCTAATATAAGTGTTCTGAGCACATTTAAGGTAGGCTAGGCTAGGCTATGATGTCTGGTAAGTTAGGTGTTTTAAATACATTTTCGACTTACAATATTTTCTACAATGGGTTTATTGGGACGTAATCCTATCGTCAGTTGAGGAAGACATGTACATACAGAGAGAGAAAGAGAGAAAGAGCATTAATATTTTCTATTAATAAGATTTTTCACCTCATTTGGGCTCAGAAGAGAGAGGCCAAACTAAATTCACAAATTAGATTTGGAAATATCTTTTCATTTCAATTTTTACAGGGCACATGAAATAGAAATTACAAATAGAAAGACCTGATATTTTAATATTATTTTTGTTTTACAATTGCATTTTAAGTACTCCATTTTTATTTACTTTTTTCCCCATATTAGGAATCTATTGTGATGCTTAAATTGCACAGTGTCGTGATGATCAGCTTTGAGTTCCGGGGTTAATGACATCAAACCTGGCAAGCACAAACGTGCAGCCACATATTCACGACACAGAGCCACTAACATCGTGGCCAATGAAAACCATCCTACACTTTCTAAATCACATTCCCATCCCCGCCTTTGCCATTTGGGACTTATCTGATATGGGTTAACCCAGATTCGCCAGAATCCATGAATGGTTGTTGCATTTGTAGGAACTGTGATTCTTATGCCAGATATTAAGGAATTAACATTGGATTACTCACTTTCATTTTGTCAGAGTTCAAATGTTAGGATAAATTAAATACACTGCCATGGCTTAGGAAATTTAAAACGGAACACATTCTTTTAGGTAGAGGTTTCCCTCAAGGGAACGTTAAGACTTAATTTCCCAGGATACTTAGTTAATGTAACTTGAATATCGTAACTTGAGTATCTATCTCCTGTTGTGACACTGAAATGAGAAGGATCTGTCAAATATACTGAAATATTTCTTGAAACATAAATAACTGGGTGTATCTAGACTAGCATGTAAGCATACTAATTACACTGGGTGTAAGCTATGTGAATTGCCTTATCTTTCAATATAACATTTGTATTTATTGCATTTCCCATATGGTAATGCTTCCTTTCATTTTGCTATCAACTAATGAGGGAAAAGTAGAAAAATATATATATATATACATATCCAACTAAACTGCTAGAGAAGGTCGGCCAAGTATTACAAAATATAAGCACAACTCTATTCAGATATCAGTACTAGATTCAAGTAACTTGGGGCATGTGTGTCATGTGCCAGGAGCTGTGCTAGGTGCTTTCACTTGAATATGAAATGCAGTGATTTAAAAGTTTTTAAAAAGGTAACATACTTCAGAAATTATAAAGTTAGAATATTGGAAAATTCAACTCGTTGAAAACTTCCTATGTTAAATAAGAGAAAAAGAGAACTGGTAAGTGGCAGTGACCAGAGCTGGTATATCTGAAAATCTATAACAAGTAATAGTGTGCTCAGAAGTGATTCTTTTCTCATGTGTATGGATCTTGCTAATCATGTAGAAAACTATACTTCATTTTCTGGTTTCAACTCAAAGCAGGCAGAGCTGAGTTTTGAAAAACCCAGGGATTTCAGAGGTTCTATGCTCCCTGTGTTGGATGACAGGTCTGAAACAAAGAAAACACACACACACACACACACACACACACACACACACACACTCACACGCACAAAAATAATATGGCAAAGCTTCACAATCAGCCAGTTCCTGAAACAAGGGGCAAAAGATGCATCTCTCACACCATATATAGACCTACAACTGTTCACCTTCTGCTGGCAAGCTGATATAAAGCTACAGATCAGTTATTAGAGAAAAACAACTGTGACATGGGAAAAACAATAGTGAAAGTGGTGCCTAGTAAGCTTCATTTTAAAGAAAAGGAAATACAGGTAAAAGTATCAGATGCAATAGTTAGATTTTAGATGTCTATACTATCAAGTCACAGAATATAGGTAGCAAAGTGAAAAATGACATTTTAGCACAACGAGATGAATGCAAACCCTCAGGTACCACTGATAGTTGGTAGGATGGCATTCTTTTCTAGAATAGAGTCACAGAAGAACATGCTTGGCTTTAAAAATAGTATGATATACATATATATTGTGGAATGATCACCATGATCAAAATAATTAACATATCCATCACCTCACTTAGTTAACTCTTTTTTTAAATGCTGAGAACACTTTTCTACTCTCAGCAAATTTCAAGTATGTAACACCATATTATTAACTATAGTCTAGTTGAAAGCAGAACTTTGTAGTTAAAATGGACAAACAAGTTCGTTATTAATTTGTTAGTATTTCATCCTTATAGGAATATTAAACCTAATTATGGATGTAATAAGTAATCCAGAATGGCTTTTTATTAAATGAAATTGCCGCAAAAAGATTTGGAAGCTAGAACTAAACATTAAAAAGAAAATTATCCATGCCTGAATCCAACAGAATGCAGGACTCATTCAGGAGTCAGGCAGGGATGATGGGGAAAAATGAATAAGTCAATATCTAGGTCAATATGCCTCTTCTCCTTCTAAATTCCATTAATAAATCTCATGAATTCAACATGGAAATAACTGAATAAAGCTCAAAATTATAAAGTTGAATAACATATTTGGGCTTCTCTTAAACCTAAAGGCTCAAATTTTCCAGAAATAGAAAATAAACTTCCCTTACATTGAGAGAGAGGGCTATAATATGTGATTACAAATATATGTACTTTTGTTGCAAAAACTAGAATCTTTTTACCAGTTAACTCAAACTGCCTTGACGTCTCATGTTTATGCAAAACAGATTTTTTGGAGAAAAAAAAAGAAAGGTACTGTAACATCAGAGGAAATCATCAAAGAACTAGTGGCAACATCTTAAGGCTTTTATCAAAGTAGTGAGGGAATGCATTAAAGCAACAATATCTGAAGCTTACATGTGATGGGACTACTAAATTTAATAGTGTATCTTATGAACATATGTGGATATAATGATTTTTTTGTTAGAATACCTCATTCTGAAGGACTTTCTTCTGAGTAAGAGAACACTATTCTCTCAAGACAATTCAGAAAAAAAAAATCCACCAATATTTCATTAATAATAGATATCTCACACTCTACAAACAGAGGACCAAAGTTTTTGAAAACTATATGCACTATAAGTGAAGGTTATACAAAGGGGAATAAGCTTATGAATGGAAAAAGTCATTTAAAAATCCTTCATCAAA
The DNA here is from genome assembly GCF_008692025.1 of Phocoena sinus. Taxonomy (NCBI): domain Eukaryota; kingdom Metazoa; phylum Chordata; class Mammalia; order Artiodactyla; family Phocoenidae; genus Phocoena; species Phocoena sinus. Next base: position 33,910,728 of record NC_045771.1, on the reverse strand, counting down.
TTCCTACGAGACGATGGTGGGCTAAAACATGAATTGTTAAAACTGTCATAGTATCAATCAATATGTAAGGGTTTAAGTAAAAATAAGGGGCTCTCACCTAGCAAATCTTGCTGAACAAACTATGATTAAATTTGAGATTTCTATTTACATTTATCAAAATCTGTTAAAAATAAACCATTTCTTATTTTTCAAAGAAAAAGTATCAAAAACAGTATATAGTTTTACCTGCAAATAATAGTTAAGAACAAAAAGGAAAGGAAACCCATATGAAAATGCATGTTTTAGTATTTAACAGAGTATGACTATTTGAGATGCTTTACCTAAAAATGTCATGAGAGGTCACCAATGGGTTCACTCATACCCTTACAAATCCAGGGTCAACCTCTTATGCATATCCAGTCTATGCAGGGCTCAAAATGAACTAAACACTACTGAATTCTTTGATTAATGAAGTAGAATATATGGGTGGGAATCGTGACACTATGAAAGAAAACTCTTCTGGGTGCTGAATGTGGCCTTCCTGCGAATGTGAACTACAAAACCACTAGTATCCAATTTCGGGACCCTCAGCTGCCAAATAATGCTTAGTTATTTTCTCAAAAATAAAAAGGTAATCTACAATCTCTAGAAGTGTATCACTTAAATTTATGGCAGAATTAGAATCTAAGTTTTCCAATGTGAACAATGTTAAATTTTACTCAGAAGTTGTAAACTTGGGCCTCTGAACATTAAACAAAAAGTGACTTGCCCCAAAGAAGACAGGAGTAGGATTCATTAAGTATTCTAAAGTACTTCTATGCACATTCTCCATCATGGTCAGAACAAGTCTTATGGGATATCATGCAGTAGGATAATGTTACTGTCTTCTAACTGATATTTTAAGGTATTTGTACAGCATCTATTTAACGAGAATAGGCATTTGCTCTTAATTAGTACTAATCGTGTAGCTCTTATATTCAAAATAAGAGATTTATTACATGCTCTGAACATAAAATTTAAATTATTTAGAATATATTTTCCTTTCACAGTGTTATAGTTACCAAGAATAGATAAACTGACCTACACTTACTTTGTTATAAAATCTTATTAGAGGGGCTTCCCTGGTGGTACAGTGGTTAAGAACCTGCCTGCCAATGCAGGGGACACGGGTTCGAGCCCTGGTCTGGGAAGATCCCACATGCCATGGAGCTACTAAGCCCGTGCGCCACAACTACTGAGCCTGCGCTCTAGAGCATGAGAGCCACAACTACTGAGCCCACATGCTGCAACTACTGAAGTCCGCACGGCCTAGAGCCCGTACTCCGCAACAAGTCACCACAATGAGAAGCCTACGCACCGCAACAACAACGAAGAGTAGCCCCCGCTCACCACAACTAGAGAAAGCCCCGCACAGTAACGAAGACCCAATGCAACCAAATATAACTAATAAATTAATCAAAAAAAAAATCTTATTAGAATGTAAGTTTATTTTCCTCTGGCTACTGTATCAGCAAAATGTCCTTCAAATCCTTTAGTGTTTGTTTCCTCGGTTTTTTTTGAGCAACCACTTGGGAAGCATATTTAAGGGTCTAAATGTTAGGTAATAAAATGAATCACTGCTTCCTGGTAAAGAGCCAGACGCTGAATGTTATCCTCTTCTTCAGCACTTTGACTGCCTATACCTGCTGATTCCAGGCAACTGACAGCTTCCCAGCCTCAGGCTCTGAGGCACGATCTGTAGTTCTACCTGGAACCTGCCTGTGTAAGATCTAAAATACTTGACTGGGACAAGCAGCACCCGTGAAGAAGTTTCTCTTTTCCAAATTTGTTTACACTGAGCAGCACTGTCTACTTCAGTGGAAGGGAGACCAAATTCAATTTTTCCAGTTATGTAAGGAATTGCGTGGGCAAAACCTGAGCAAACTAGCACACCAGATCCAAAGAACCCCAGTGTTGTTGCAGTGCTGCCTAAAAATTGGCACCATGTGATGCTACAAAGTTGGCCAGATCCTTAATCCAACACAACTAGCAAAAAGAAAAGAAATAGGCTTATACTTATTTATGTGAAAAATATCTTTTCCTTGTTTCATACCGTAATTTCAAAGAGGGCAAAAGCTTTTTCAGTTTAATCACCATTGTACCCCACTACAAAACTTTGTGCACAATATATATACTAGTGTTTAATAGCTCTCTGTGGAATGCATGAAATTGACAGACATTTGGTATTGATTATACTCCCTATAATTTAAATGCAGCCAAAGTCATCCATTTTTGTTTCAGAAACATGTATGTCAAAAAAACAAAAACAAAAAAAATGGGGCTTCCCTGGTGGCGCAGCGGTTGAGAGTCCGCCTGCCGATGCAGGGGACACGGGTTCGTGCCCCGGTCCGGGAAGATCCAACATGTTGTGGAAAGGCTGGGCCCGTGAGCCATGGCCGCTGAGCCTGCGCGTCCAGAGCCTGTGCTCCACAGCAGGAGAGGCCACAACAGTGAGAGGCCTGCGTACCGCAAAAAAACAAAAAAACGGCAAAGCATCTGGGGCAAAATTACACTGTACTTTACATTTCTGAAGTTGTGAAAAACTATACTCATATACATAGACCATAATACCTGCAAGAGAAATGAGCTAGAATACAGTCCTTTGAATTCATGCCTTGGAAGCTTATGAAGAAGACCCCTTCTCAGAAACAAAAATAAAATAGAAACAAAAGTGGTGAACACTTATAAAGCACTTATAATATCTCAGTAACCACACTAAAACCGCACAAATATGAAAAACAGTGGAACAATCCTATGAGGAGGTACTATTATAATCCCCGTACTACAGATGAGAAAACTGAGGCATAGAGTTCAAATAAGTGACCAAAGTCATACTAGAGGCAAAATACAAGCTCAGGAAGTCTGGCTCCAGTTGAATTTTTACATTATACAACATCATTACTAAATGATGAGATTCTTTGGGTATCTCAAACTAAATTCATATAAGCAGTCCAAAAGGAATTACTTTTCTACAAAACTGGGGCAAATAGTATATTTTGTATTAATACACGTCTAATGATGTTTAAGCCCATAGCATTTTATATTCAGCTGCATGTGTTTGTATATTTACCTACATTAGCATAGTCTGGAGGAGGAGAAACAGAAAAAGAAGTAGTATGAATAATAGTAAAAATAGCTACAAACATTTATTGAATATTTACTATACACCAGACACAGCGGCCAGCACTTTCCAGGCATTATTGGTTGAATTCTCTCCCAAAATTTTGATAGATGATACTATTTGTTTCATCTACTTTTCCAAATTATAAAACTAAAGATTGGATAAAATAACTTTGGGGTACATCAGGTGCTCTTCAGAGCCTCACGCAAAGGATGTGGGGTGTGAGAGGAAGAGAGAAGCCAAGTGCTTTGTCCTGAGGAACTGTGAGGCTGGAGCTGCCATTTCCTGAGATGAGATAATCTGCTGGAAAATTTAGCAGTGTGGTTTTGGATGTGTTAACTCTGAGGTGTCTATTAGACATCCATCCAAATGCAAACATCCAGGAGGGGAGGAGATGCAGTGCACAAATGGGGGGCTGGTCAAGGTAGGGTCACGGAGAGTCCATTCAGAGTGAAAGGAGGGAAGCCAAAGGGTGGACAGACTCCAAGAGGCTGGGAAACATGGCTGTGAGTTTTTGGAAGTTCTTTTCTGACAGTTCACACTTCCTCAGTGAAGTACAATGTAAGAATGAGGAGAGGCATTCAAGGTTGGTGAGAAAGGAGACATGTGAAACAGAGACAGAATGAATCTTGGACATGTAATTGGATTTCTGGGGAGCAGTAAGGGACAATTTGAAGTTCACAATTATTAATTTAAAGCGAAACCAGACAGCCTGTTTGCTTTAAAATTTTTCCCTCTACTTTCTATGTTCATGTACAGAGTACAGTTGGATTTGAATAGGATTTAGGTTTTGCCAGACAAGAAAAGTGAAGGAAGAGATGGACAAAGGATTTAAGAGTGTGAATTAGGGCATTTTGATGTTGCCAATGGTAATAATGTTAATGATGATAATGATAACAACAGCTAAATTTATAGTGCAAACTTTGTACCAGGAGGGAACTGTTCAAAACACATTACATAAATTATTTATTCTTCACCATAGCCTTACGTGGCATGTTTAACTATTAGTATTGCCATTTTATAGATGAGTAAACTGAGGCAGAATGACAAAGTAAATTGTTGAAAGTTATAGATAGTGAATGGTGAAGGCAGGATTTAAGTCCTTTAATTCCAGGTAGTCTGGATCCATATAATAATAATTCCATACTGCCATGAACAACTGTGGAATCTATCAAATAAGGAGTGAATTAAGAACATGAAGAATGAAATGGTAGAAGGATCAGTGGACTGTAGGTTCCAGTGGAGTAAAAAAGAACAAATACTACAGCTGTGGATTTTCAATGATGTACAATAAAAAAATCAGAAGTGTTAGCTGGACAGTGGAATTCTTGGAATTAAATATTATGAGGGAAGTGCATATATTTGGAATGGTGAGGTCTAGATATAATAATTAATGTAGAAGGGTGGTTAACATAATAGAGAAAGATCACTGGAGGAAAAGAGGTTAAGGAAGTAAGAGACCAAAGTACTGGAGACATTATCTGCAGAAAAATTGATCTCACCAAGACAGAACAATTTGAAGAGAGAATGACATAGATCCAGGGGCTAAAATGTTGAGGGAATAAGGAGATTGTCATTAAAATGGTGACTGATGGATAGGGTTGCCAGATTTAGTAAATAAAAATATAAGATGCACAGATATATTTTAATTTCAGATAAGAAAAATAAATTTTCTTTGCGTATGTCCAAATATTGTATGGGACATATACATACCAAATAATAATGTGTTGTTCACCTGAAACTCAAATGTAGACCTGGAGGCGGGGGAATCAGGAAGATGGCAGAAGAGTAAGAAGCGGAGATCACCTTCCTCCCCACAGAAACACCAGAAATACATCTACACGTGGAACAACTCCTACAGAACACCTACTGAACGCTGGCAGAAGACCTCAGACTTCCCAACAGGCAAGAAACTCCCCACGTACCTGGGTAGGGCAAAAGAAAAAAGAATAAACAGAGACAAAAGGATAGGGACGGGCCCTGCACCAGTGGGAGGGAGCTGTGAAGGAGGAAATGTTTCCACACACTAGGAAGCCCCTTGGCGGGCAGAGACTGCGAGTGGCAGAGGGGGGAAGCTTCGGGGCCACCGAGGAGAGTGCAGCAAGAGGGGTGCGGAGGGCAAAGCGGAGAGATTCCCGCACAGAGGATCAGGGCCGACCGGCACTCACCAGCCTGAGAGGCTTGTCTGCTCACCCGCCGGGGCGGGTGGGGGCTGGGAGCTGAGGATCGGGCTTCGGTCGGGGCGCAGGGATAGGACTGGGGTTGGCGGCGTGAACACAGCCTGCAGGGGGTTAGTGCACCACGGCTAGCCGGGAGAGAGTCCCGGGAAAAGTCTGGACCTGCCGAAGAGGCAAGAGACTTTTTCTTCCCTCTTAGTTTCCTGGTGCGCGAGGAGAGGGGATTCAGAGCGCCGCTTAAAGGAGCTCCAGAGATGGGCGCGAGCCGCGGCTAACAGCACAGGCCCCAGAGACGGGGATAAGACGCTAAGGCTGCTGCTGCTGCCACCAAGAAGCCTGTGTGCGAGCACAGGTCACTATCCATACCTCCCTTCCAGGGAGCCTGTGCAGCCCGCCACAGCCAGGGTCCCGGGATCCAGGGACAACTTCCCCGGGAGAACGCACGGCGCGCCGCAGGCTGGTGCAACGTCCCCCTGGCCTCTGCTGCCGCAGGCTCACCCCCGCATCCGCACCCCTCCCTCCCCCCGGCCCGAGTGAGCCAGAGTCCCCAAAGCAGCTGCTCCTTTAACCCAGTCCTGTCTGAGCAAGAACAGAAGCCCTCCAGCGACCTACACGCAGAGGCGGGACCAAATCCAAAGCTGAGCCCCGGGAGCTGTGCAAACAAAGAAGAGAAAGGGAAATCTCTCCCAGCAGCCTCAGAAGCAGCAGATTAAAGCTCCACAATCAACTTGATGTACCCTGCATCTGTGGAATACTTGAATAGACCACGAATCATCCCAAATTGAGGAGGTGGACTTTGAGAGCAAGATTTATGATTTTTTTCCCCTTTTCCTCTTTTTGTGAGTGTGTATGTGTATGTTTTTGTGTGAGATTTTGTCTGTATAGCTTTGCTGTCACCATTTGTCCTACGGTTCTATCTGTCCGTTTTTTTGTTGCTGTTTTCTTTAAAAAATTTTTTTTTCTTAATAATTATTTTTTATTTTAATAACTTTATCTTACTTTATTTTATTTTATCCTCTTTCTTTCTTTCTTCCTTCCTTCCCTCCCTCCCTCCTTCCTTCCTTTCCTTCCTTCTTCCTTTCTTTCTCTTTCTTTCTTTCTTTCTTTCTTTCTTTCTTTCTTTCTTTCTTTCTTTCTTTCTTTCTTTCCTTCTTTCTTTCTTTCTTTCTTTCACTTTTTCTCCCTTTTATTCTGAGCCGTGTGGATGAAAGGCTCTTGGTGCTGCAGCCAGGAGTCAGTGCTGTGCCTCTGAGGTGGGAGAGCCAACTTCAGTACACTGGTCCACAAGACACCTCCCAGCTCCACATAATAGCAAACGGCGAAAATCTCCCAGAGATCTCCATCTTAACACCAGCACCCAGCTTCACTCAACGACCAGCAAGCTACAGTGCTGGACACCCTATGCCAAACAACTAGCAAGACAGGAACACAACCTCACCCATTAACAGAGAGGCTACCTAAAATCATCATAAGTCCACAGACACCCCAAAACACACCACCAGACGTGGACCTGCCCACCAGAAAGACAAGATCCAGCTCATCCACCAGAACACAGGCACAAGTCCCCTCCACCAGGAAGTCTATTGAAACAACAGTAGCCACTGGGGACAGACACCAAAAACAACGGGAACTATGAACCTGCAGCCTGCAAAAAGGAGACCCGAAACACAGTAAGATAAGCAAAATGAGAAGACAGAAAAACACACCGCAGGTGAAGGAGCAAGATAAAAATCCACCAGACTTAACAAATGAAGAGGAAATAGGCAGTCTACCTGAAAAAGAATTCAGAATAATGATAGTAAAGTGATCCAAAATCTTGGAAATAGAATAGATAAAATGCAAGAAACATTTATCAAGGACCTAGAAGAAGTAAAGATGAAACAAGTAACAATGAACAACACAATAAATGAAATTAAAAATACTCTAGATGGGGGCTTCCCTGGTGGTGCAGTGGTTGAGAGTCTGCCTGCCAATGCAGGGGACACAGGTTTGTGCCCCAGTCCGGGAAGATCCCACATGCCACGGAGCGGCTGGGCCCGTGAGCCATGGCCACTGAGCCTGTGCATCCGGAGCCTGTGCTCCACAACGGGAGAGGCCACAGCAGTGTGACGTCTATGTACTGCAAAAAAAAAAAAAAAAAAAAAAAAAAAAAAAAATACTCTAGATGGGATCAATAGCAGAATAACTGAGGCAGAAGAATGGATAAGTGACCTGGAAGATAAAATAGTGGAAATAAATACTGCAGAGCAGAATAAAGAAAAAAGAATGAAAAGAACTGAGGACAGTCTCAGAGACCTCTGGGACAACATTAAATGCACCAATATTCGAATTATAGGGGTTCCAGAAGAAGAAGAGAAAAAGAAAGGGACTGAGAAAATATTTGAAGAGATGATAGTTGAAAACTTCCCTAATATGGGAAAGGAAATAGTTAATCAAGTCCAGGAAGCACAGAGAGTCCCACACAGGATAAATCCAAGGAGAAACATGCCAAGACACATATTAATCAAACTGTCAAAAATTAAATGAAAGAAAACATATTAAATGCAGCAAGGGAATAACAACAAATAACACACAAGGGAATCTCCATAAGGTTAACAGCTGATCTTTCAGAGAAACTCTGCAAGCCAGAAGGGACTGGCAGGATATACTTAAAGTGATGAAGTAGAAAAACTTACAACCAACATCACTCTACCCAGCAAGGATCTCATTCAGATTTGATGGAGAAATTAAAACTTTACAGACAAGCAAAAGCTCAAAGAGTTCAGCACCACCAAACCAGCTTTACAACAAATGCTAAAGGAACTTCTCTAGGCAAAAAACACAAGAGAAGGAAAAGACCTACAATAACAAACCCAAAACACTTAAGAAAATGGGAATAGGAACATACATGTTGATAATTACCTTAAATGTAATTGGATTAAATGCTCCCACCAAAAAACACAGACTTGGCTGAATGGATATGAAAACAAGACCCATACATATGCTGTCTACAGGAGACCCACTTCAGACCTAGAGACACATACAGACTGAAAGTGAGGGGATGGAAAAAGATATTCCATGCAAATGGAAACCAAAGGAAAGCTGGAGTAGCAATTCTCATATCAGACAAAATAGACTTTAAAATAAGGACTATTAGAAGAGAAAAAGAAGGACATTACATAATGATCAAGGGATCGATCCAAGAAGAAGATATAACAATTGTAAATATTTATGCACCCAACATAGGAGCACCTCAATACATAAGGCAAATACTAACAGCTGTAAAAGAGGAAATCGACAGTAACACATTCATAGTAGGGGACTTTAACACCCCACTTTCACCAATGGACAGATCATCCAAAATGAAAATAAATAAGGAAACACAAGCTTTAAATGATACATTAAACAATATGGACTTAATTGATATTTATCGGACATTCCATCCAAAAACAACAGAATACACATTTTTTTGAAGTGCTCATGGAACATTCACCAGGATAGATCATTTTTTGGGTCACAAATCAAGCTTTGGTAAATTTAAGAAAATTGAAATTGTATCAAGTATCTTTTCCGAGCACAACGCTATGAAACTAGATATCAATTACAGGAAAAGATCTTTAAAAAATACAAACACATGGAGGCTAAACAATACGCTACTTAGTAACGAAGTGATCACTGAAGAAATCAAAGAGGAAATCAAAAAGTATCTAGAAACAAATGACAATGGAGACACGATGACCCAAAATCTATGGGATGCAGCAAAAGCAGTTCTAAGAGGGAAGTTTATAGCAATACAATTCTACCTTAAGAAACAGGAAACATCCCAAATAAACAACCTAACATTGCACCTAAAGCAATTAGAAAAAGAAGAATAAAAAAACCCCCAAAGTTAGCAGAAAGAAAGAAATCATAAAGATCAGATCAGAAATAAATGAAAAAGAAAGGAAGGAAACGATAGCAAAGATCAATAAAACTAAAAGCTGGTTCTTTGAGAAGATAAACAAAATTGATAAACCATTAGGCAGACTCATCAAGGAAAAAAAGGGAGAAGACTCAAATCAATAGAATTAGAAATGAAAAAGGAGAAGTAACAACTGACACTGCAGAAATACAAAAGATCATGAGAGATTACTATAAGCAACTCTATGCCAATAAAATGGACAACCTGGAAGAAATGGACAAATTCTTAGAAAGGCACATTCTGCCAAGACTGAATCAGGAAGAAATAGAAAATATGAACAGAAGAATCACAAGCACTGAAATTGAAACTGTGATTAAAAATCTTCCAACAAACAAAAGCCCAGGATGAGATGGCTTCACAGGCGAATTCTATCAAACATTTAGAGAAGAGCTAACACCTATCCTTCTCAAACTCTTCCAAAATATAGCAGAGGGAGGAACACTACCAAACTCATTCTATGAGGCCACCATCACCCTGATACCAAAACCAGACAAAGATGTCACAAAGAAAGGAAACTACAGGCCAATATCACTGATGAACATAGATGCAAAAATCCTCAACAAAATACTAGCAAACAGAATCCAACAGCACACCATGATCAAGTGGGCTTTATTCCAGGAATGCAAGGATTCTTCAATATATGCAAATCAATCAACGTGATACACCATATTAACAAATTGAAGAAGAAAAACCATATGATCATCTCAATAGATGTAGAGAAAGCTTTTGACAAAATTCGACACCCATTTATGATAAAAACCCTGCAGAAAGTAGGCATAGAGGGAACTTTCCTCAACATAATAAAGGCCATATATGACAAACCCACAGCCAACATCATCCTCAATGGTAAAAAACTGAAAGCATTTCCACTAAGATCAGGAACAAGACAAGGTTGCCCACTCTCACCACTCTTGCTTAACATAGTTTTGGAAGTTTTAGCCACAGCAATGAGAGAAGAAAAGGAAATAAAAGGAATCCATATCGGAAAAGAAGAAGTAAAGCTGTCACTGTTTGCAGATGACATGATACTATACATAGAGAATCCTAAAGCTGCTACCAGAAAACTACTAGAGCTAATCAATGAATTTGGTAAAGTAGCAGGATACACAATGAATGTACAGAAATCTCTTACATGCCTCTACACTAATGATGAAAAATCTGAAAGAGAAATTAAGGAAATACTCCTATTTGCCATTGCAACATGAAGAATAAAATACCTAAGAATAAACCTACTTAAGAAGACAAAAACCTGTATGCAGAAAACTATAAGACACTGATGAAAGAAATTAAAGATGATACAAACGGATGGAGAGATATACCATGTTCTTGGATTGGAAGAATCAACATTGTGAAATGACTCTACTACCCAAAGCAACCTACAGATTCAATGCAATCCTTATCATATCACTGGCATTTTTCACAGAACTAGAAAAAAAATTTCACAATCTATATGGAAACACAAAAGACCCCAAATAGCCAAAGCAATCTTGAGAACGAAAAACGGAGCTGGAGGAATCAGGCTCCCTGACTTCAGACTATACTACAAAATTACAGTAACCAAGACAGTATGGTACTGGCACAAAAACAGAAAGATAGATCAATGGAACAGGATAGAAAGCCCAGAGATAAACCCACGCACATATGGTCACCTTATCTTTGATAAAGGAGACAGGAATGTACAATGGAGAAAGGACAGCCTCCTCAATAAGTGGTGCTGGGAAAACTGGACAGCTGCATGTAAAAGTAGGAGATTAGATCACTCCCTAACACCATACACAAAAATAAGCTCAAAATGGATTAAAGACCTAAATGTAAGGCCAGACACCATCAAACTCTTAGAGGAAAACATAGGCAGAACACTCTATGACATAAATCACAGCAAGATCCTTTTTGACCATGCTCCCAGAGAAATGGAAATAAAAACAAACAAATGGGACCTAATGAAACTTCAAAGCTTTTGCACAGCAAAGGAAACCATAAGCAAGACCACAAGACAACCCTCAGAATGGGAGAAAATATTTGCAAATGATGCAACTGACAAACGATTAATCTCCAAAATTTACAAGCAGCTCATGCAGCTCAATTACAAAAAAACAAACAACCCAATCCAAAAATGCACAGAAGACCTAAACAGACATTTCTCCAAAGATATACAGACTGCCAACAAACACTTGAAAGGATGCTCAACATCATTAATCATTAGAGAAATGCAAATCCAAACTACAATGAGATATCATCTCACACCAGTCAAAATGGCCATCATCAAAAAATCTAGAAACAATAAATGCTGGAGAGGGTGTGGAGAAAAGGGAACACTCTTGCACTGCTGGTGAGAATGTGAATTGGTACAGCCACTATGGAGAACAGTATGGAGGTTCCTTAAAAAACTACAAATAGAACTACCATGTGATCCAGCAATCCCACTACTGGGCATATACCCTGAGAAAACCATAATTCAAAACGAGTCATGTACCAAAATGTTCATTGCTGCTCTATTTATAATAGCCCGGAGATGGAAACAACCTAAGTGTCCATCATTGGATGAATGCATAAAGAAGATCTGGCACATATATACAATGGAATATTAGGCAGCCATAGAAAGAAATGAAATTGAGCTATTTGTAATGAGGTGGATGAACCTAGAGTCTGTCATACAGAGTGAAGTAAGTCAGAAAGAGAAAGACAAATACCATATGCTAACACATATATATGGAATTTAAGAAAAAAAAATGTCATGAAGATCCCAGGGTTAAGACAGGAATAAAGACACAGACCTACTAGAGAATGGGCTTGAGGATATGGGGAGGGGGAAGAGTAAGCTGTGACAAAGCGAGAGAGTGGCATGGACATATATACACTACCAAACGTAAAATAGATAGCTAGTGGGAAGCAGCCGCATAGAACAGGGAGATCAGCTCGGTGCTTTGTGACCACCTAGAGGGGTGGGATAGGGAGGGTGGGAGGGAGGGAGACACAAGAGGGAAGAGAGATGGGAACATATGTACATGTATAACTGATTCACTTTGTTATAAAGCAGAAACTAGCAAAGCATTGTAGAGCAATTATACTGCAATCAAGATGTAAAAATAAATGTAGACCTGGGCACCCTATGTTTTATCTGGCAACCTTGCTAATGGAGCCAGCATCTGAATTCACATTTTTCCAACTCACAGATTTAGTTCCTAAGCTTGATAACATATCTTTATTGCTAGTATTAATTTAAGCAAATAAAGTAATGAATAAATCTTATCAAGTCAAAAATTATACTCATAGTTTGCTAAACTAGAGTAAATGCATTTCATGATCTTAAATATGATATTCATATGAATATATAAATGCACATGGCATTTTATGAAAGTGAAAGCATTTTGAAAGCATAAACTGTGGTCTAAAATTTTTTTTTTTTTTTTTTTTGCAGTGTGCGGGCCTCTCACGTTGCGGAGCACAGGCTCCGGACGCGCAGGCTCAGCGGCCATGGCTCACAGGCCCAGCCGCTCCATGGCATGTGGGATCTTCCCGGACCGGGGCACGAACTTGTGTCTCCTAGCATCGCAGGCGGACTCTCAACCACTGTGCCACCGGGGAAGCCCGTGGTCTAAAATTTGTATCACAAGTTATATGTGTAGTAAGATATCAGTGGGTAGGCTCCCTGATCATTCCTGTTGTTAACACAGTTTAGAGAATAAGTTTGATTATGATGACAGGAAAATAACTATGCATCATCACAAATTATCTTTTATCTTTGACATAAATGGAAAAAGATTACTCTCAGTAATTCCATAGTTATATTTAAAACAATTTAGCATTGTGCTTGATGTTATGCTTTTAAAAGCAATAGGCCCCACAGTTTGCAATCAATGCTATAGTAATCTCTGTCATTTAAATGTGTTTTTTGTGGGGTTTTTTTTTTTGCTTTTTCCAGTACTATTTCACACTATCTTATCTTTAATTTAAGCTTTTTTGAATGATGTAGACAAAATCAAGATCAAGAAAGATAGTAAAACGTGTGTAAAAGAAGAATAGAAGTCTAAATTCAAAATAAATTAAATATTCAAATATTTTCTGATATTACTTACATAGTGATTTTACAATCTACTAGGAGTCTTTTAATGTTTTCATACTATGGGCTTTTCCTGAAAAATACATAAGTAACATATGAAACATACATGGATTATATACTACAAAAATATTTGTAATAAACATTTTATAAAATTAATAGCGAAAATATTTAAAGAGGTCTTAAATGTACATAAAGTGTTGATTTTTCAAAGAAATTTTACATGCAACATGATTTCACAAGTCTTTGAAGAAGATACTATGACTGTAATAATATCTTTTTTGCAAATAAGACAATCAAGAATAAACAGAAAACTTAAAGTGTGACACACTGATCAATGGCAAGTTTCATTCAAGGACCAGATACTCTTATTATTGGTTCTGTGATCTTTGTACTCCGATAACCTACATCTTCAGATGCTCCTATCTGATGCATACTGTACCATATTTTTTCTGGTTTTATTGATATTATAATTAGCAGCTATTACAGATCAATTTATAATTATTGACAGCACATTGTTGAAATCTCACTAAAACCTTAATAAAAATATTAAGAAAGCATAAACTTGATGTTACTACACCTGACCAACACAGAGTAACTGGGGCCAAATCTACGTTCCTAACGAAAACAACCAACAAACAGACAAAATATTTGAAACACTAGCTTTCAAGAGACTGGGCATCAGTCAATAAAAGAAAATGATCCCTGAGAGACAGGAAACATTCAGGAGAAAAAGTGAGCTCAATGATTTCCCTAGCTTACTGCCATGAGAGAGTTTGAGGCTGTGGTACACAGTAAGTCAACCCAGGCAGAAGCTGGCAGACTCTGAGTGGGGAAGATCTGAAAATATGGGGAAACCAAGGTGGCTAGAGTTCCAAATATACTGGAGAAGAAAGAGCTGCACAGAGAGAGAACTCCAGATATCTGTAGGCGGTTCTCTCAAAGCATTCAGCTAAGTACTGATAAGTGCATTCTTGTATGAAAATACTCCAAACCAGAAAAAGAACCACTTGAAATTAGAGGTAAATGCTGAGAACCATAGTGAAAATCATATGACTCACAGGTATGCAGTAAGAGAATACAGAAGGATCTTGCCTCAATTATGAGGATAATTATAGCCCTAGATCTAGCACTGCTCTGCTCCCATTTAAAAGAAATCTTAAAAATATAACCAGCAAAATTCAAACTCTTTCCAAGTAACTAAATTGTGTCCCAAAACAAAGTTTAAAAACATTTATAAGAATACAAAAATATCCAGCATCCAATAAGATAAAATTCATGATGTCTGACATCCAATAAAAGACTATCAAACATGCAAAGAAACAAGGAAACCCAGCCCATAATGGGGATAAAAATCAATCAATCAGTAAACCAATAAAAACCAACACAGGTGTTAAGAATTAGAAGAAAATGACATTAAAACATTATAACTGTATTGCATATGATATGTTTGAAAAATTATGTAAAGACATATAAGATATAAAAAGGACTTGGTTGAACTTCTAGGGATAAAAACTACAGTGTGTGAGATGCAAAATGTGCCAGATGGGAATAACAGCAGATTAGATACTGCTGCAAAAAAAGAAAAAAAAAATTAGTACACTTAAAGTCATAACAAAATAAACTATCCAAAATGAAACACAGAGTAAAATAAGAATAATAAGAACAAAAATGAACAGAGTGCCAGCTAGCTATGGGACAA